>NC_071118.1:24593214-25197142 GCF_024256425.1 Clarias gariepinus | reverse complement strand
TTCCAAACTCTGACCGGAGCGGTACAGGATTCTGATCCGACATCGAGTCCATAGCCTCCGTGATTCGACTTGTCTTTTTACGACTTTTTAACTATTTAACATAAGCTTTAATGTAGATCACGTTTTTCAAAGCCTAATCTAACTCGTCTTGTCAGCTGTCGTAGATTAGACCTTGGAATTTGCATCGCTCGATAGGGAGGTATCGATTGTGCTAGATGCAGTATAAAGTCTCTTTAAGAAAATATACAGAATTAGATTGTCCCTAAATTACTGTGCTCAACTTTAAAGCTCAACACTCAACTCACGCTTCAAAGCTTATTACTCAAACCTCCACTCAAACCCCAAAGATTATTACTTACAGACTTCAAAGTTCATTACTCCTAACTTGAATCTGGCTTCAACGCAAGGTAACGCAACCTCGAGTTTAAAGCTTATAACTTGTTCAGGGTTATTATTCCTTCAACTTAGAGTTCAAAGCTTATTACTCAAAACTCAGACTTCAAAGCTTATTATTCCTAACTTGACTCGGACTTCAAAGCAAAGGCAACTCAACTAGAGTTTAAAGCTTATAATTTGTCCTGGGTTCTTACTCCTTCAATTCAGAGTTCGAAGCATATTACTCAATCCTTACTCCAAGTTCAAAGCTTATTATTTCAAAAAATTCAAAACTTGATACTCACAACTCAACTTTATCTTCAAAGATTACAACTCACAAATTGACTTAGTCTTCAAAGCATATGACTTCTAACTTGATTTTGGGTGATGAGGGTTCTTTTTATATGAGGTCACATTACGGGGGAAAGTTTTTGGCTCTGGGCAGGACAAAAACAAAAAGAAAGTTTTTTCCCATTTTGTTTATAATAGGTCAAGAGTAAAGCATACGTCATGCAACTCAACTTGAACTTCAAAACGTACAACTCGAACAGGATATCAAACCTTATGACTTGTATCATCATGCTACCTTATGATTTACGACTAGGTTTTAAAAGCTTGCAACACTCAGCTCAAGTAAGGCTCAAGTTCATGACTCAGTAGTCGACTCATGCTTCAAAGTTTATGATTCACAATTGACAACATTGTTTCCTTTATATATAAAAAGAAGATAAAAAAGCAGCATGAAAACAGGCTGTCAAAATAATAGACACAACCAGTAGCTTCATTATTCACTAAAAGCACGCGAGAAAGGTTTAACACTATCGGAATCGGACCAGCTGTGATCTAAAAGCTTCCTCAGTCTAAAAATAAGGTAGCGTAATAAAACAAGGTACACTAATGTGTCTTGTCAGCTTATCGTAGCAACAATGGAATCTAGATTTTACACACACACTCTGTCTCTCACACTAACTCTTTTCAGGGTCGTGGGAAGCCTGGAGTCTGTCCCAGAAGCCCTGGGGCACTAAACGGGGTAGACACTGGACAGGGGTGCCAGTCCATCAGAGCAAACACACTCACACACTGTGGGGAAACTGAAAATGCCAGTTGGTTTACCTTGCGTGTCTTTGAACTAAGGGGGGAAACCGGAGTACCTGGAGGGAACCCACTAACCAGGGGGGGGACACCATGTAAATTCCATGCAAACAGACCCCAAGCAGGTATCCAACCCCGACCCTGGAAGTGCGAAGCCACGTCTTTCAAGTTCTGTTCAGATTCCCTATTTCATAAAGCAGTGCCGTATTTACAGTTTGTAAAAGGTGCTGATGTCTCAACTGTAATTGATTTCGTAACATTAGTTGCTTAAAATTGGACGATGTACTTTTCTTTTTCAACATTGCTCTCATTTAAAACCTTCTCTCATGTAAGTGCTGAAGGAGGGAAAAGCTCCATAACTCACTGTTACACAGCTGCTATAAAAGGTATTTGCGTACAGTATAATGTCCTGATAGTGGCGGAGACCCGTCATACCCACGGATACTGTAATTCCACTCCTGTGCTCACCTCTGTAGAGAAACATCAGCGTCTCCCACATGCATATGCACAGCAGCGGGTCCTTCACCACAAGCCGGGACAGTTGCCCAGGTAGGTGTCCGTCTGTCCGAGTCAAGTCGTCCAAACCGCCATCCCACGTGGACAGCAGAGAGTGCGGGCTGTCTCTCTCCCTGCAGGCGCATCGTGACATGGGCCGCTCCCACGCCTGCCTTCCCACCAGCAGTTGTTTGAAATAGGGGCTAACGGCGCTCAAAACAGCTGCGTGCGCCCATCCCAGTTCCTTCCCAGAATCCCCGGCATAAAAGACCACATCAGCAAACTGCGCGCCACGCTCCAGCAGCCACTGCAGGTCCTGAGAGAAGCTGGACTCCTCCACTCGCACTGGAGGAAGACGCGCTGCAAGACAGCAGGGACGTAGGGTGAAGGGTGAAGGCATGGTGGGGTGGTGCATGTAAATTAGCAAGAGGTGAAGTCGAAAGAGAAGGAAACAGGAATGAGTTAATGCGAGTGGAAGCAGAAAGATTGATGAAGCAAGGAGGATAAAAATGTCAAAGGAGGAGAAGGAGGAAAAGATGAGATAGGCAGGTGAAGGGTGAACGAGGGTAATAGGGTGCGAAGGATTAAAAACGTGTGCCCGGGGAACAGGGCATGGGCAAAAGATGAGTTAAGAAAGCATACAGAAGTCAGTATTTGTACTCCGGGACTTGTTAAAGTGCTCTTCAAAAGCATCCTTTTTATAAATCACTGCATCAGTTTTTATTACCATCTGATTTTGGCAAGGCTTTCCAGGATTCTGTAGCCTTCATGTTTACTGTCCTATGCTCATAAAAAGAGTTGAACGATGCTGGATTTTTTTTTTACCTTAACAATATCCTCCTATTTCTTTTTTCTGAAAAATTATACCAGGCTTAGGTCCAGAAACACTGAAGCAGCATCACATCCGATCTAATCCAGTTGTATATTTTAGCCCATAAACACATTACAGGTGCTGCAACAAAACAAACCTTACGCATGGTTGTAGATGTACATTAGTTTTATATAGACCTACTATTATTTCATTAATCCTTTTTGTTCTTTCATTCATTCATTCCTCGTATTCATTTTCGCATTTGGCAGGCGCCCTTATCCAGAGCGACTCCCATTATACATCTGAGCAGTTTAGGGTTAAGGGCCTTGCTCAAGGGCCCAACAGGGACAACTTCAAGGGTGGTTGTGGGATTTAAACCTGGGACCTTCCGAACCTTCAGTAGTCCTATGCCTTAACCACTGAGCTGGGCCTGGAGCCTATCCCAGGAGACTTAGGGCTCTAGGCGGAGTACACCTTGGAAAGGATACCAATCCATCACATGGCATTTGGGAACACCAATTAACCTAATCGGCATGTCTTTACACAGTGATGAGAGGAAACCGGAGCACATGGAGGAAACCCAGCAAGCACGGGGAGAACATGCAAACTTCACACACACAGACCCCGAGGCGGAAATCGAACCCGGACCCAGAGGGTGCAAGGCGGCAGTGCTAACCACTACATCTTATTTTTGTTTTCAATTAAATATTTCACTGTAAGAATCATTTTATCTCAGCGCACGAATCACACAAAGGTTAGAGCATCGACTGCGCATGACCTTATTTTATGCTTTCATTAATGTTTTTTGTTGTTAAATATATTTTACAGTATATTCCCTGAAGTCAGGCACTCAACAGCAACAACAACAGAAAGAAAGGAAAAATCTTTAAACAATGGAGCTGAGATATGTGCGTTTTGATTAATTCAGCTGTTACAGACTTGCACCGCCTGCATTAGGCCAGTTTGTAAATCAATGTAGCCAAATTAGCCATTTACACAGACTAAATCCCGTCTCGGTATTAATTACTGAATGAATTAATTACTGGCTGTTTTCTCACTGTTAGTAAATATAGTGTAAATGTCAGCAATGAACACGAGTTAAATCTAAACACAGTGAAGGAAGCATTTTTACCTTGCTTATCTCTTTAAAAACACTAAATAGGCAACACTATCATTACAAAAGCAAACAAGAAGCTCAGCCAAGTCTGGGGAATCTGAACTCTTGCTGGGGTAGTTATCATAATGACCCACGTGACTATAGGGTAGCGGTTAAGGTGTTGGTCATGCTGATAAGGAGGAGCTGCAACGCCGCCGGGCTGCCACTGTTGGACTCTTGAGCACGGTCCTTCACCCACATGTGCTCAGATACAATCAGGCGTCGGGCTGGCAACCGGATCACGTACTTTAACTAACTTCCACCGAAACAACAGATCCATCTCCAAGGCAGCACTTACTTTTTTTTTTAAACCCTATTTTTTCACCCTATGACTATATACTTAATTAACACAGAAAGGGTTTATATTAAGGCAGGCTCTCTAAAAATGTCCATTAGTATATATATATAGGTTTTTTACAGTGATAATACAGTTATCATATTTTATCAGCTGTTATTCCACTGTGCTCTGTTCTATTCCATTATTCCATTCTATTTTTAATTCTCTTTTTATTATGACCGTGCTCAATAACTTCTGTTTAATAATTGATGAATTGTTTTTCTATAATAACTTCATATAAAATTGCACAAATCATCAGCAGTGTACGATCTACTGTACATGCAGTGTTCCCATATTTATATTTATACCTGGTTGGTCCAGATGTGGAGGGCGGGGCTCATTAAACCGGGGACCCCGCCTCTTGTCAGGTCTCTCTTTGGCTTTCTGCTTCAGACACTGAATCATGAAGTATTCAAGCTGCACGAGCACATGCAAACAGTGTTTGATTAAGGACTGACAGAATGTATTTTAACGTTAAATATCAGTTCTATTTTGGTTGCACAATATTAAAAAAAATAACTCAAATAGCAACAGTTTTCCTTCATGCTTTAAGGGGTTTGAATAAATGAAAGGAATTTACAACAAACGTGAAAAGTGTGTGCCAATTTTCTAGTTATATATAAAAAAAAATATTAAACATAAATGTAAGAAGGTAAAATATCAGACAGGCACGTCCCTATGTTATTTTCTTGCTATGACAGAATCTATAACAGAATTATGTTCCAGCCTCTGTAGCAATTATGTTTACAAAAAAAACAAAAACAAAAACAGAAAACCATTTGGGATTTGGCTGAACCGTGTGAAAAGTCAGACCCACCAAGACAATTTCACAAAAACAGAAAATGGTAGATTGAGTTAAAAAAGTCAAAAAAATCGTAATAATCAGTAAATTACTAAACACCTGAAAGCATTGCAGTATATAATATGCAGTGTTTATGATTTTCTCATCTTGACAAATCTTAACTAATCAAACAATTTAATCGAATAGTTCACTCAACAGAATGCTAAATATTTACTGTTCGGTATAACGCAGTACCTCGGCACCCGAATTTAATCCAGACGCAATTTCTTAAGGTGAAAATTTGTATTGCGAAACGCATTTTCCCATAGGAAATAATGTAAACGCAGATAATCCGTTCCAGCCACCAAAAATACTACGAACATTACCAATTTTCAATACTATTATTACATCTTTGTATACAAAACAATCAAAACATTTAGAAAAGACATGTAAAAACGCATCTTAAGTAAGATATAAAATAAATAGACATTAAAACTCTTTCAATCTTAATCTATGATTCCTCTTGGCACTGGCTCCAAAGTGGCTCCATTTTATTCTTTCTATAGTCCTTGCTAATATTCTTAGGATCCATGGTGCTACGTCTTCATTAAGTCTTTCACAAAATGCTAAAAGAAACTAAAAAAAAAAAAAAAAGTAAACTCACTTCGTTGGCTTTCCATTGACGCAGACATGTTTGAAATAGCTCCCGAATGTACGTGCAACCGGACATACACATGACCGGCTCAGTCGCTCGTATGCCGAAAATGCTTTGTATTCCGAGACAAATTTCTTGCAAACTTTTAGTTATTAGAAAGGAAAATTCGTATGTCGAGGTACCACTGTACTGTACATGTACTCACATACACAATCATATATGCACTACACCGGTTGCCACATAGCTACCAAACAGAGATACTCACCACACTGCCGAAGTAGCGGCCGACAAAGAAGTTATTGAGCGAAGGTAACTCCAGGTAGGTAGCACCCAAGTCCCGGGATAGCTGGAGCCCCTCTCCATGCGGAACACAAGTGCTCCAGTCGGACGCACACAGGGGGCATGTGCACGGCGGTCCTTCATCTGAAAATAGTGAAAAATTTGATACATATAATATAGGCAGAATCATATCTGCATAAAGCATTGCAAATCCAACGTTTAAAAATATATATTTCATCGAGATGAAGGGTAACACATCCCCACTTGTGAAACACATGACATCTAAACATATGGGACAGGAGAGTCAGTTGCATCATATTCATGCACGAACCCTGAATATAAATCAGCTGATACAAGCATATGTGTGTGTGTGTATGTGTGATTAAGAGATGGAAGAAGAAGAAGAAGAGAAAGAAGAAGAGATAGAAAGGCGGAACGCAAGGAGGAGGGGGAATAAAAAATGGGAAGAAAAGGGAGGGGCCAGGGGAAGAAAATAAACAACAAGAAGAGAAAGTAAGGAGAGCTATAGTATAAAGGGAGAAGGAGAGACAAAAGGCAGGATGAGGAAATAATTGCCAGCTCACTTACACTTAAGTGAGGAATAGATCTTATAGACAGATAAGGTGAAAAATATCTAAAAAGATCTCACACTCCTGAGATGAAACCCTGCATTGAGAATGCTGCATTTCCAGATTAGACTTAATATATCTCTCAGGGAATGCTTTTAATACTTCAGACGTCACAAGTCGTTATTTAAAAGGCAAATCAGTCGGGGTAGAAAAGGAGAGTACTAAAATTCCTGCAAGCGATTGAACCGGAGGCATCGTCCCGATGGAAAACAAGTGATGGATGTTACAGAACAACATCTGGGCTTTGTGACGATGAGACGTCAAGGGAAGAAACTGTATTAATAACAGAGTATTCCTCATTCAGTTATGTACATGTAGTGAGGGAAGTGAAAGAATCAAAAAGCTGTGTCATGGTTATGCGCGGTTCTGACCTTGAACTCGTCTCGTGTGATATTGGCTGGAGCGAGGAGCAATGTTAAATCCAGAGTCAGTGTCTGACAGTTTGATGTAAATGTAACCACAATATGTCAAGATGAGATTTATGTTTTGGGCTGGAAATACAGTGAAAAAAAAAACAAAAAACACCCACCATTCCAGGCCAGGCTTCAATAAATAAATATAACACTACAGTATTAATTAATTAACATCATTAATGGTAGTATGGCTCAGACGGTTGAGGCTCTGGGATGCTGATCAGAGGGTCAGTGTTTCAAGTCAGATCGCCAGCGTGGGGCGTTTAAACAACTCCCAGCTGAGAGGAAGTGCCAGACCCAAGCCCACAGGAAAGGAATAAGGTATCAAACCTGTGCCAGATCTTGAGGATCAAATGATACAATTTGTAGACCCCCAGAATAAAGGGACAAAGCCCCAGACAAAGACTGCCTCAGGATGCAACACTATTATTATTGTATTTTTAGAAGCACAAAAATACAACTTTGGCAAAAAATGTGGAAGCACAGATGGGACAATCGGGCCGAATAAAACGGGCACAATCGTTTCTCCTCCCAGTGTGAGTTTTTCTTTTACATTTCTAAAGAATCGAACTGATGATTTTCTCAAAATTCCTGTTTTTCCAATAACCCGCATGAAACTTATATCGAAATGTTCACAAGGAATGGAAATTATGAAAGGATCCATCAGGTACCTGTACCACATTTCTCTAATGCTTAACTCATTTGCTTTTGGTCTGATCAGAAAACGAGGCATGGCACGTCAAAGGGCTCAAAATCTTACTAGACTAAGCCTAAACCAGGTTGATCCAAAAACCATGTTGAGTGGACACACACTGAAAAAACTTTGGGGGAAAAAGTGCCTGTGAGTTCCTTGTGTAGGGGGGAAGGGCGTATTTTTGTAACAACATACTGTAGGCAAGAAACGAGCCGTTTGCAGCATTCTGCCAAAGAAAAGCAGTGCGTCCTTTCCCCCTTACTTTACAATTTCTGCCGGAATTGCATCTAGTTAGGACTTATATTGCATGAAAAGTTATTCATATATTTTTCTCAAAGGCTGCAAAAGGGGGTTAAAAATAGAAACTAAAAATAGAGAAAGAAAGTATACTTTTAATATATGCATAATTAAAAAAAAAGTACTGGAAAGCTCACTTCCAACTCTAAGGGTTTTTACCCAACCGGAAAAATATGTGACTGTTTGTGAAACTAATTCAACATTAAAGCGTTGTGCTTTATTCCCATCCCCGTTGCACAACCATGTGCAGCAGCTACAGATTGCAGCAAGATGTTCCCATGCCTTCAGTGCATACGTTAAGTTATAGTTCTGCACAGTATTTTTCGAATATTTAATATGTTGCATGAAAGAAGGTGATGTACTTAATTTATTGACATAATTTTGCCACTTTACTGCAGAGTGAAGTTTTTATTGGTCTGGCTTTAATGGTTTTATGCCCATTTGTTCCTGGCACTGTGTTTGACTGCTGAAGCCTGTTTGAGACAAAGTCTGATAAGTGGCGCGGCCTAATCCGCCAGCATTTTCTGTCTACTGAAATTTGCAAACCTTCTGACAACTGACAATCACGCCACGCTTAGAGTCACTAACATTTTTTTCGCTATAAATCTTTAAAAATATATATTTCGAAACGCTGCCTGATTTACACCGCACACTAAACTCTGCACATGTGATCTATGGAAGAGAAATATAATTTCTATAATTATAATTTTTTTCTATTGTTGCCAAAAATGTAGAAACATAGCAAACATACTTATACTATATCATACTTATAGTAAATGCTTACAAATTAGGTTAACTATTAGACTATATCTATTAGGTTAACCCATGAACCCCTGGCTTGTTATTGATTTTACAACCTTTTACTTAGTAAATTAATATAAATCCCAGGAGACTTAGGGCACGAGGAAGGGTACACCCTAGACAGAGTGGCAATGCATCACAGGGCACACTCATAGCAATTTGGGAACACCAGTTAACACCAGTTAACGCTAATCTGCATGTCTTTGGACTGTGGGAGGAAACCGAAGTACCCAGAAGAAACCCAGCAATCACAGGGAGAATAAACTCCATGCACACAGGAAATCGAACCCGGACCATGGAGGTGTAAGGCGACAGTGCTTAACCACTAAGCCGCGTGCCGCCTAACGGTACAACAATAAAAAAAATCAAAATAAAAAGGAATGAGGATAATGTAGATTCTGTTAAGGAAAGAAATGCAAAAGGACTGATTTATGTCGTAAGCGGACACAACATACAACAGGAGGATGCATTAAAAACAAACAAGATGTGTCACTTCATCAAGCCATTTCATACTGCACTGCCAATACCTATAATAATCAGGGATAAAATGCTAGCGGGAGAGCGGAAGTGGAGCGACTGTAGCTATTGGGTTGTTTGTCAGAGCAGTTCATCATGTTAAATAGTTAAATGGATTGCACAAAGATTTTATTATGAATGATTTATATTCCCATCAAATAACAGCACCGGACCTCATATCTGTTTGGCAGTCACATAAAGCAGACATGCCGGAGCTCCAGTCCCGTGCATTTGAACCACCGCCGTGCGTATCACTCCACTGTTGCCTGATTACTCTCTGTACAGTGATTTCAGTTTAGAGTTCCTATTATTCTCAGGTTTAGCAGATGAAGGACAGTGACCTTCCTCTAGTCTAGCACATCCCTGGCATCTCATTAAATCTCGACTATTAGCCTTTCGGCGTAAACACCGCCGCAATGCAGGATTAGTATCAAACCTTGATAGATTGTTTATTTAAAGGTCAAATAAAGAACACAAAGAGCTGCTGCTGCTCGGTTAATACAAGTTCAGTCTTCAAGGTGATGGAACTGGGTACATTCAGTTGACATGTTTACCTTTTCACTTTGCCTGCAAACTGCTGGTTAAAATTGAAGCAGATCTAAGATTAACTTTTGTAACACAGCGCTGAATGGTTCAGCTATTACAGTACGTTAAAGTTCGCGGATTGGGTGTTTAACTTCACCCTTCACTCAAACTTTGTCCTTTGGAGAAAAGAAAAAGCCAATGATTAACATATAGCTGTGCTGATTTAGTATTTCTTACCACCTTCACACTAATTAAAAACAGCCCACGAACAGGGCTGCAACAATTAATCAACAAAACTGATCATTTAGACCTCAATAGACCTCAATAATAAAAATGGGTAATTATTTGAAACTCCAAACTCCACTATGGTCAGGAACAAAGAGCTGTCAAAGGACACCAGAAACTAAATTGTAGACCTGCAACAGGCTGGCAAGACTGAATCAGCAATACGCAGCAGCTTGGTGTTTAGAAATCAACTGTGGGAGCAATTATTAGAAAATGAAAGACATACAAAACCACTGATAATCTCCCACGATCTGGGGCTCCACATGGGGTCAAAATGATCACAAGAACTGGGAGCAAAAATCCCAGAACCACACGGCGGGGACCTAGTGAATGACCTGCAGAGAGCTGAGACCAAAGTAACAAAGGCTACCATCAGTAACACACTGCGCCGCCAGGGACTCAAATCCTGCAGTGCCAGACGTGTCCCCCTGCTTAAGCCAGTACATATCCAGGCCCGTCTGAAGTTTGCTAGAGAGCATTTGGATGATCCAGAAGAGGATAGGGAGAATGTCATATGGTCAGATGAAACCAAAATAGAACTTTGTGTTTGGAGGAGAAAGAATACTGAGTTGCATCCAAAGAACACCACACCTACTGTGAAGCATGGGGGTGGAAACTTCATGCTTTGGGTCTGTTTTTCTGCAAAGGGACCAGGACGACTGATCCGTGTAAAGGAAAGAATGGATGAGGCCATGTATTATGAGATTTTGAGTGAAAACCTCCTTCCATTAGCAAGGGCACTGAAGATGAAACATAGCTGGGTCTTTCAGCATGACAATGATCCCAAACACACCGTTCCATATATATGGAAACCAATGGTGATGACCATTGTTTTTATTCCCATTTTTACGACCATAATATGACCTCCAGTCAACATTACACCACAGACCATTTGGGAACACCAAGTAGCCTAATCTGCATGACTTTGGGAGGAAACTGGAAGAAGCCAACCAAGCACAGGGAGAACATGCAAACTCCATGCATGCAGACCCAAAGTAGGAATCGAACCCAGCCCCTAAAGGTGCAAAGCAACTTCGCCACCGTATATATGTTAGAATTTGGTTTAAATACATAACATACTGTATACACATATTGTAGGTTAAATCACTGTGGTGACACAAGGGGCCAATCTCAGAAAGAGTCGATTCACTGATCCAAGGCATTGAGTCAATGCCTTATATTGCCTTAATTAAAGAAATCAATATTAGAAATTGCAGGTAAGATCTTCTCCTAGTGATTAACGTTATAGTAGATTTAAAATCTAAAATATCTTACTGTGATTGAAAATTTAACCTAGCCGTAATATTTGTCCTAACCTTGTTGCTTGTACAGTATGTTATTGTATAATCTGTGAACTTGCTGCTGTAATGTTACAATTTCCCTTTGGGATTAATAAAGTACTCTATCTATCTATCTATCTATCTATCTATCTATCTATCTATCTATCTATCTATCTATCTAAAGTGAATTACCAAAATGTAAAAAATAATAAAGTCTAGCACATAAATCATCCTTATTATTGGCTTTAACATTCTCCAAGATTGTACCGAACACATTTAATTCACTCACGGAAGCGGATATTTTGGCTGCTTTACAGGTCACGGCACAGTAAGAAGCAATGTGATTGGCTTTCCAGGATGTGTCGTATCAGTTCAAATGTTTTAACAGGAACATGTTGTTTTTTACAAACTCGTGTGCCAGAGAAAACTAATTGACAGAATGAGTAAAAGTTGTATTTTGCTGCCAAACTGTTCAAACAAATAAAAAAGCCCTTATTTTATGTTGGGTGATTTTTTTAAGTTAGATTTTGTTTGACTGTTTTTGGTTTGTTTTATTTAGTTTTGCTTTCGTCTGGGTCACTGATTATTTAATTACGTCTGTATAAAAGTTCTTTTTAGCTAAAAGTATTCATTAATTGAAATGCTGGAAATAAAACAAGAATCGGGCCAATGCTGTGTCTTTATCTCCTTAACTACATTTACAGTACATCCTAAGCTTCTTAATGGCATATTTAAAAACAAGTCCCTCATTTGGTGTGTTCCTGAAGACTCGCGAAGGACACCTTTAAGCTGCGGTGCAGAAGTACATTAACACCAAATGAGCACAACCTCAGCACCAACAGACTCAGATACGTATAGCATGCCTTTGATCCTTAATCCTTAACAGATTAGTGTATGACAAAGATGAAAAATTCATGAGCAGCCACTCATGCACGATGCCACTCCGGCAAAACAATAATTTACAGCGTGATAACACATTAAGCTGCGGTCTCATGGGATATACGCAAATTTTTTGACTAAGAGACAAAAGCATCTTGATAATTTAAACCCCGAAGGATTGTAGCAGAATAGCAGAAGCCAATTATCTCTTACCGTTAAGCCGTGCCCCGACCGCCACCAGAATGACAGGCATGCCCCAATGGCGCAGGAGTGGGCGGAGTCGGGGGGCGTAGCCATTTCGAACCTGCTGGAAGGCCAGTTTGTCGTTTACGGAATACTTAATGACCACGATATCGGCTTGCTCCAAAACACTCCGCACGCTGGCCCAGTCACTGTCCAACAAGTCCTGAGTGAGGAATTGAGACAAGAACCAAAAAGTATGAAGACAATGCATTTTCGCGACATCATCAAGATATCTTCCCAAAGTATATGCCAAACTCTCGTGTCTTAATAAGAAATCTCCTTAAAATCTCTTACAAACCTATTAATTCTGTTATTTTTGATCATTTGATCATTTACTCATTCACAGTACACCTGCTGAAGCAACTATTACTCATCATAAACCTACTTATAAATTTTATAACGTACATATTCAAAAGCGAAGCATACACTTTTAAACGTTTTTGCATTTTCTTCCTTTTAGTCCCCTACTATAATTTGGGAATTTCTAACATGGAAAGTACTCTAAACTGATGTCTGTCATTTTTTGGTATTTTGGTCCTTCCATGTGCCATCCGGCACATCGGGCAACAGATTCTCCCCACCCTAGAGATATATCCGCGATTTCTAAAGCTATTCTCAGCTCCAGACTCAGTTGTCAATCACACACTACGGGCAATTTAGAAACGGCAATTAGCCTAAGCCATTTATTCATTCACTACACAATACTTATTCACTCATTCATTCAGTACACAATCATCTCGCACTCATTCATCCACCACACCATGTTCATTTACCTGTTCATCACCACATTATATTCCCTTACTCATTCATCCACAACACCATACTCACTCGTTCATTCATTCACTACACCATATTCACTTACTCATTTATCCATCACACAATACTCCATACACACATAAAACTGACTCACTCCATCCACCACACATAACACTAGCCCATTTATCCAGCACACAAAATTCACTTATTCAATCATTCAGCACACAAAATTCACTTATTCATTCACCACACAAATCACCCGCTCATTCATCCAACACACAAAATTCACTCATTCAATCATCCACCACACAATCCTCACTCACACATTCATCCAACACACCAAATTAACTCATTTATTCATTCACCACATAATATTTACTCACTTATTCATCCACCATACAATATTCATTTTTTCATTCAATCACTCACTACATGGTATATCTGTTCCCTTAATTATGCACCCTAACTCAACATTCACTCACTTATTTATTCACCACACAATACTGACTTACCTGTTCATTCACCATATAATAATTTTAGTCACTCATTCATCCACCACAAAAGTCACTCACTCATTCATATTACACACCAAATTCACTTGTTAATTTATTCAGCACACCAAATTAACTTATTTCATCCAACACACCAAATGTACTTATGCATTCATCCACCACACAAGTCACTCACTCATTCATCCAATACAAAAAAATCGCTCACTTATTCATCCAACACACAATACTCAATCCATTTTTTATCCCACACACCAAATTCACTTATTCATTCATCCACCACACATTCATCCAGTATGTTATTGTATAATCGAACACAATAGTCATCACGTGTTTATCCAACACATAATATTCACTCACCCAATCATCCACCACACAAGTCACTCACCCCTTCATCCAGCACACCAACTTCACTTATTCATTCATCCACCGCACAATACCCAATCACTTATTCATCCAACACACCAAATTCACTCATTCATTTCTCCACCACACAATATTTACTCACTCGTTCATCCAGGACATAATTCACTTATTCATTTATCCAACGTACCAAATCCATTTATCCATTCATCCACCACACAAGTCCCTCACCCATTCATCTGGCAGACCGATTTCACCTATTCCTTGATCCACCACACAATACTCAATCCCTTATTCATCCAACACACCAAATTCACTCATTCATTCATCCACCGTGCAATATTTATTCACTAACCTATCCACCATACAATATTTACTTCTTCATCCTCCACATCACATCACTTATTGTTCACTTATTTATACCCTATACCATATTCACTCGCTCTTTCATCTACCACACAATACTCACTCTTCACTTCTTCTCCACCAAACCACTCACTCACCCGCTCACACATCCACCACACGTTCGCTCACTCAGTCTTTCCCTCACATGTCCACATTCTCTCACTCTCCCAGTTGACTCACCCAGCTGGGGCAGTCACGCACCATCACTCGGACATCCCCGAACACCCTAGACTGGTACTCCATGAAGGCTGGGTTCAGCGGGTGTCTGGAAGGAGTGGTGGACGTAGGGTCCAGCTCTCTGGCTCCATGGCCCAGGTAGCTCCAAAGCAGTCCTCCTTGCACCTGTGCTGGAGCGGCGGGCTCCTCTCCGGACCCCACTCCCCCGGGACACTCGCTGCCCAGGGCCACTATGTGGACAGACCTGCTCGGTGGGGGACAACAACATTGGCTGCAGGGAGGAACTTACGGTCATGGTACTGTAGAACAGGCAGCTGTGGGGTCCTATGTGCTGTTAACTATTTGTGTCATGATGCAATTTCTGCATTACAAGGTGTCATTGAAGGAACAGTGTCATGCATGGGTCATGCAATTTTTTATTGATTATTAATTTTAAAAAAATTATTATTATTATTATTATTATTATTAAACATAAAACAAGACAGTTTTAAAGTCATGCTTTGTCCAACTTACATGGTCCCCTGAGCTGAGAGCATGAAGCTTGGTGAGCACGTCCTCAAGCGCCACGTTTTCCCATCAGACGTTTTTTTGCGCAATCAGCCTCAAAAACCTCGAACATTCCATCGAAATCCGTCCGCGTTACGCGCGAGACCGCTCGAGTCCCGCCGTCTCGAGCTGTGTTTCGGTGTTCATTCCGCTTAAAAACAAGCCGCTGGAAAGACAAAAGTGGTGTGAGTGTGTGTGTGTGTGAGAGAGAGAGAGTGTGTGTGTGTGTGTGTGTGTGCGGTGCGCAATGCTCCAGTGAGCAGACCCAGCGCGAGAAGCCCCCCCACCAGAGCCCGCGTCCAGACCCCGCAGTGTGCAGCGCTACACCGCACAAGTTCACCACAGAACAACGTGGAGAAAAAAAGAAAAGGAATCCACGAACCTCCCCGCCAGGCATTCAACCCCGAATCACCTCGAGAGGAGGGAATGATCCGGCAGCAGCAGCAGCAGCTCTGAGTTGGCACTCCTGACTCAGCACTCAGACTATTGCAACACATCCATCCTGTGTTCCACCACCTCAAGCTCAGTGCCATCCCAACAGCAGCCTGCACATCTGCACAGCTCTCTTTCTCTTTCTCTCTCTCACTCACACACACAGTGGGAAAATCCCACTAAAATGAAATCAAATAAACAATGGCATGTTACAGTACATGCATGAGGGATAGAAATTATTACCTAGGGACCAGGTTCGAATCCTGCCTGTGTGCATGGAGTTTGTGTGTGCTTGGTGGGTTTCTTCCCACAGTCCAAGGACATGCAGATTAGGCTAATTGATGTTCCCAATTTGCTCGTAGTGTGTGAATGAGCTGTGTGAACTAGTGATGTTGATTACCATTGTATTTCCTTCCATTTTTACTACCGTGGTATAGGTCAACATTCACACACACACGTACAGTACACACACCACGGGCAATTTGGGAATGCCGATTAGCCTAATTTGCATGTCTTTGGACTGTGGATGAAAACCAGAATACCTGGTGGAAACCCACCAAGCATGCATGCAACTCCATACACACAGACTCCACAGGCGAAAATCGAACCCGGATCCTAAAGGTGCAAGGCAACAGTACTAAAACACTGTGCCACTGTGGCGCCATTAATAATTCCTACATTCAAATCATGGTTCGCCCCCATATCCCTCATATGCATTTACCATTCCATTGTTTTTTAAGTTTTATTCATCATCATCACATCTGGACGAGGATCATAGGGGGGCCTGGAGCCCATCCTAAGAGACTTAGGGCACTAGGTGGGGTACACCCAGAACGGGATGGCAATTCATTAAAGTGCACACACACACATACATTCACACACTCAATTTGGGAAAGCCAATTAGCCTAATCTTTATGTCTTTGGACTGTGGGAGGAAACCGAAGTACCAGGAGGAAACACACCAAGTCCGGGGAGAACATGCAAACTCCATGCATATTCTCCATGCAACCCTGAGGGGGAATCGAACCTGAGGGTGCAAGTCAACAATGATAACCACAATTAATAATAATAATAATAATAATAGGGCACAAGGCCGGGTACACCAAGGACAGAGTGCCAATCCATCACAGGGAACGCACTTGCACATACCACCCACACTCATTCACACACCACAGGCAATTTGGGACATTTCCCATTATGTTTGATATTAATTACACAGGACAGGTTCACTCACTTTGTAATATAACAAGCATAAAAAGAATGTTATTAAATATCCAATATAATAACCAACATAAAGCACTTACAGATTGTTAAGAAATGGTTTCCCAAACAGTTAACCAAAGAAAAACCAAACAGAAATATTGGGTAAATGTTCTCCCTTTTGGCTAGGCAGATAATAAAATGTAATGCCTTTTTATGAGCAACACTGTTTAATGTTCATTCAATAATATGTTTCTGCTAAGCAATCCAAATTGATTGATTGTCATGACCATTTTATTTTTTTCCCCACAGTTTCTGTATCTTTTATGAAGAACCCCGTATCATCTGTAATTAGACTTGATATACCAGATGTTTCAAGCTTCCGGAGCGCTTTATTTGCGGTCACTTTTGGTAGACTCGTATTAATGAAAAGGGCATAGTCGGGTAGTCTCGAGAGCGGCCTTATTTCTGCATGAGAGCGCATTCACCTCCTTCGTACAGCATTCTTTGACTCGCTAAACTCTCCCACTTCAGGGGAAGAAAAAGTCCATTATTGCACAAACTGTGCACAAAATTCTTCACTGCTGGACTGCAGGGTAAGAAATCCAGGACATTCGGAACATGAAACTTATAAAGCGGTCTTTGACCCAATAATACACCTAACACCGGGACACCAGCATGACAAGCATTGAAAGAATGCCTCGATACACTCATGGTCCCGCCTTACTATCTTCCAAGAAATGGAATTGGAAATGGAAGTGTTGGAACAACAGCTTACCAAAACTAGACGGTTTACATTGTTCGGTTTCAGCAACCATGTGCCCACTGTAGCCTAAATTTCCAGTTCCTGGCTGACAGACGTGAAAGAGTGCTGATCATTTTTCTGTTGACCTGTATCCGCACAAATTTATGCACTGCCTTGCCTTGGTGCAACATGATTGGCTAATTGGATAACTGCAAGTATTGATAAGAGCTAATGCATATTACTTTATATTACCAACATTTATTAGACTTCTTAAAGCCAATAAATCATGTTGCTTGGCCATTTTGGTCAAGGTATTATACTGTATTTCGTCATCTTAAAACTTCCAATGTAATGTGTCCCATCTCTAAAATACGAACCGAAGAGCAGAGCATAGCTGGATGCAGTGCTACGGTGCAAGAGAGATTAACATTGTGAAGGTGAAGGATTATAAAATGTGATACTAAAATATGTCATTTCCTGAGTCACTCAGTCTAGACTGAACAGCAATCAGATCTAAATGGCCGTGTGTCCTTGAATCTCTCCGTCTGCCAATCAACGGTGTACGTCTACACCAAAAAACAAAAAATAAATCATTTTACACAAAATGTATTAATCAATTTAAGCTACAACAAATATAGATGTTAAAATATACATACATGTTTGTGCAAGAAGCAGTTACGGCAGGACCATAATACAACTGTGTGTGGCTCAGGATGGTGATTGTGAATATTAATGGTAGTGTTGTGTTTACAAAGGAGAAAAGAATCATTACAGAAAAGTACCGTCTTTCCTAGAGCCCTCTTTTGCACTTACAAAATGTCCTTCATCTTTGTATTTATCTAGCATGGGCATTTTTTTCTTATTCTTCCTACAAGGACAATTTTGGAAGGAGCCTCCAGTACCAGCGCTGTAATGTACTTTTTTTTTGTGATGAGAAGGGAAAAAAAAGAGGCTAGTAAGAGAAAGACTGTTTATTTTACAAATGTTGCACAATGTTAAATATAACCATACACAGATTGCAAAAGTGTCATTCTTTAATAAATAAAAATGATAGTATTGGCAAATTGCTGAGGTATAAGAGGAGTAAAGCACTTTAGGGCATGCTGTGACAGAAGAATAATCAATCTCACAGTGGATTAACAGCGTGCTGCATCATCAGGCTGTCAGTGAGTATTTTTGCCAGATTCTGTCCTCATACATTCAGAAAGCTTTTCTCATTAGTCACGCCTGACAATTAGCTGCTCACTGATTCATCTACGCCTGAATCCTTCCCTTTCTTTATCTGCGCTCTGCCTTGCTCTGTCTGATAAAAGTCTGACTCGATGAACTTGGAGATGTCGGACAGTGTCACGTAAATCTTCCCGTCCACTTCAGTCACCTTGTGTATTCTTTGCTTTATGCCTTTGGACTTCCAGCAAGGTGGCTGGTCTTTGTCCTTTGGATTCGAGGCATTGTAAAGCCCCTCGCCCTCTGCCAGGGTGATCTTGTACTTGTGCTTCGGACACACGATGCAAAGCCTCTTGTCAATTTCCTGAATTCAAAAAAATATCAAGAAATTCTCATTTTAAACATGCATTCTAAAAACTAATCTTTCTGTCTTGGTTAGAGTTCATTCATGTTTACATTCATGGAAACTCACCTCAATATCCCCATTTAACAAAGATCCACCAGCATCTGTTAAAAACAGAAATGTACAAATACTTAGTGCACAAGGCAGGATACATCCTGGACAGGGTGCCAATCCATCGCAGCACACAAGCACGCATGTACTCACACACTCACTCACACACTACAGGCAGTATTCTGAATGGAAATTAGCCTACTTTAAATGTCTTTGAACTGCGGAGTACCTGGAGGAAACCCACCTAAACTACCTGTGGAGTTATAGCATTTTGCAAAATCATCCAAACTTTACACTAAAATAACCAAAATTATTTGGGTGTCAAATGTAGGAACTTGTGCTTTTTAAAGCCTTTGTAATTCAAAGCAACTATGCACAAAATATTTCCTGTTAGCTATTTTTTTTATTCAAATCTGCCCAAATGGAGATATCTCATTTTGCCCTGAAACTGTTGAAATATGTAATGAGATTAAGATACATTTGCAATCAGAAGTTTATATATACTCATCCTAATATTGAATATCATGGCAGTATTGTGCTTGTATCATACACTATATGGGCAAATATATGGACTATATTAGGCCCAACCTGTTAATTATTGAATTCAGGTGTTTCAATCAGGCTCCTTATCCCCAGTGAAGGATAATCCTAATACCAAGACATCTTGGACAATGCGATGCTTCAAACTTTGTGGCAACAGTTTCTGGAAGGCAATTTCTGTTCCAACATGACTGAGCACCAGTGCACAAAGCAAGGACTATAAAGACATGGTTAGATGAGTTCGGTGTGGAAGAACTTGACCGGCCCTAACACAGAGCCCTGACCTCAACCCCATCGAGCACCTTCGGGATATATATATAATTTGTTATGGAGCAGGATTTTAATAAACACCTATAATACATTAAAAAAAAAACAGAATTACTTCTACTTTTACTGTACTTGTCCTTCATGGATAGATTTTAAAATATATAATTGTTGATTAACTGCTGTGGTTTAAGAGGAATAAAACATTTGACGAAACTTTGCCATTGAATCTTATGTACTTAATGTTATGCTAGATAAATACATACAATAACATTAAAAACAAGTAAGAATTCTGTAATAATCCTAAGAAAATCCCAACAGGCATCACATCTGGTTCAAGTTTGCACTGGTTCATTTTAGGTTGTAAAATTTAGAAGAATAAAAATAAAGATAAAAAAACAAGTTCAAGAGAGTCTCTGAAGGACTCTAAAAAAAAAAAAGGTTTTACCTGAGCTGGGTTCTCAAGTAGCTCTATTTATCGTCTCCTATTTTTATTTTCCCTCCATGCCTCAATATGATATTTTAAAATGACCCTAGACCATAACGTCCAAAAATACAAAACACCCTGAACCTGTGGGTTAATCTAAAGGCCATACCATGCTGGGGGATAAAAAAAAACAAAATTAAAAAACATCCGCTCTAAGATATTAAGGCACTGATGACTGATTAATACCTCCATTCATGATAGATTAGATTCAGATCTCAATTTTAAAGACGCTAAATTAAATATTGCCAAAAATCGCACACAAGTAACAATCAGTTAAATTATAAATCATTAAACAAAAGAGGAAAAATCTAAACAAAATGCTTATTACATCTCATTAAATTACATTTGCATCCCACTGATGTTACATTTACAAAAATGTATTGAATGTAAAGGTAAAAGGCATGAACTATCCCCCACAACAACCAATGTGCATCTTGGTATATAGATAAATAACTTACATGAGAAAAAAAAAACACAGCAACTCATTATATGAGAACTAGAAGGTCCCTTAACAATCGTCTAGACGTGGCCTGCCACTGGTGCTGCCGGATTTTGAATATAATAAAAAAGATAAATACAATCATTAAACTACTTCCAAGGACTTTTTGTTTTTTTGCATTCATGCAATCCTGCTTTTCCTACAGGGTAAGCGCGCTATAGAGAATGGGTGAGAGTGAGATATCTTCAATGTCCTCCTGTGTTTGGAATGGATGCTGGTTAACCACATTTTTTTTTTCTGTATCTCAACCATATTACTTTTAACTCTATTGTTTATTAAAAAGCAAAAAGAACCTTGCGGGAAGGGAAGGAAAATATGAGATTTTCTTGGTTGAAACGCTGAATGGTTAAATGCATGTATTATGGATTCAATCATGGATGTTTTTATTTTTATTATTTATGCATAATTTGTACAATTCATAAACAAATTTTATGTTCCCACCATGATTTACCCAATTTCGTAATATGGGCTTGTATTGTGGGAATCTTTCTTACCCACTCACCCCTAATTGACATTCTAATCTCGTCAGGTTCAAGCAGAAACACGAAATCCTACAGGGAGCAACAAGGTTGCTGATTCATAAGCTTATATGTACACAGTAGAGCCTTGGCTAAAACATTAAGCCCTCTAGACCATTGTCATTTCACTTAGAGAGTACGAATACAAATCATGACGCCAATGGGAACTTACTGTATAAGGAGAACAAGTTTCAGAACAAGAAGTACTTACGATAGCACTGCTGGTCCAAAGCGTAGAAGACTCCCTGGTGGTAAAAGATGGCCAGATTCCTGTCGTCCACAGTAAAACTAGTGCGTTTGGCCTCGATGAGGTCTTTCTTGGTCCCCACCAAGAATGATTTACAAGATTCTGCGGTTTCCTCTTTGGACATGGCGGCAGAGAGCCTATAAGGACAGTCTTACAGTTTAGGATCTCACTCATTCTAGAAAATAATCATTCATTTCAACTTTATATACAGATACATTTATCCATCCTTCTTAGTATCTCTGTAGTCCAACTAGGACCCATGAAGGCTAATGGTGATCATTATATTTATTCCCAGTTCTGCATGTCTTTGGTCTGTGGGAGGAAACCAGAGAACCCAGAGGAAACTCACAAAGCACATGGAGAACATTGAAACTCACACACAGACCAGGCTGGAATCATAACCGGACCTTGGAGGTGCATGGTGACAGAGCTACCACTAACCACTAAGCCTACATACAGATACACTGCAATATAATTGAGTGCCGTATTAAATGGTGCTTACAATAGGCTTTAAACAAGCAATTTTACTAGATTTTATGGTTGACTAATTTTAGGAATGCCCACATAATTGTTTCTATGAGGTGTATCCAGCCTGTTTTGGCTGGCAGCTAAAAAGAAAAAAATGGATAAAGCAATGAAATAAATCAAGATTATCATGGCAGAGAATAAATTAAAGGTTAATTACTTTAAAATCGAAATATAGTGAGTGAAAAAACAATAGGTGTTTTCATTCGCAGTTTATTTAATCTAATTGATTACTGCTGTATGGCCTGATAATCTGTAAACACCGAATTGTAGTGTATTACTTTCCACTTTACACCAAGAAGCTTATTTGAAGTGGCAGCTCATGGACTGTTAGGCAATAAAATATAATAAAAGACACACAGAAGGGTATTTGAAATTACTAATATAATGATAATGATAAAAATAATATAATTTTTTTAATAATGCCTGTCTATCATTAGTAATATGATAGCTAACATGCAGTAAAGTCGGTCTATAATGTTTAATTATAATGACCTTGTATGGTGATATAAGTACATATACATGACTTATGTATGGTGATCAGCTGGAAATGGGATCAATATACTTTATATTAAACCACCTCGATATTGTATTAATGCTTAATTATTTTATAGGTATGTTTGTGTTTCAAAGTAGGGGAGGAGAATTACTAAGTAATTCTATTTAAGTTGAAGTATAACACATAATATCCAAGAAAAAATTATTAAAAAGCAATTAAACAGGCAATCAGCAATACTTAGAATTATAATTTTTTGTATATAAATATAAATGTAAATACAGTATAAACAAATTGCATAGAAAACATCCCACTGATATACAGCATGTAATCATGTAGCAATTTAGAGATTTCAATTACATTAAATATTTTAATAAATAAAAGTTAAGGATTGAAAAGTAAATAAAAAATGGAAATGTATATGTATGTAAGGCATGTACTGTATAAATAAGCCAGTGTAGTAAAGTAGAATTACTCACCCATGTTTAAACGGAAATTTGATTACAAATTTGCTAAACTAGCTCTAGTAGGCAGTCTTCCAAACTGCTCCACAAACTATCTTAAAACTAACATCATTTGTAGCATAATGTAGATTTTTATTAATTAAGAATAATAGTTTTCTGCTGTTTTTTACCTGTATTTGTTCCCAGCCTGCTGTATTAGTGGACGAGAAATGCAAAGTGGACCCCTGGCTGGTCTAACGCAGCTGTTATCAGAGCGGCCCGGTGAAGAGCAGTTAGCCCTATCAACCCTCTGACATTATCTTACCACAACACATAGAGGGTTTTACGCACATACACAAATCCAGGAAAAGTTTTTAACATTTTATCCTTGTTTGTAATTGTAAACTTAAATCAGCATAAAAAGGATTATAGTAATAAATGTTTCTAATCATAAATGTTTTTGATGCCCTTATTGTTCTGAATGTTAATTACACTTTTCACTTTTATACTGCACCAGCAGCGGTAATCTATCTCAACTCACGTAATCAAAACTCATTGCAATCAAAAATTTCCTTAAATACTCATTTCCTGTAGTAGAGAACATGTCCTATATATTATATAACATATTATATAATCATGTCCTGTTTATTATAAGCTTATGTTAAAATTATAAAGTGACTGATTATGACACTACATGTCAGGGGTATGCTGTTATAAATTTGGACTTTACAAGTTTTTTTTTTTATTTAAAAAAAATATTCACCTTTTTTCACCTTAAATTACAAATTCAGGTGTCTCAGGTCAAAGTTACAAATGATGGCACCTTGGATTCAACCGAATAATGAAATGTACAATAATATATTTGGATTATGATGTGACAGATTATTATACATAATACTGATTTTAGGCTGAGTTTAGCATGGTTGCATGGCTTGGAATTAAAATAAACATATACTGTATCTATTGAGGCCACAAGATACAATCTGTTCCCTTTTAGTTTTTTAACTCATGGGCAAAATCTACTCGTCCACATATTTTGGTTCGTTTACATACACAAGTATTTTCCATTCATTTTTTCATTTCAAGTATTTTGTGTGCATATTTTACTACTTTGTTCAATTGTCTCGTGTGAAAAACGAACCACTTAGAAATAAATATAATAAGACGGGGATCCATACCTCTGGTTAATCTGGTTTCCTCCCACATTCCAAAGACATACATCGTAGGCTGATTGGAACTTTCAAATTGCTCGTAGTGTATGACTGGGTGTGGAAGTGTGCTCGTGCGCCTGTGCCCTGTGTTTGGTTGTCAGTCCCTTAAAGTTGTCCCCTGCCATTTAAGCATAAGAAATTTTGCCATGGTATATTCATCACCTTTACCATGGAATATTTTGACAGTACCATGCTACTTATTTGCTGATATAGTACATATACCACAATATGGTACAACCATACCTATACTATAGAATGGCCGTAGTATGGCACCATGAAACACGTACCAAGATACTGTTTAAAACGTTAGACATCTTTATATCACATAAAGGTAATATTTATATAATAACCTCTGCAACGCTATTTTACCTGTTATGGTACCCTCGGAAGGTTAATATGAGGTGGCATCAAAAAGTTGGCATCAGCAACAGCTGGCAGCCCAAGGCTGCACACACAGTCACAGGGAGCACAGGCCTTCATAAGTCAGTGTGCCAAAAGACATTGCCCTGTGTACATGGAGAGCTGTGCAACTGCGCTATTCTGACCACCTGTATTACCATTTCTGCGATTTTATCATGGCCAGCAAGTTAAAACACAAAATTTGAAATTCTGAGTGAAACTGGACAAATCTGACCCAGAAATGTTTGACTTGATTCAGCAAGTTTATGGCGATGCTGCAATGAGTCATTCGAGGTGTTTAGAGTGGCATGAGCGGAAAATTACTGAAAATGAAAAATAAATGCCTTTTTTAGAATGGCATTTATTACACATACAATATCTAAACTTAATTATAATTATATGAAGTTTAAAAAATGTGACCAAAAATAGTTTATCCCAATAAAAACAATAAGATTTAACACTTTAAAATAACCATAGGTTTAAACAACAACAACAACAACAACGCAGCTGTGGTTTTTATTTCTAAACAAATAAACTGATAAGGGAATTAATAGTTGATGGAAATGTGCTTTAAACACAGATAACATACAAATAAGCCAGCGTAGGATTTGCGCATACTGTATTAGAGCGCAGGAAGGAAATAACGCACTCGCGCGCATCAATACGTCACAGCGTTTGCGCAGTGGTCGCGTTCTAACCCGGAAGTAACGTGTGGTCAGTCTGGGTGCTTCAGATATAATAAGGCGAGGCGACTTTGACGTAAGTAAACAATTATATTTCGTGAATGAATCTTATCTAAGGGCACCAAATCTCCAGGGGAAACAAATTAACCATGTGTTTTGTTAAAGGTGAGCATTTGGAGTGTATTTGCTGTGTTTTTGAGGGATCAGATCACTCTTAGCAGGTTTATTAGACAGTCTTTGTCATTAAGGAATGAATTGTAAGTGGGATTTACTTCTGTCTGCAAATTCAGCTATATTTAGTAACATCTACTTGACAGTGTGGTTTAATAGACATTCATTCTGCACCAATCTGGGTGAAGGTTTGCATTGCCTGGTCTCTCTCTCTCTCTCTCTCTCACACACACACACACACACACACACACACTCTAAGATTTCATTCAGTCCCCTCTAGCTTTGATTACAACCACTCTTAATCAATCCGAGTCCTGAAATTAGCCCGTACCATCATGGAGAAAAAAAAAAAAAACTCAGTAGAAATGATAATCTGGTTATTCAGTACATTCAGATCATACATTCATACATTACTGCATCTAGACCTGAGCAACTAAAGCAACCCCAGATTATAACACTGTCTCCAGAGGCTTGTACTGGGCCCACTATAGATTCATGCGCTTCCCTCCTTACGCTGACACCCATCACTCTGGAATAGGGTCAGTCTGGACTCATCAGACCACATGACCCCTAGCAAACTGCAGCTTTTTTTCTGATTATTTTTAGACAGATGTGAACAGATGTTCTTCCTGTGGGAACTTGGTGGGTTTCCTCCAGGTACTCCGGTTTCTTCCCACAGTCCAACGGCATGCTAATTAGCATTCCTAAATTGCCTGTAGTACTGTATGTGAATGAGTGTGGGAGTGTGAGTGTGTGTACCCCACCTCCTGGGATAGGCTCACAATCCTTCCAGATGTTGATCATGTCTTGAAGGGTTCTTAACCCAGTTCCAGTAAATTTCAAATGGCCGGACATTTTATATCACAAATGAGCAAGCCAGGAACAGTTTCTTGAGATGCCATGAGTATGCCATCGTCTTTTGTGTCATATGGATGGTTAGTGTGTAATGTAAAATGAATCAACTGATTTGATGTTCTGTGTGAGTCTATTGTGGATAACTGATGGGATGAGTGATTTACGATTACAGCAGCAGTAGTCCAAGGGTACAAATTTAAAGTATTTAGGTAAATGTATTCACTAAAGAAAGCTTAAATAAAGGGGTTAGGATGTTGACTGACAGGGCAAACAACCCCTTTTAGACATGATTTTTGCAAGAACTTGTATTTATGGCGTACAGATTTACACACAAGCTTAAACCATCTACAGTGGAATTTGAAATCATGGACTTTACAAACCAAATCTACTTCACCTGCTGTGATGTAAACTTCAGAGTTATGAATTCCGATTAAGATATGATCATTTTTAAATCGGATGGTTTAGTAATATTTTATCTAGGAATTAAATATTGTTTTTGTGGCATTCTGGGTATTGTAATCAAAGATCAAACAGATAATGTGGACCACCAACCTTGGAGCAATTACAACAAATTGGTGTTTACTTATCCGTCAACAGTGGTTCTGCTTCTTGCACTAGCACGTCATGGATTTATGCGTTCCTTTTAGGGGTATTATTTCCAGGGAAGAATAAAGCCACAAGCTATACAGTACATCAACTTTAGCTGACTTTTCCTGATTATACCTTTAATTTTATACTGTATTTATCTCCTTTTTGAAATCTTTTCCTCAGATCATGGCACTCCGAGCTTGCGGCTTTATAATATTTCGCCGCCTGGCACAACCTCCTTTCCCAAACAACATCGAGTACCTTCTTCTGCAAACCTCATACGGAGAACACCACTGGACCCCACCCAAAGGTGCCTATCATACTGTCTACTAGCTAGTATGCCATATTTACAGATTTCCACTTTGTTCCAGAGGTCTTACTGTTCTCACTGTCCTTCAGGCCATGTTGACCCTGGAGAAGACGACCTGACCACCGCGTGGAGAGAGACTCAGGAGGAGGCAGGTCTGGGCGAAGAGCAACTCCGTGTCGTCGATGGATTTCTACAGAGATTGCATTATCAGGTGCGGGGTAAGGAGAAGGAGGTCCTGTATTGGCTGGCTGAGCTCCGTGAGCCTGGTATAAAGGTCAAACTGTCAGACGAGCACCAGGATTACCGCTGGGCCAAGCTAGACGAGGCGTGCAGACTCGCGAAGTATACGGATCTCCAAGACACTCTTAAACACGTACAGCACTTTTTGGAGAAGGCAGAACACAAACAGTGACTCCAAATTTGTTGCACTCATGGGATATAATGTGTTCTCAGAAACTGTGTATATTAAATATGCCATAGACTTTTTTTAATTTGCATTTACAATTATTCACACAAATTATAAGTCATTTATGTGCTATAACCCATAAATCATAGTGATACAGTGTGGTAAAGGTCCATATGCTAAAGAAATCGAATAAAAATGATTGAACTTGTGAGTGATTTTGTCATTTATACCATCAAGTATGTCCTGAAGTGTTTTATTAATTTTATACTATTCTTAAACTTTTTTTTTAGATTTCTTAATTGGCTACATATACATTTTACAGACAAAAGTCTTATAAGCTTTAAGAAATAGATTAAAACAGGAACTCATTTATTTCATGGCCATCCCACGATATTAATTTTAACCATGTAACTGACAAAATGTATGACATTTTAATAAATACAAAATGTGTAACTGTTGCTAAATTCGTGTTGTATAAGATAAATTACCCAATTTGACCCACGACAGTCTGCCTGGCAAAAATAAATAAATAATAATTAGCATTTCGGAAAGGTAAAAATATTGAGCAAGAAAAAAAAAGCCTAATGAGATTTAAGATCACCGCCGTTAGGTTAAGAACTGTCCAACACATTATTTAAACCTGGAATGGTTTTGTTTAACCATGAACTTTGTGGAAAACATTTGATCAGAAAAAAATCAATAAAGGGGATCACTTAAACTCTTGGCAATGTCGTATTTACATTTAAAACATGGACAGTATAAATGTCAGCTGCGATTATCAGTACAACAGAAAATGGTCATGTGGTCTGATGGAGCCTATTCCAGAGTTATGGGCGTGTCAGGGTAAGTAAGGAGGCACATGAAGCGATGAACCCATCATGCATAGTGTCCACTGTACAAGCCTCTGGAGACAGTGTCTAGACTAAAGTCAGCTGACGACCTGAATGTGCTGAATGACCAGATTATCACATCTATGGAGTTTTTTCTTGCCTGATAGTACGGCCATATTTCTGGGCTCAAAAAGTGAAAGTAATTTTGGGAGCATGAGGAATAATTTTTACACATGAACTGGACACCATAATTGTGCATTATACTCAAAGCTAAATGCGCTGAAATAAAATATTAGAGTATGCAACAATATTTTTAGCCAAACCACTACTTCAGTCATTGATTATTTTCCTATAATCTCACGCCCTAGTTTGTGTTATTCCTTAATAACATGTCATAATATTGCCGGACACACACACCTGTGGGTAAAAAAAAATTAAATTCTTGTTGCTGTTTTTTTTTTTTCTCAAGTGAATAATTGTTTAATGTGGTTCGGTTTGTTACAACACTACAATAAGAGAAATAAAAGAAATTTAAAGCAAACCATCATGAACTCATTCAGCATCCTTAATAAGGCATGATAAAGGATTGCAAGTTCAGGTCCGTATTGTGTGACAAGGGATCCTAAATGGTGGTGAACATTTCAAAAAACACACCCATGACACACAAATAATAACAGACGATCCATTGTTGAACAAAATTATCACTTTTAGATGAGGGTACGAGGAGTTCATTTGGATGATTCACTGTGCGCAGTGTCTCCTGTATTCCCCCTTGTGAACATGAATGCTTTTCAATGGACAACAATGAGCCTGAAAGCTTGTCCGTTAGCTCCAGCTTATTTTCAGAATGCTGAGTGTTGTCCCGCTTGATTTTCCCGATTTTGCAAATCTCCTCGTAAGAGTTTCTATAAACAGGAACATCATCAGCGTCCTTGGCTAATTTGCTGGGATTTAAACAAGGAGTGTATTCGAGACCCCGGGTGCAATTAGTTCGAAGTCCCAGCCTGTCACTGTGGGCACAGACTGTGCCTTGATTCATAAAGACACATTTCATAAAACACATTTAAACAAACACACATGCATGCTCGTGAAAAAAAAAAAAAAAAAAAAACAGCTGACAAAGCTAAAAATTTTGGTCTGGATTTAAGGAGGCTTATTAAGACATCATGATGGGCCAAGTGTCCTCGGCAGTCTGTAATCTCCAACCCTAGACCAGAACAGCTGGTAAAATCAAGTTCAAGTCAAACAATTTGGAACGCTGTCAGCTCTAATAAAAAAAAGAAGAAAAAAAAAATTAAAAGCAAGAGAAAATAAAACATAGCAATGGTTAGGTGCAACCAATTCACGGTGCAACTAAATGCATATACTCAGAAATTGTGCACAGTTAAATTATTACCAGCAACAATCGTGTATTTTTTTTATTTTTTTTTAAAGGCCCAAAACTTGGATGTATTCACTTAACAGCATTCTCATCATCATAAAAGTCAGCTTAACAAGTTTCTGGTCAGCGCCTTTCTGCTCCGTGTGTAGCTGAGATCCCGGTGTCCATGCTGATGCTGCGATCGTTTTGAGTTTATACTACTGTAGCACCTGAATGCGACTTCATTACCACCTTTGACACTTAAATATAACGGCTCGAGGGGCTCGAAAAAAGGTGCGACCCGCATGCAACGCATCCCTGTTTTCACCATTTCGTCCTTCCATCTCAAATACTTACCTGGAAAACTAGTTGAAAGCAGAGCGATCGGTCATCATACGCAGGTGGCCGAGTGGGAGTCAAGCACTCGGGATCTTTTGTGAAAACAGAAGGGGAAAATCGGCGTCACGTGCTACAGCTAAGGACAGTTCGGGAACTGTAAAATGGAGAAGGGATGAGACAAAGCTGAGACTTCGGACGGGAAGCTATAGGGAATTTCAATAGATACAGACAAGAAAAACACACTGGGAGGCGCGAGTATCGAAAAGCCCTGAGGTTTCGAGGCAGGCTGAGGAAGATTCGATGATGAGGAAATGTAACAGGTCTGTGGGTATTAAAAGGATTTTGGTGTTTTAAAGAAAGAATTCATTCACATGAGATTTTTACTCTGAATGTGGTTGATCAGCCAGGACGGGAACGGGAATATCAATAAGAAACCACCTGATACGATGTTATCATGATACCTAGGTGCTGATTTAATTTGTATTGCGATTCTGTACGTATCATGATTTTATAAATATCCAAAAAAAAATTTTTTTTTGATTTTGTTACAATTCTCAAAGTAACAGATAATTTGCTTCTACCACACAGGATGATATACTGCCTGCCAATGAATTGTTGTTGTTGGTCTTTTGGCTGCTCCCATCGAAAAGTCGCCACAGCGGACCATCCGATCCACACAACAACTTGGCACAGGTTTTATGCCAAATGCCCTTCCTGACACAGACCTCCAATTTTATTCAAGCCCAGATAAAACGGGAGGGTTGCGCCTGCCAATGAAAGAATATCATAATAGTGTGCCACCTGTAGGATTATAGAGAAATTGCAACATTTTTCACCCCAAATGCAAACATACAATTTTTAAAGGAATTTTGAAAAAAAGAATCTATTTATACTATTTGGTATAAAACTGTTGATCCATAATATAATCTATAAGTGCTTTTGCAAATTGTCAAATAAAATCATTAGGATGTATCTCACCTTTGAAAACTATTTAGAAAATAAATAAATAAAAACTGATAATCAGTACTATTACTACTACTAATTATACATATAATAATCATAATAAAAAACTTTGACGGAACTGTAATGTCTATACCTGATCCGATTCTTCTTTCACATTGTGGGAGATGGTACCAAAGAGGTAGAGTAGTACCAAAGTACTAAAAAAACTTGTTTTCTGGCTTTCTAATACGAACGTTCATCTATACTGTAATGTCTGGTTTCTGTTTAAAAATTACAGAAAGTCATACTCTGATCCGAAGCTAAAGAAGGACAACAAACTGATCAACTACATTCGCAGTAAAGATTCTTGATTTGATGTGATTTCCTCAGAAATCAGTTAAACACTAAACCCAGAGGACTACCTATTTTTTTCCTTACCCTCTCTCTCTCTCTCTCTCTCTCTTTTTAAAAAGGGTAATGAAAGTGGTGCGAGTGCTTTTCTTGCTTGAAAGGCTCTGCCAGGGCTCATTCTTGGGGCTCTTAAAAAAAACCCAGTGCAGGGTCACACCTCACACTGAAAGTGTGCGAGAAGAAGAAAAGATGATTGGGACAAACTGGAAAAGATCAGCAGCTTGAACAGAGACAGAGTGGAGTACAGTGGAGTAGGGGTGCGGTAAGGGGGAACGGGGAGGGGCAACGTCACGGCATCAAGACTCCTCGTTCCCAGAGTCCTCCTCGTCGCCGTAGCAGTCTGCGCTCATGTCCCCAGCAGGCCCGCCGGCCTCTGCTTCGTCTTCGTCATCATCCTCTTCCTCTATGTCGTCGTCGTACAGGTCGTCGTAGAGCAAGTCGGAGCTGCTGTCGTGGGAAGGCACTTTGGTCTGTATGCAATATTCGGCCAGCGTGGTGGGAACCTTGACGCCGTCCCGCTCTGCTTCTGCCTTCGTGGCCAGCACCTGCTTTCTAAACACAATGACACTTCATTAAATAATTGGTTTTTTTTTTTTAAAGCGCTAAAGAGATACAGTGTGGAACGTTTCCTTTGTGTTTCTACAACTTCTATAACGTGAACCTGTACACGCTTGTGTCTGTTTTAACACCAAGCATAAAATGTTTGTACCGGATGATCTCGGCGTACTCCTTGTCCTTTCCCTTGCTGTCTCTCCACTTGCGGAACATGACTGAAGCATCTACGTTAGCTGGGGAAAACGTGTTGGGCTCATTCAGCAGCGAGATCACGCTCAGCAAGATAGTTCTAAAAGAAGAAGGAAAGAAAAAAACAAAACACACCAAGACTAGAGTGAAACTGAAAAAAAAATGCTCTGTCTTAAGTGAAGAACAGTGCTACCTGACATTCTGTGTAGGGTTCCACCTCTCGGAGGGTAACTCTCCGCTCTGAGGGTCATCCACGGGGGGATGCAAGATGGAAATGCACACGTCACCGTTCTTGATGCAGAAAAAAGTATTATATTAGTCATATATGGACACACAATAGTTTTTCACATATTACCTAAAACAATCATGCACCATAAATGGTATTTTATAAGGTAAGTTTACCTCGTATATGTTTGGGTGCCACATCTTGGTTAGGAAGCGGAAGGTCGGTGGCGAGTACGGGTAGTCGATGGGGAACTTTATATGGGCCTATATGAGCAAAAAAAAAAAAAGCAGCATGATTATTTTATTATGCTTTTCCAAACAAAACTTTGTATATGTGCAAAGCTTTAACAATAAACAGAAAAAAACTTTATTAATCCCGAAGGAATTTCCAGAGTTGGGTCCATTAGTATTTGGACAAGGAGGCGATTTTGATATTTATGCCTCTGTACACCACTCTATTTGACTTACAATGAACCATTCAGTATATAATGGATCTGTTTAGTTTTTTAAGCCTAATTATGGCCTTCTTTCACTTGCATCTGTACCCCTCAAGTTCCCATGCACAGCAATCAAAGGGTAGTTAAGCTACGCTACATAAAGAAGACATATCTGAGTATGCTGTTCTAGCATAATAATCAACGATGCGGTGGTGTGATGTGATGCAGGCAGATGCAAAGCAGATTTACTACGAAACGTAGTAGTAATAATACCAAACGTAGATAAAAGAATTGTCCAACAACACATTAAAACCTAAAAGGATAGTGCTCAACCAAAGAAAGGTGACGATAAAAAAAAAATAAAAAAAAGTTTTAGATGACGTCAATATACGTCATCTGAGTCTCTAGGAACGAGCTGTTACTATAGAAACTGTAGCGTATTAAAACGCTTGCATTAACATCCCTATGCGAGGCGAATTTCAGCCAGAACCCCTGCCCTTTCTTCTTTTTTTATGATACTGCCTGTTCAATTCTGATTAAAAAAAAAAAACTCTCCTGGCACTGTGTATTTAGTTTTGTTATGGGAGGAGCCCGAGTGTGTTTCTACACAGATACCACTATCACCGTCGCTGTCCTAGCATTCCGTCATCGCTTACGTCACCAAAACTCGCTTCTATTCCCAGACTCAGACTTCTGAGCTTTTACGCCTTTACAGCACTACTCGATGCGCAAGATAATGACGACAATGACAGCTGAGATCTTATCGCACACGGAGGATGTTGCTAAGCTAACACAAACACAGCACTGTTTTTTTATTCTGGTTATTTACTACAGTCTAATAGAATTCCTCAGGTTTCATAATTATTAGCATATTAGCACTACATTGAGGCATTTTAATGATATTTCTGTTATCTGTGTTTTATATAGTCGACCTATACATCATGATTCCCTCCTTCAGCACACAGACTAATAACTGAATTCCAATCAAAGCTAATATTTTTACATAAAATATAGATATAAAAATACAAAATTCCATTATAGTGGCATTGAGTGAGCAGTAAAATCACTAAGCACCATGACATCATCGGTCAGCAATGATCTCATTGTTACTCCAGCCTACTAATGTACATGCTGTGAGGAATAAACAACAATGTGGTATTTTGTAATGTGCCGTTAACAAACATGGCAATGGCTGCTTTTATACTAAAGCAATGCACGGCCTGGGGCGTGTACGTGACGCAGTACAGCGTGTACGCGGAATAGACTTTTTTTCCCCCCCCACATGGTCGCGGTCGTGTTCTGCTTATACCAACATCTGGAATAATGTTTAATTCATTAAAATTAGTTATTATTTACCGAAAAAAATATAGCGCATTTTTAAAAAATTTGTAGAAATGAGGGAAAAAAACATTTAGCGACGTATTAAAATCTTTTTTTTTTTTTTATACGTGCATGCATGCATTCGCGGTGATATAATGCTGCCATTCCTCTATAATCCAACAGGTGGCGCACACTATTCACACATCGGCAGGCAGCAACATCCTTGCTGTGAGCAGCAAATTAATTGCTACATTTTTAAAAAAATTTTATATTAAATCGGGATATTTATAAAATCGTAATACAGAATCGCAATACAGACCTGTGAATCGTGATAACGTTGTATCGGGTGATCCCTGGTGATCCCCATCCCTAAAACCTAAAACTACCTAGAGTCATCTTAGTTCTTTATCCTGAAGACATTTCTGTGCTGATAAACTACATAAATAAGGCAAAATTATTGTTACGAAGTGCTAACTTACTTTACTCAAATGTTTCCTGATAAACAAATTAACAAACAAAAAAATCACCATGTTGACGATTACACGGTTTAATTCGTTAATAATTCAAATATTTTTAAAAAATCTGTCTGCTATATAAATCCCCCTGTATAAGCTGCTACTATACACATTAGAACGGGGACATTAGTTCGTATTAAGCTACCGTGCATGTTTCTGCTGTCCGAACCGTGCTTCTACTGACACCTTCTGTCCAATCAGAGCAGAGCAGAGCATTTGACCGCTCCATATGATTAAGTAACTTAATCTATTTTGGTGTGAAGCAAAATAAATATTAGTAAACATTTTTATATATATATATACACACCTTTCTATAACATCACGTTATTCTCCATAAACGTAGCAACAATTACGGCATTTAGTAATTAAAGATAATATATATATATATATATTTTTATTTTTTATTTTTTTTATTTATTTTTTTTTATGTGAGAACTGAAAGAGGCTATACGCTTCTCTATTTCAGTTCTCCTACTGGGACACCGTTTATCTGCCGTAGCTATAAATAAGTGAATAAAGATCACTTCACCTGGGACAGAGGGAGAACAAGAACGAATGATAAATCAAAGCGAAAGGAGGATAAATGGGCTGGGGGGGGTGGGGGGTTTGACTTATGATGGTTCACAAACATGACAGGACAGAAATAACACCGCCCATTACAGTCAAGATCCTGACTCATTACAGGCGCGTGTACTGTGACGGATGTGGCCCCGTGTGAGTAGTAATGAGAAACTTGCAGCTGAGTGAATCCCTTTCACTTGGGCCACGTCAGACCTCGGTTGCGCTCATATGGCTGGTGTTCGTGCACCCCCTCGTGTTAATCTAACACCCAGCATTCGGCTGATATAACTGTTAGATCTTTGGCGGCGCGAGTCCGCTTGGACGTGTTACGTCACGCCATCACAGAAGCTGTCTCCTCTTAGGGCTAGTGATCACTTCTTTAAAAAAGCAAAACGTTCACTACAATTCCAGCAACCAATAGAGAAGTTTGAATTGAAGGTAGAGAATTGGTGTAGATGCTGCCTTTAGAAGTGAAAACGAAATCACAAAATCCCCTGCGCAGTGCGTTTCACGTTCATCACTGTGTTGCAGTCGTGCCACACTGAAAAGTAATCACTATCCAATGCGCGCATGTGAAATCTTCTCAACATCAATGACAAATCTACTACTGCTTTGCCTTGGTTACGAGAGGCAACACAAGCAAAGTGAACACACACCGACCTGGCTATGATCTTAACTTTAATACGGTTATGAGAAATTCAAAACACAGAGGCTTCTCTCATTTGTATAAAGCTGCGCCAGTGACTCTTTCCTGGAGCAGGAGTCTACACTAAGTACCATAGAATGACGTTGTGTAAAATTTACATAGCAAGTTATTTATGCATCACTGCAAATCTTAATGCTATTTGGACCAAATTCCATGCCATCACCCAGTATATCCAATTTACCAGTATGTTCTTTTTTTTGTCTATACTTAGACCACAGTCAGAATTCTACTTTAATAATAACCTCTTCTATGCAGAATCTGTTACAGTTTGATTACATTTCTTCTTTTCAATTAAAGCCAGGAGACATGGGGGAAAAAAAATTCTAATTCATCTTGTTTAATTCATGCATTGCCACACTGAACCCAAAATCTATGTTTTTTTTTAACTACATATGCTTCTGTTTGAGATGGTAAAATTTTGCCGTCCTTCTATAATCCTAGAGGTGGCGGGCTCTAAACTGTTCACACATTCAGATTAAGATTAAATTATGTGTACTTTATAGAACAGTGAATTTTTTTTCATATATCTCAATTAGGCGCTGGGTTCAGAGTGCAGCCCCCAAATTGGCAGGCAGCAAGTTCCTGTGTCGTAGGACAGACTTATTTAAAATAAAAAATATAAAAAACTGAATCAGGGTATTTATAAAATCGCAAACTTACAGAACCCATATACAAATCGAATCAGCACCTGGGTATAGTGATAATATCGTATCGCTGGTGATCCTGGTCCCTAAAATACGTGTTTCCTTTTTGGAAACTTTTTAATAAAGAATGCGCGCTTAAAAAAAAAAATTATACAAAAAATTAAAGAAAAACTTTGCCACGTTTTACAAATTGTTTTTAATCTGATAAGTATTTAAATGGTTGTTCTAACGTTTGATAATTAAAATTAATGTACATTTATTGTGATTCTTAGGGTAAAATGATAAGTTGAATACGTCTATAAAGCACATTTTGCGTGTTTTTTTTTTAACTTGCAAAACTTCTCCTTTAAGGACTCTTACTCCTAACCTACTGATTGAAATCCTATCCCTGCCTTTCAACGCTGCACAGTACGCCCTTTTAAATGCTGGTTAGAAAGACTAGAAGAAAATCCATCTGCTTTGCCCCCTGATCGTGCACAAATCGAGCGTACCTTGAAGTATCCCCCTTCGTAAAGCGTGTTCGGGGGTCCGAATATGGCCACCTCCCAGTTGTACAGGTCCGACTCGGCCACCAGTGTTATGCGAAAGCCCTCGACAGGCTCCTCTTGCAGAGACTTGAGCTCCAGCATCAGGGCCTTCTGGGAGCTGGGCATCTGCTGATGGGCCATGACACAGGCGCGTGCCTCTGACCTTCTCCAAACTTCAACAACTATGGAGATTAAGAAGAAGAAGAAGAAAAAAAAAGATTTCATATTTGGACAGTGCATGAAATGTAATACCTGCTGAGAAAGAGAAAAATAAATGTGTGAGGTGGGAAACAAACTGATTGCAAAGGTAGAGCATCTAACATACAGTGCTGATGCAGCATTACCTCTAAACTCTTCTCTCCAGTGAAATGTAAGATGTTCTTGCAGCTCCAAATCAAAACCTCTTCATGGATTTTGTTCGTTCAAACCGGTTTCTGTTCTGATCTTAAATGCTTTTCATCAGGCTATAAATAGCACAACCTGCACAAGTTGTCTGTCAGCCTAACTACTCTACTGCAGCTAGCAAAATGTGGTAGAGAGAGAGAGAGAGAGAGAGTCAGGGAGGGAGGGAGGTGTCCTGGGCAATATTACACGCAATCTCTTCAATCTGGACTAAACAACAATGGCAACCCGATCTTCTCATGCGAAACAGATGCAATAAATCAGATGCTCGGCTGTCATCAGTGCAGCTCCCCGACTCGCCTTCTTCGCCCAGCTGATCCTCTGCTTGTTTACATGCGATTAGCTCAGCTAGCTAGCGACCCTCCGAAAACACTCCGCTCTCCCCAAACAACCAACTAACAAAAAAACGGACTAAAACCCTCCCACCATGGATCACCGGAGGATTTTAGGGTTGTACAGCCGTACTACGGGCCGCTAATAAAAGCTCAAAACGGTTGCGCTCCACGTTTACAACATCGCTTTCGCTGTTCCTAAACAACAATCGCCCTGTCGACGCTTCCGGTCAACGTTACGTGACGCGCTACGTCATGACGTTCGTGCGTCATCACGTTAACATGGTAACAGTTCAGTGTTACGCAGGGATCAAAAGAGAAAAAATCTGCTCGATGATGGAAACTGGTTTGACTTTTGTGTGTGTGTGTGACTCACATCCGGACTTGTGACCACACTAGGACTATGAGGAAAAGTCTTTCCACTGCAAAACTGAACTATATTTAAAGAATGTATTATCCCAAACTAATAATTTTAACTTCATAGAACGTTCCAGGAATGCTTTTAGGTTTCTGCAAGGTTATGAGGAAAACAATATCACTCAAGCACTCATAGTCTATACTGATTTAGGGGCATAGAACCTATCCTAGGAGACTATGGGCATGAGACAGGGTAGACGCTGGACTCCCTGGCTCACACACACACACACACTTCCTACTGTATATTGCCAAAAGTATTTGCTTGCCTGGCTTCACATGCATACAGACTTGAGTAACTTCCAGTTCCAATGTTGGCCCTTTCCTTTGCAACTATAACAGCTTCAACTCTTCTGAGAAGGCTTTTCACTAGATTTAGTAGTGTGTTTATGGGAATTCTTAACTATTATTCCAGAAGTGCATTTGTGAGGTCAGACACTGTTGCTGGACAAGAAGGCCTGGCTCGCAGTCTCCTCTCTAATTGATCCCAAATGTGTTTGGCAACCACCAAGCCCAAATTTGTCCACTGGCTTGCCAGACAGGGAAGCGCAATTCGTCACTCTAGAGAACACTTCTCCACTGGTTGCCACTGTTGGGCCCTTAAGCAAGGCCCTTAACCCTGTCTGCTCCTGGGTGCCGTATAATAGCTGACCCTGTGCTCTGACCCCAGCCTACTAACAAGAAGCTGGGATTTGCAAAGAATAAAAAAAAATAAAAATAAATCAGTGATGTACTGTATATGTGACGAAAAAAGGCTGAACTTAAATAATATATACACACAAAATGTGACGAACTGGTCATTTAGTACATTGAGATCATCAGCTGACCTTATTTTATTGCCAAATTGTCACTGCTGAACCTAGATCTCAGCAACTGAAGCAACCCCAGATCATAACACTGCCTCCAGAGGCTTGTACAGTGGCCACTATGCATAATAGGTGCATCGTTTTATGCGCTTCCCTTCTTATCCTGACACTCTCTGAAATAGCGTCAACCTTGAGTCAACACACCACTTGACCTATTTCCATTGCTCCAAAGTCTGATCTTTATGCTCTGTAACAAATTCAAGCCTTTTATTAGCCTCACTACATATTATTGGTCACACAGCTGTTTAGTCCCAATTCTGTGAGATATTGTCACATGTGGAAATGCTTTTACTTTTATGATTATACACAGCTGTGGTTTCTACTGTTGATTTTAAAGCAACTTCATCAAGCATTTAAATGACCCAATCACGGCCATTCTTTTTTTTTTTTTCCCGACTACATTACTTTTTTTAGGTTAATGTTTCAGCATATATTTCTTTTCAGATACGAGGGGTGTTCAAGTCAAACCTAGACTTTTAATTGTGCCGAATAACAAAACACAATTACGAGTAAAACCTCCCTTTATTTCGGTATATAATCCCCTGCCACACTAATGGACTTATCCCGTCGTGTTCTGAAATAAAAGGATTTGTTCTGTTTTAAATTCCACGGTGTTTTCAACAACCTTTGAATTTTTCAATAATTAAATAAACAAGTTAGATAAATAAATCGCGTCGCGTTTTAAATAACTGGTTATTCGAAATAACTTGTATTCCAAAATTAAAATGGCTATAATAAGTGTAAGTGATTGTGAAAACACTGCGAACTACATTTGTAAACTATTTAGCAACACGCTAAAAACTTAAACAACATTTCGGTCGCCAACTACTACGTCATCAACCCGCGTCCACTGTTGCCCTTGGTTACTATACGCACGCGCTATTTATTTAGTAAATAAACTAAAAGGTTTAAGCTCTAAGATGGTCAAAATGCCGAAGTTACAATCAGGTTGCAGCTGACAGTTTCTTCTCCAACTAAAGGTAAAATCTCACTTTTTTATGTCTGGAGTACAGTAGAATAGGTTAATAATTTATCTTTCTGTGTATTTTAACGTGCTGTGTTTGTGGTTGTGCAAAGAGAAACATCTGTCCGTTGACGATACTGTAGAGAAAATAAAAACGACACTTATCTCCAGGCACGGTACAGGTAAACACGAGTTCTTACTGCAGGGCTAAGGGCTAAGCGCTACTTTCAGTAACACTCGTGTCCAGTAGGTGGCGGTATTGCATTGCTGTACTTGTGTCACTGGCGTTAACTTGGCCTAGCCAATGTTGTTCACTGTTGTTACATGTGCTTTGAACTTTACAAACCAAACACCCAGAGTGACTGAATGCAGAACTGAATATTAAACAAACATTTTAGGCATTAATGTGTACATATCGGCTGTTTTGAACAGTTTTGGGTTTGGGAACCACCTGCAAATCTGGTTGTACTGGCTTTTTTACGGTCCAGCTCGTTCCCATAGTGCAGGCATCACTAAATGCCGGACCACGGTCTGGAAAGAGACTATGAATCCTGAACCATCAAAGATGATGGACAGATCAATATATGTTTATTCTTTCTGCAAGAAGTTGAAAACCAGTTTGTCTTATATGTTAGATGTGCATGTTACATGTTACCCCTTTGAACAAGTTTTTAAGCTAGTAAATTTCAAAATAAGTATTAAAATTTTTAGAGAAAATTAATCTGTTATCTAATTTTCATATTAAAGACTAAAACTGATTCTCAACATGAATATATATCCATCAAAGCTGGTATGGCGTTAACAAAGAAATTAAAACAATACATGATGTGCATGTTTTGGCAAAGGACTTGCAGGGATAAATGTGTTGACCTTCTCATTGGTGGGCTTTGTTTGCGTAGCTACTGTATGATCCATTTTCCTAGAAGTGTTCTCAGGAACAAGGAAGGGCTTGCCTGGCCGTTTTACATTGCAGTTATCCAAGTGCTTTATTGGAAACACACATCCTTGATATAGATGTACAAGGATTTAAGGATCCTTTTTTTTTTTTCATAGAGTTTTCTCGGGAACCAGGAGTGGTGTGGTGTGTATACTGTATTTGTGACCTTGTTGGAGTGACATACACTTATTCTGAGAGTCACGCAGGCAACGAACTGACTGCCTTCAACCAGTATTCACAGTATTCGGTTTTGGACATACCTGACTAAAGTATTTGTACAAATTGTATGTGATAAAGATTTATGTCTCCTGTGCTGTGTATAATTGTACTCCTGTTTAAACCTAACTACATTACTCTGGCATAAAAAAAGCAGCAGCACTATTTAATTGACACATATTGTATCCACTGCAGTGAAAGATTGAAGACATAATGAAATGCTAGTAATCTCACTTTTGGGCTCCAACTCACTCTCTACTATACGAAAAGAAGAGATCAGCATGGATTGTTGGTTTTCTTATTTGCACACAGGCACATGATTTAGATTTTGTATTAGCTTTATTATTCACATTTGATACTTGTTTATCTATTCTGTGTCAATGCCTGACTGTTTATTGTTAATTTCATATTATGTGACCTCTCCCATGCTTATATGAAAATAAAACAACCCCATCATTCCGTTTCCTGATTATGTACGTGGTAACACTTCCTATAACCCGTGCCCAGATAAATACAGTACGTACAAATAGCTTGCTCTGCCAGTCTGCTGGAATTCTTTTGTCTAAATGGGAAATACTAATGTTTTTCCTGTCGACTGTCTGTCTCTGAGTCTGTCTATGACTTACATGCTAATGAATAGTTTTTTAGCCAAAAGCTTAAATACGCGGGCGTGTGTGTTTGTCCCTCTGCCTGCATTTAGAAGTGTGTCAAGAAGCGGTGGAGGCATCATGCAATAATTCTTCTTCTTTTAATTAATCTTAGAGATAAACAATTTGGTCTCTCTTCTCCAACCAATTTATTGTTTTTGTTTTTTGCACTTGGCTGGGATGCTTGGAGTGCATGTTGATTTCTAGGCCCCAATATTGCCACCTAGTGGTAATTCTGTATAATAACTTCTTACACCTATTTACTTACAGAAACGTCATTTTTACTATTTTTGGATAATTCGAGGTCGTGGGCAATATATTGTCACATAGACAGCAATGACCAACAGTGAATTAAGGATTGGAACTACATTTCTTTTATTTTACTCTTTTACATATGTATGTAGTTTTATTGTAAGTTCACTGTAATTAAGTGAATTGATTAATTGACTAAGCTGATGTCTCTGTGTAGGCTAAAAATTAGATAATGAATAAACTGTGTTTGCTTAACATGTAATGTATCTAAAGCATTCCCATTATAATAAAGTATACTCTTTTGCGGGTACTGAGAACTCCACGTAATAAAATTTACAATTAGCAAAATTGGAGGATGATTTTACTTGCCTACTGATTCACCCAGGCTCACGTTGTGAATAGTTCTCCGCTGATTGGTTGAAAATCACACAGGGGGCGTGTCCTCAAGCTGGCACCAGAGAAGGGGAGGTTCACAAACCCAAGATGGCGTCCCGCGATGAAGCAGGAAATATATCTCGTTTTCAGTAATATTCGCGACCGGGGATGTTTGCTCAGAAGTTGTATGTTTGAAGAAGGCTGAACCGGATTTACTGGCGACTAAAGACAGAGCAGGTACTGAAATCAACTTGTAATGTTACGCTGACAGGTTGATCCAGGGGCGGTGGCGGAGGAAGTGAAGGCGCTACTGTTAGTTAGCAAACAAGCCATATACAGTGTGTAGGCCTGTAGTGTTTGCTGGGATTTTTACCCACCCGTATTCGGATCACTTCCGCAATACGCGCGTGGAGCGTTCGAACGCGCTGTGATTGGTCAGTGTTTCATTCTCAGGACGTCAGTGCGCTCGGTCCAGCAAATCAGAATGGTTTGGTCGAATACGGGTAGCGAAAATAACCCATAGGCCTGGGTGCTAGCTAGCGAGTTTGGACTTCGCTTTCTTGTCAAAAGACAAAAAGTCAGCGGTTGTGCGTTTTGTTTTGACCTTCTTTTAGCTTTTAAATATATCTATTTTTGTTTTTAGTTTAACCGCTTTGGTAGTGACGTGTTAATTTTTATGAAAATAATTTTTATGAAATTAATAGGATTGTCCAGTAATAGCAAGTGGAACCAGCCTGGCTAGTTAACCAGTGATGATTTGGTATTTTGATGTAACACGGAGACTCACTGAATGTTATCACTTTGGTTTGTCAGATGGCAATAACTGAGCTTTAAAAAAAATAAAACTTTGTTTAAAACACAAGTAGATCCAGGTTCCCTGTGTGGAATTTTGTAGGAATTATTTACATCAGGGGATTTAAAAAGTTTCTGCAACCATGACCCTTTTCACAGCATAGAGATATTTAACAGATGAAACACAGCTATTCAAATATTAAACAAAGTAGGCAAACGTCTGCTGCTATTTTTATTTTAATCCCTTTTCAGAAACCAAACCGGTTTAGAAAACAAACTGTCAAAAGTTTCTAACCACTTTGTGTTTTCACAGGTTCCAATGATTCATACCAGTTCTGAAGGTCTTTAGCTTATCATTGTAGAGAAAAAGGTTTCTGGAAGTTTCCAGAGTCTCCACTTAACTGTTTTCAATTCCTTTTTTACCATAACAATGAATTTTTCTGTCTAGGTAAGAATGACGCATTGTTCTTAGGCAATGACGTACCTGTACTTTAATAAATTTTTGCATGCAGCAAATGTACAAAGACAACATACAAGGGGAGTGTTTATGTAAAAGGGCAAAAAGTATCGCACGAGATGAGATTGTGTATAGATTGGATCGTTTGAATTATGTAATATCCTGCTGGAAACGTACACAATTAATATTTTGTGCTTATATAAAACCCAGGTTGGTTCTACTGCTTCAAAACACATTCAGAAGATTTGTAGTACATTAAACTTGTCTGTGACCTGCCTCGGGTTTGCAATTTTTTCACCTCTGAATTTGTATCCTTGTAATCGAATGGCTGGTTGTCATGTTTGTCTTAAATCATCAGCTTGTTTTACATTACGTTCCCTCAAATCACATTTGAGTTTTAGAAAGTGTTCATTCAGTCCATGAGTTCAGTTGAAATAAATAAGGCTGAGTATTCTTTGTTTGATTAAGTGATATCACACGAGAGGGAGTTTTGTTTTGCTGGGTATAGCACGGCTGTAATGGGGTCGTAGGCGTGAGGGTATGACAGCCACGATGATATCCAGTACGACCTCGAGTGTGTGATTGCTTTCATACAACAGTTCCACAGACATCCTTTTTTTATTCAACAGTTTATGATTTGTTTGTTCAGTTAATCAGTTATTTTGCTCTGCCAACACACATCCATCCATCCACTTATTTCGCTTCAGAATATCTGCTCTGTGTACTGCCGGGTTTCAGGTTAAATGGAAAGCTAGTTCGCTATGGTGTACTAAGGTTACTGTTGTATTACACACAATAAGTAGAGCCCTTGATCAGGGGTTGGAAAGAGATTTTGGTTTCAGCCTTGTCTTATACAAACAGTTCAGAGGCAATTTGGAACAACTTAGAAGCAATTACTAAGGAGACCTAGTTTACTTTTAAGACGACAACATCTGATATGTTTTGTTTTTGCTGAAAGTGCTTATATGACCGATTTTAAATCTTGGTTTTGGCAGGCAGCTGTTCTTTCCTTAGTACAGACTTTCACCCATTCTTTCATAATGACTTGGCGTAATAAATTATTGTGTAGCACCTGGACACAACGCAGTGCATGTAATTAAACATCCCAGTGCTGTTACTGTCCATTATCGCGACTAGCGGAATGCCTCTCATCCAATCTGATTGCTTGGCCGAAACTAACCATTGTATAATTTGCAGTAGCTTATAGTCGTGTGTATGATTTGAAGCCTGCTAGAGCATTTGATGTTCTTGTTCGAGTATTCTTGGGTGTATATGTAGGATACCAGGATAAATGCAACTTTTCTGTGTAAAGCATTTTCTAGTATGTTTTATTCCGTAGCCAGTTTGATCAATAAGGTCCTCTGCTGGTGAACATCGTGGTTGTCCGATTTTTGATGCACATGATCTGAGGCTATGAGGTTGAATCTCTGACACATCATCTCTTAAATACGTTTTTTTATTTTTTATTCTTTTTTTTTAGATTCTCTAAATGGCTGCGAGGAAGTCTGGATCAGACCTCCACAACAATGGTGAGTTACCTAGATCTCCTCTCTTGATCTCTCACTATATGATTGTGGCATATAAACTAATCTATGTTCCTTATTTTCTCCACCTATATCCTCATAAAGGACCTGTCAGCTACCTTGATGATGTTCCTTTCAAGCTCAATGAGAAGTTTCGCTGCCCAGCTAAAGTGGGTCTGCCCATAGGTTTCTGCCTGCCCGACTATAACGCTTTGTTGTCAGAGACGCAGGTTAGTCAGCCTACTATTGTTATTACACAATAAAAAGTAGGTGACGGCGAGTTAAAGTATCTCACCGCATTTCATTACAGAGTTATGACTTCAATAAGTGTTCTTCCAGTTAAACAGGTGTATCCAGTACAACCCTTACCATTTGGAAAGCCTAATTCCTAAAATAGTTAGCTAATGTTTCTGTAATGGATCATGCTGTTAAACTTTTTTGCTTTTCCCACAGTATGACTTCAGTCTAGAGAAGCTGAGTGTGCGCTGGGGGGACGACCTGGCCAAGGCACGAGCTTCCGAGGCTCGGGAGGCTGAATCCAAGCAGGCGGAGTTAGAAAAAGACAGACAGGCTGCCTTACAGGACAGTGATGCCGGATTGGCTGGTGGCAAGAAAGCCCGTCCCGCCGAGGAGCAAGACCTCCTCCCACCGGCGCTGAATCCGGTACTGGCAGGTCTACGGCACAATGACATTCTGACCCCACTCCCGGCCCCGAGTTTCGGTCCGGCACAACCAGCAGCCAGCAGTCCTGCGCCTCAGAGCCTCAATCTGGCAGACTTCGAGCGGGAAGAGGACCCCTTTGACAAGCTCGAGCTGAAAACCCTGGACGACAAAGAGGAGCTTAGGAGCATCCTCCAAAGCCAGCCGCAGGCTTCAGTGTCTGTCCCGACTACCGAAAGCACAGGTGGCGATGACGCTGTTGCACCACCTCAGCGAGCCAAAGTTGGCATCTTCCATAAACCCAATGGCCTGGTGGGACTTTTGGACTTGGAGCAGGCAGGCGTTAGTGGCGTGGCGATCTCCAGAGGACAGATCGATGCCGAACGCCCCTGTAACATTCGCTCACTGACTTTTCCCAAGCTGTCAGACCCAGGAGATTCCCCGTCAGACCCTCCCCTTACCATATATCCATCAATCCCACAGCGAAACTTACCCAATGGTACTCCACTCTCCCTGGTGAGAACCACACAACATACCAGTTCTACGCTACCCGCAGAGTTACCGGGCCACGCACCAAATAGTGCACCAAACGGCACACCAAAGCAGGTACTTGGACAAGATTTTAATTTCTTCTCTTTGTCACTGCTCAAGTCTTAACTAAAAATCTCAAGCTAGCAAATAACTAGGTGTCAGTGATTCTTTGTTTTCCTTGTATGTACCTTGAATTTCTTCCTATTCGTACAGTCTGATGAGCAGTAACAGGTGACGAATCCAAATGCTGACATAAATGTTTTCTGAGTACCAATCCTGGAGTGTGTGTGTGTGTGTGTGGGGCGCTGAGGTAGCTTCAGTTCCCAAACTTAGTTTTTACAGTAAATTCACAACCTTAGTTTCTACCTGTAATCCATTCCCATTTACTGTTTGACATCTAAAAAATACAGCTCTGGAAAAAATAAAAGGCCATTTTAATTTACTCCAGAAAACTTTTGGAATGTCATCAAAAGGAAGATGGAGGTTACTATAATGCGTTGTGATGATGTGATTTCCTCTAAATATGCACTTTAAATAACAATAGTTATATTTATAATTTTGAAGAAATATTGTCAGCAGTTAAAAAAAAATAAAAACAATACTGTTTATCTCATCAATATAGTCACCTGAAAGAAAAACAAACAAACAAACAAACAAAAAAACAATAAACTGATTATTTTGCAGTGGTCTCTTATTTTTGTTCCACAGTTGTATATAAAAGACCAAATGCAAAGAACTTATTACCATGGGTTTGTCTCATCTTGTCACGTTATGTATATGGATCAATTACAAAAACAAATCCAGCTTGGAAGAAAGCAGTAGAGGTTTTTGGTATCTTTGGTGACTGTATGTGTCTAGGAGAGATGGATTGCTTCGGTCATCTGTGAAGGAAATAAATAGTATGAAGCCAAGGATGTCCACACCGATAACTGAAGCTATATGTCATCTCATGCAGTATGTCCATATCTAACAAGTCAAATGATCGGCCACCTGATAATGTGAACGCATGTTTATGTTCAAATCGACTTGTTTGTCTCTTTGTCCTTAAAGTCGAGCTTCGTTCCTGCGGCTGGTCCTCCTTCATACCCGGCACCTTTGGGCGGAGCCTTGCTCAGTCTCTCTCCCAATGAGCGTCAGTGCGTGGAGACTGTAGTAGGCATGGGCTACTCTTACGAAGGCGTCCTCAAAGCCATGCAGAGACAAGGGCAGAACGTCGAACAGGTCGGCTTACATTACAGGACACGCAAGACCCGATTCATGAATAGGATCCCATTCCGGGTCTAGTATAATAACCATCAGTGGAACAAAAATGTTTTGTCTTGCCTGTATTCTAAATTATTTGTTTTCTGTGCTCAGGTGCTGGACTATCTCTATGTCCACAGTCGCCTGTGTGAGCGAGGCTTTGACGCCACAGCGGTGGAAGAGTGTTTGGAAATGTACCAGTGCTCAGAAGAAAAAGTATGTCCACTCATGCACAAAGGGTTTAATGTCAACAAAGTAAATTAATAATATTCAGAGCTTTTGCGGATTAACAGTTTGTGTACTTGCAGTAATTATTCACAATATTTTACAAGTGTAGAGGGCATTCAACTATAGATACTCAAGTATTGATTAAATATGAGGGGCGATCAAGTCAAACCCGGACTACTTGTGAATTCAGTTTTTATTTATGTAGCACTTTTAAAGCTGTCACAAAGCAGCTTTACAGACTCAAAAGAAAATTAGGGAAATGAGTGAAAAAATATGTATGAATCAAAATGAGATGGCAATGGGAGGAAACCTTGATACGAACCAGGTTCAACAGGGACCCCATCCTCATTTGGGTGATGGTGGAAAGCAGGAATTGATCAGAAGTCATAGTGAGTGTTAAAAGGCTGTAAGTTCAGTATAACAGAACACGCGTCGATGAAGACATTAGCCCGATTTACATTTGCAGAGAACCTCAAGCACAGTACAGTTATGAGACTTTTAATCGCAGTAAGACATTTGAATGGTGCAAACGTTTTAAAGAAGACCATAAGTCCGTGAATGATAATCCTGGCCAAGACGGCCATTGCACTCGTTTCTATAAACAAAGAGTGGAACATTACATTTTTCCTTGAAAATTGACTGATAACTTGGCAATAGCTTGCAGAAGAGACGCTACTGTCTGTGGGAACTGTACACACAATCATTTACCAACACAGTTTGCACATTACAGGAACTTGGCTGGCCACATCCTCTATATATTCCTGACCTCACTCCAAGCCATTTCTACATGTTTGGGCCAGCATTTCAGATGTGAAGCAGTGTACTCCTGTGTACTGAGAAAACTTTCTACCATGATGGGATCCAAGCACTGGTGAAATGTTGGGATAAGTGTTTTGATGTAGCAGGGTATTATATAGAGAAATAAAGAGAGTTTTTCTCTCATAAATGTGTTCAGTTACCAGGTATTCAGTTCCCAAGTCCCGGTTCGACTTCAACACCCCTTCTAATGTCACAACTACAATAATAGACATTTTTGAAAGTATCATTAGAGAAATGTGTCGAGTATCAGTGTAATATCGTGCTTGTAAATATGCTTTGATATTTTTTGAAGGAACCCTCATAGATGATATGATACAAAATGACAGCAGTCATAATTTTTTTACGGTTAATGATGGATGGCAGACTGTAATCTGTGCTCAGTGAAACGCTTAAAGAGAAGGAACTATGTTGTGTGTTTTTTGTTTTTGTTTTTTTTGGGGGGGGAATACCAGGATCATGATAATCTGAGAATACCCAGGTCTAACATGTTTTTAAGATATAAAGTATGTGTCTGTCTTCAGTAGTCGAACAAGTTTTTGCATTGGCAAAGTGATATACACTTCAGGTCATGGTGCTTTACAGTTTCTATTTTGCCGCTGATTAATTTTCCAGTGAAACCACTTCCTGAGGTGTTTTATTTCTTGTTTACTTCCTCAGGTAAAAAAAAAAAAAAAAAAAAAAAAATAAAAGTACTTTTCCATGTACATAGACTGCTTAACAGTGTGTCGTTTGTAACTTTATGTACCTGGTAAAGTGGATATGATGAAGAATGTTTTTTAATGTTTTAAATGTTTGTCGTTTCTTTTCTCTTTAAGGCTCTGCAGTTTCTGCAGCTGATGACTCGGTTTGGCGAGATGGGCTTTGAGAGGGACACCATCAAAGAGGTCCTTTTGGTACACAATAACGACCAGGACAAAGCTCTAGAGGACTTAATGGCTCGTGCGGCTGCAAGCTGAACCTGGGCTTGTCTCCTCCTTGATCCACCCCCCCTTTACTCCTCAACACTGAGTCCACTGAGAAAGTTGAGGGGGGGTGTGAGTAAGAGCAGAAGAGGTAGGGGTGTAGTGAGGGTGTCTGAGACTGGACAAGTGAACCCATATCCCTTAAAAAATAAATAAAGAAATAAAAAAAACCATGTCCTTTAATAAGGTAGGGTTTGATTCATCCGACCTCAGCAATGACCCTATTAAGTGATCTTTGTGTGATTGTGGGCAACTGAGCCGTCGTACTTCCTCCATCGCCGTAGAAACTGGCGTGGGGCAGTTCCTAGGACACGGGTCTCAGAGGAGCGCAAGGGGAGCGTGATTCCACACGAGATGTACTCACAGCTAAGCGCTGCTACGTCTTTCATAAGTGTTGAGAACTTTCACTCATACACATGCCATGTCTGAACAGAGACCTTGAAGTGCCCTTTTTTTTGTTCCCATTATCGCCTGGCTTTCATTTGTTTTTCTTCATCTGTCTCTGCTGTACATCGTTTTAATCGTATGTTCATCTGTTAAGCTGTTTGACAAACAAAAAAACAAAACCACAAAAAAAACAGCAGTTTTGTTAGAGATCTGGTTTTATTGTCCTCTGCTATAGGAACCGCGGTAACCGAACTAACGACCGCAGTGCATTGAGAGAAATGAGACGAGAAAGGAAAAGTGCAGCCGAACAGGTTAACACTGGAATGGAACAAGGAACTGGAGGAGTGTTCCCGGAAATGCAATATTTATGCGTGTCGCGGCTTCTACGTGCAAGGCTGAAACGGCACAAAGAACCACAGATATTAATATAAACGTATTTAAATTTGTTCAAGATACACTGACACCTTCAATCTGTAATAAAGACTTGGAAAATTATTTACCGTTGATTTGAGTTGGTGACATGTACACTGAAATGCTCAATCACAACAAAAGTCACGTTTTGCATTTGTGATTGTATGTTGCTTTAATGGAACAGCGAGTTTATAGTTCAGTAATGTTCGCTTTGCTTAACGGTTTCCTGTATAACCCACAATGCCATCTGAAAGCCTGCTGACATATCAAAATGGCATTTAGCTCTCGCGTCATTTCTACATAAAGAGACCAATGCAGCAAGACTAATCAGCATGCTTACATAGACAAAGTTTAAACTTTCATGGTAATACCGTACTACTGATAAACACCAGCACACTGGGTATATCTTTGATCTCTTACAAGCTGTGACAAGTGTCTGTCTCTTTTCTGGGACTTTGATTCCAGATGTTTGCTCTCTCCATTTCTTTTACATTTGATTTCTCATTAGGAAGTAAAAACTGTAAGCAAGAAAAGAACTATGGAACTAACAAAAAAACCTGATATTTATCACGTGCGAATGATGATGTTGATACACATTTTGGATAATCAAATTGTATTTTTTTAGGTGTTGCTCAGCAGTTCGACACTTATACTTCCAATACCTAAAAGATCAATTGATTGGAAAGCTAAATCATCTCACAATAGAGACTAAAAAAATCTACAGGTTAAGACTCTTGGTCTTATGGAAATATGGGTTTTTTAAACAACAGGCAAAAAATAAATAAATATATATAAATATTAAAATATATATCTATTTACAGTTACATTGAAACCATGACACCTCTTGTCACAAACACCAGCCTTCTTACTTTCCCTTTTATTGAACTTTGTAAATTAAATAAATCCTCTGTAACTTGTCATGTTACCAGAAATCCCAGAAAATGCAAACTCCTCTGTTGGAAAAATCTGACCATTACAAAGTGCGGATACTGGATTCTCTGCAGAAATATTTTTTAACAAAAAAATGCACTATTTTGACAAAAGAGCATTAATATGATAGCCAGACTACTGTCTGAGCTGAATTTGAAAAGACCAAGTGACGTCCATCTGTATATCATCAATATTGCTTATCTTGTATAGGTTCATGTTGGCCTGGAACCTATCCCAAGAAAGATGGGGCACAAAGTGGAGTACAGCCTGCATGGAGAGGGTCAGAGGTAGCTTTGTGGTTAAGTCATTAGATTACGTTTCGGAAGATCCTAGGTTTAAATCCCACAACCACCAAGTTGTCCCTGTTGGACCCTTGCGCGAGGCCCTTAACACCCAACTGCTCAGATGTATAATGAAATAAAGAAGTCGCTCTGGATAAGGGTGCCTGCTAAATGCCTAAATGTAAATTTCTAGGCATTGGAAACATACATCACTCTGTGGGAGGAAACCCACCAAACACTGGGAGAACATGCAAACCCCACACAGAGACCAATTTCAAGAGTCTAACCCCTCTCTTGAGGTTCCAGGAGACCGTGCTAATCACTACAATACCGCCCGTAGGTCATGATTTTATTTTTTATTATTTTCAATAATTTTCTGTAGCCACAGCTTTCTGTTCTTGGTGTTCATTAAGTACACTAAATACATTAAGTTTTATGTGTTCGGAAATGCTTTTCTGCTAACCGTGGTTGTAAAGAGTAGTTATACGTGTTATCATAGCACTCTGCTGTCACTATGGAAAGAAGCAAAGCAAAGAAGTAGGACCAGAAACAGGTTGGGTGTGTAGAGCAGGTATACAAAGAAGAAGAAGTTTGAGAAGTCTGCCCATTCTTTCCCTGAACTATCTCACCAACAAGGTGTTTCTGCTCACAGAACTGTACTATGCTTTATTTTTTTACTTTGCATTTTTGTACCATCCCACCCAATGCCCAAACCCAGCCACTGGATGCAGTCCCAATTCCAGATAAAATGGGAGGGTTATGTATAAACACCCCTATATGGTAAAAAGTCTATAGACGCCATCATTAGACCTATATGTGCTTTCTAAACATCAAACTTTAGGGGTAATAGTTAACACCAGCATATAACCATGACCAAAAGTTTTAAGAATGACACAAATATTAATTTTTACAAAGTATGCTGCTTCAGTGTTTTTATCAGATGATAAAAACAGATTTTCCTTTTTGTCAGGTGTTACTGTGGTATACTAAAGTTTAATTACAAGCATTACATAAGTGTCAAAGGCTTTTATTGAAATTACAGTAAGTTTATGCAAAGAGTTGACCCTTGTTTTTCAAGTTCCCTGCGATTTGCCCTGGAATGCTGTCAATCAACTTCTGGGCCACATCCTGACTGATGGCAGGCCATTCTTGCATTATCAATGCTTGGAGCCTGCTTTTGTTTGTCCACCCACCTTTTGAGGATTGACCACAAGTTCTCAATGGGATTCAGGTCATTTCAAAAAGTGAAGCAAAGAAGATATTCTGTTGATTGGACTGATGAGGACTGGGGTAAAGTCATTTTCTCCGATGAATCCCCTTTCTTATTGTTTGTCAGGAAAAAAGCTTGTCCAGAGATTTCTAAATTCTAATAAAATCCAAGCATCAATTATGCAAGAATGGGCTGCTATCAGTCAGGATGATGATTGACAACATGCCAGGGTGAGTTGCAGAGGTCTTGAAAAAGATGGGTCAACACTTAAAAATTATATCAGGATGATAAAAATCATCAATAAAAGCCTTTAATGCTTTTAATTTTATATGCTTCGGTATACAATAGTAACATCTAACAAAAAGTTCTAATAAACACCCAGAAGCAACTGACTTCGTGTAAATTAATATTTGTGTAATTCTCACAACATTAAGCCATGGCTGTAGTGGTAATGATTAACACCAGGGTATGGTATGAGCGGTTCTTCTCATGAGTCTTCTAGTCCGAGTCGTTTGTTTTTGGTCACGTGACTCCCATAGACGATAGGCAGTGCAGTAGATTTAGTAGAACGAACGACTCGGACTAGAAGACTCATGAGAAGAACCACTCAGTTCTGTTTCCTGTGGCAAAAAAACGAACGATTCGGAGCAGAAGATATGAAGATGTGAGCTTCTGTTTATCATAATATGTCCTTAGCTGCATTGGAATATTTTCATTACTGGAACTATAGCCAAAATTCGTTGGGGGTGTGTTTATTGAAAATATAACATTTTATTTTATTTTATTTCTGATCAAAAGAACGAAATGAACTACATGATTTAAAAAAAAAAGATTTTGTTCATTTTAATGAACGAGATTCAAAGAACCGAGTCACTAAAAATAAGCTAAACTTTCCATCATTACCAGTGTAGAAATGCACAGGTAACATGGAGAACCCGTCTTCACCGCTACGATTGGTTAGAGCTTGTACCTGACGGCTGAACTGTCCAATCAGTGCAGGGCTTGTCGTGCCTGTCAGCGTATTAGCAAAGTAGGCGGGATTTATCCGAACGTGTATCCTACGCTGACCTGATCAACGTACGATGACGCCATTGCGGGGGGGAGGAGCGTGTAACGGAGCACAAACAGTTCAAGCCCTAGCAACTCGGCTAGCTGACGAGGCCTTCGACGACACGGACGTCCATAATCACTTATATAAAAGCAAGTGCCGTTATATGCCCCAATTCCCAGCGTCGCCCGTACTGCCCTCCATGTGGGTGAGGGACCTGTGTGTGTCGGATTATGGCGAGAAAAACAGTTAGCAGGAAAAGGAAGGCAGGGGAGCTCAAGGAACAACAGGTAGGTCTTGGCCCGTTAGCATTCAGCGCTGTTTAGCTAACTAACATTAGTGCTGTGTATAATATAATATAATCCGTGTATATTATAATATAACCTGGTTTAACGCTAATAAGATGAAAACACACATTTATGTTGGCTATAATAATATAAGTAATAAAAATAACAACAACGGAAAGCAACGAGTTGCCTTACTAGCAGTGACCGGCTAGCTAGCTGTTTGTTATTCGGGTTTTTAGCGGTTTTAACAGAACGCTTGCGATTAAATTAAACATAAACAAATCACATTTTAACGTAACCCGACTCTCAGGTTAGCGCTTTATAACGAATCTAAGCTAACTGTTAATTAACAAGGCTAACAACTCTACCTCTGTTAGCAAAGCTAGCCTACCTGTTAGCTTACCTGACAAGCTAGGTGATCAATAATAAAGCTGAGCTAGCTACAATTAAGGTGCGATATTTACCAAACATTACGGTTTACTAAGATGACTGGCTGACATTAACATGTATACATGTCTAGATTCAGAAGAGATATTTATTTAAATTTGTTACACAGTTAATTGATGTGATTGACTATAGTAAATGTTGTTAAAAGGCGACACTTTTAAGGAAACAGTCCACTCTGTAACATGTCCAATATGTTTATATATAATAGACATTAAAGTGGTTATTAGAGACCGAGTGGCTAAAAACAAAAAGCATTTTCTGTCGCTCAACATTGTAAACGTTCAAGTCAAACCGGGACTTTTGATTGTGCAAAATGACAACACAATTGAGAGAATAAAAACTCTCTTTATTATTTCTGTATATAATCACCTGTCACGCTTATCCCTGCGTTTCGCTAGTGCATTGACACAATCAAGGTGGAACGTTTCGGACCGCCTGCTTCAGTGTCTGAAACGCTGGCCTCCCAGGAATTCCTTTAACGACCAACATATTTAGAAATAGCTTGGCATGAGGTCCAGGACGAGTTACTGTAATCTGCGAGTGGTGTTAGTGAATGATTGTGTGTACAGTTCATACCAACAGATGTGCTCTACTGCAAATGGTGACAGGTTATGTGTTGGTTTTCAAGGATCAGGTGTTTCACTTGCTCGTTGTTCACAGTTCAGTGGCCACCTCATTCATGGAGCTTTTAAACGTTTGCACCATTCAGGGTTTTACTTCAAGTCTCATCACTGTAATGTGCTTTTAGTGTTTTCATCAACCTTTGTTTGATTTTTAGTTTGACGGCCCTTATATTTTGTAAATGCTTCATTTGAATGCCCTTCATACTTAAGTGTAGTGGAAATAACTGCAAGTACACAAATAAACTGTTAATTCACAAAAGCGCTTTGTGTTCAAGTGTGCTAAAAAAGAGACTTTTTCCTCTGAGCATTGTTACATTTTCCAACACTCATGTTTTTTTTTTTTTTTTTTTTTTTTTTTTGCAAATTGATGACAAGATATCTGTTGATTTTTAAAGGATCGGGCACAGATGTATGGCTGCCTTTCAACATTTGCATTATTTAAAGATTTTAGTATTTAAGAAGTCCCGGTTCGACTTGAAAACCCCCTCATAATTTTACTTTTTTTACTCTAATTTACGATGACTTAATTTGTATTAATTAAAGAACAGCACATATTTTCCACCTAGTTGCTTTAACCTGTTAAACAAGATCAACTTGAGAAATTTTTTCACAACTCCAGGTTTGATTTAAAGGAGTGTAAATAAACACAAGATTCCTTCTGCGTTTCATGTTTGTTTCACACATGATGTGATCACTACTGTATCCATGTTTTTCTGTACTGTTTATCCAGCAAATTTAGGGCACACGGTGAGTGACACCTTGGGAGGGGTGCCAGTCCGGTGCAGGGCGCAATCATTCATGCGCGCGCGCACACGCATCCAATCATACGCTAAGGGCAGTTTGAAAACACCAGCCAACATGTCTTTGGCAGGAATCTGTGTTGTTTAAATATAAATTTATAATATAAATTGTGAGGCTGTATATATGGCAATGGCTATAATTTATCATAATAGCCAGTTTAGTCTTGAAAGGTCACATTTTACTTTTCCCTTCTTCTTACATACTTCAGGCTGATCACAGCACAGCCTTTTCTACTTGTATCCTTTTCTCAAATACTTGAATCTCTGCCCAGGTTGTATTCTGTTTTGTTTTTGATTTGAATGGTTTTGTGAGAAGGAAACACTCTGCATCAATTATCCCCTGAAAACCTCATGAGAGCTCAGGTCCCTTTCCCAAGTAGTGTTATTTAGCACGCGAAACTCTCCCTTACATATACACAGCCAGCATACGCACAGTCCAAGTTTTAACCACAGGTATCTTTTTTTTTTTTTTTGTATTTCTAATGTAAACGTCTTTGTAAATGAACTAAAAAAGACCTCAGGATGCACTTGTTGCTCTGGCGTGGCAGCTCTGGCGTTTTTATGTAATTGTTGTCTGCAGAAGAAAGGAAAGTTGTCTTAAAGCCAGCCCAATCCTTTTTAGTTGTTTATTGTCTGGATGTTCCACGTGGCACCTCATTACTCTGTTATACCAGGATTAAGTTACGTTCATCTAAGAACAGATTTATTTTTTTCTTCCCCCCAGCTGTTTATTTCAAAGCAAGTTTAGGATTATTCCCTGGCTGCTTGAATATAGCTCGGTAAGATGGATACATAAACGATTAGTTTTTTTGGAAGATTGGTACTTGTGCAATATTTATTTTTCCCTGCTTCACTGATAAGTGATTTAATTTGCCCAGCTGTGCAGTTTAACTGTTTGCAGTTGCAAGCACTCTTGTCTGGAGATCATTTTAACTTTTACTGTCCTGCTGCTGCTGCTTATAGTTTAGTTATGTGCTGTTTTTAAAAAATATATTTGTGAAGTAAACACAAAAACTGTGGGATATGTTCTTAATAAAAATGTCTCAATGACTTGAAAGATAATTTTGTAGGACATTAGGGGTGGGACTCGCCAGGGACCACCTGATGCGATGTTATCACGATACCTAAGTTCAATTTGTATTGCCATTGTAAAAGTATTAAGATTTTTATAAATATTCCAATTTGCTTTAATTTTATTTCCTGATTCTGTTTCAATTTTGAACAAACTTGGCAATTAATTTGCTCGGACCACACAGGGCGCAGTGCTTCCTGCCACTGTGTAAATAGCCTAGGGTGAACCACCTGTAGGATTATAGAGGATCTGCAACATTATACCACCTAACACGCAATCATATAATATACTAGATGTGCAACTTAATTCAAAAGGGGTTTACTAGCACAATCATTAGGGTATGTTTAAAAAATATGTGCAGCGCCATCTGTTGAATATTGAGATTAATTAATAAATTTTTTTAAAAGATTATTTTTATTTATTTATTTTTTCAGGATATAAGGGCGTTTTCCAGTTAAATTTTAAATTTCTTTTTCCGTGGGTAGATTGCGATGAAAAAAAGCCTATGTGTTACCGTTGGGGCTCACCCGTGCAAAACTCCAGTAACATTAATTCAGTACTTTTTACATGAAGCGTCCACAGAGAAACAGACACAAATTTCAAAAAACATCTTTGTGTTCTGTTACTTATCTTGCATCCCCCCCGAAATTATTTTGTTAGCAAATAATACCATTTTATGTATTTGGGTTCACATACTGTCAGTCATTTTTATAGACACCATACTATATGTACCTATAAGCATGTGGGCGGACCTCTGTGAACAAGAAATCACTTATTTGTCAAACCCACCCAATTTTATCCTAATCTTGGATTTATTGGACTGCCTTTAGAGATCCTGCATCCTACACTAATCCGAGTTGCAGTTCCTATTTCATTGCTGAACTGAATACAGTACTTGGTCCTGAATCAGTTCTCAGAACAGATTGCTGTCTGTCTAAAAACAATTAAATATTCCTTTAATGTAAAACTGCTGTAAAAAATATATATATATATAAATTCTGTGGATAAAAAAAACATTAAAATAAAAATTTTGTCACATACACAGTCATACACAGTCTGATATGCAGTGAAATGCTTGTACGACCGCCAGTGACCTTAAAAAGAAAATAAAAACTATACATAAGGAATAAATATTAATAAAAAAGAAATACGAAAGCAAATAAATTTAACTAGTAAAATAAACTGTACAAATAAGGGTGTAATAAAAATATTACAAAATATAGAAATATAGTAATATGGGGGAGGGGGGGATGTATATATAAAATGTTTAAGTGGCAATGGCTGTGCAAATGTGCATGAATAGTGACTTATGAAAGTGTCATGTGCAATGGTTTCAGATATATAAGTATGTATTGCATGAATGTGTCCATGTTTGTCCAGTCAATGTCAATGTTTAAAAGATATTACTCCTGTGTGGTGGTGTGATTGAGAGACCTTGTCGCCTGCGGGAAGATGCTCCTCCTCAGTCTCTCTGTGTTGGCCTTCAGGGAGCGGAATCGCTTCCCAGACCGCAACAGAGAGAACAGTCCATTGTTGGCATGGCTGAGGTCCTTCACGATCTTCCTGGCCTTGGTCCAGCACCGCTTGCTGTAGATCAAGTGCAGGTCAGGGAGCTCGGTGCGGATGATGCACTCAGCTGAGCTCGTACCACCCTCTGTAGAGCTCGCCTGTCCTGCATGGTGCCGTTTCCAAACCAGGTCGTAATGTTTCCCGTCAGGATGCTCTCTATGGTACAGGAGTAGAAATTCCTGAGCATTTTAGAGGGCAGTCTAAAGTCTCTTAAGCGTCTGAGGTGGTAGAGACGCTGCCGGGCCTTTTTCATCACAGTGTTAATGTGAAAGGACCATAACAGGTCCTACGTGATGTAAACACCGAGGTATCGGAAGCTGTCCACTCTCTCCACTGGGCTCCTGTTGATGATGGGCGGTCTGATAGTTCCTCTCCTGCTTTGTACTAAAGTCCACTATCAGCTCCTTTGTCTTGCTGACGTTCAGGAGGAGATTGTTCCTCTGGCACCAGTTCTCCAGATTTACAATCTTCTCTAGGTAGGCCGACTTATCATTGTTGGTGATCAGGCCCACCACGACAGTGTCGTCAGCAAACTTGATGATGGCGGTGGAGTTGGTAGTGGCCATGCAGTCGTGGGTGTACAAAGAGTACAGCAGGGGGCTCAGAACACAACCCTGGGGGGCTCCAGTGCTGAGTGAGTAAGGCTAAGACATGTCCGCCCATCCTTACTGCCTGTGGTCTGCCAGTCAGAAAATTGGAGATCCACTGACACATTGATGAGCTGAGTCCCAGGTGCTCCAGCTTGGTGGTGAGTGTGAAGGGAATTATGGTATTGAATGCAGAGCTGTAGTCGATGAAGAGCATTTTAACATAATTCTCTTTCCTAGTGTCCAGGTGAGTAAGTGATGTGTGGAGGAGATGTGAGATTGCATCGTCTCTGGAATGGTTCTGGCGGTATGCAAACTGTAGGGGGTCGTGTGTCCGGTAGTGAAGAAATGAAGTCTCTGACCAGGCGTTCAAAGCACTTCATCACTACTGAGGTGAGGGCTACAGGGCAATAGTAATTGAGAGAAGCAGGATGAGGTTTCTTCGGGACAGGAACAATGATGGACTCTTTAAAGCATGTGGGGATCACCGACTGAGATAAAGAGATGTTGAATATCTCAGTGAACACAGGTGCTAGCTGGTCTGCGCAGGCTCTGAGAACACGACTTGAGATGCCGTCTGGTCCTGCTGCTTTCCTGGTGTTCACTTTCTTAAAGGCTCTCCTCACGTCAAGCTCGGAGATGATGAGCGCGTTTCCGGTGCTGGCAGTGTCTTCCTGTCTGTAGCCGTTAGCGCCGCTAGCATTAGCATTGCTAGCGTCTTTAGCTGCAGCCTCGAAGCGAGCATAGACGGTGTTCAGCTCGTCTGCCAGACTCGCGTTCGTCATACCGGTTGTTGGTGTTTTATAGTCCGTAATTGTCCTTAATCCCTGCCACAGGCTCCTAGAGTCACTCTGTTGGAGCTGTGACTCTAGTTTTCTCCCGTAGCGCTGCTTCGCCTCTTTTACCGCCTCCTGGACGCCGTATGACGCAGCCTTGTATGGTTCCATGTCTCAGAGCGTTGCGGATGTTTTAATCCACCCACGGCTTCTGGTTGGAAAACGTTCTGATAGTCTTTCTCCTCGGTATCATCCGCTAGTTTCCCGATGAAACTTCCATAAACACGCTGACGTCATCATCGGAGCTGTTTCTGAACATTTCCCAGTCTGCGTCATCAAGTGCGTCCTGTAACACGGCCACCGATTGGTCCGTCCAGCGCGCGACATCCCACTGAACCGGAACTTCCTGTTTCAGCCTTTGTTTGTATTTTGCCATGGAGAAGATGGCGGCATGGTTGGATTTACTGAACGTAGGACGAGATTGTGCCTTGTAGTCGTCCTTGACTGTAGTGTAGCAGTGGTCCAGTGTCCTTTTACCCCTGGTGGGGCAGGTGATATGTTGATAAGTTTGGCGCTGCGTGTTTAAGGTTGGCACTGTTAAAGTCCCCCGCTACAATAAGTGCAGCATCCCGGTGTTGTGTCTGGTGCTGTGTGAGTGCCCCATGCAACTCGCATAAGGCAGTGTCCGTGTCCGCTTGTGGTGGAATATAAACGGCGCTGATTATGACCGATGTGAACTCCCGAGGTAGATAAAAAGGACGACAGAGAGGGACAACGCTCGCGCTGTTGCACCAGCTGTTGTTCACCATTAAACACACGCCGCCTTCCCTTGACTTCCCCGAGTCCCGTGTCCTGTCCATGCGGTGAACCGAGAAGAACTCGGCCGGCTGGATGGCGTGGTCCGGCACCGCTGGGTTCAGCCATGTCTCGGAGAAGCAGAGGAGGTTGCAGTCCCGAATGTCTCTCTGGAACTTCATCCTGGCCTTGAGGTCATCGAGTTTTTTCTCCAGTGACTAAACATTGGCGAGCAGGATGCTAGGCAGAGGTGTGCGGTGTGCACGGGCTCTCAGCCTGTTCCTGACGCTGGCTCGTTTCCCTCAAGGCCGCCGCTTCACATCGCATCCATTGTTCTCCCTCAAGATCTCACTCGGCCAGCTCGGATCTGGAGTTAAAAACGTACATTGTACACCAATAGAAACAAGAGTGTCTCTATTATACCTAATGTACTCGTGTAATTTTGCCGATTTTAAAACACTGAAAACTAACTTTTCCAAAAACTAATAAAAACAAAGAAAAGGTGGTCGAAGCAGTCGTGACGGCAGCCGACCTTACCGGCGTCATCTTGGTTCTCCGTCATTGTGACCATCCTATAATTAAAAAAATATATTTTTTTTATTTAAAAAATAAATCTCATGTATTTTTTTTTTCTTTCCTCTCAACAGCTTGATTGGTGCCAGTCTGTATATAAGCGTGCCCGTGTATCTGCCACATCTCGTCATGCCCAGCAGTGGTGGCAGGGCTGTCAGTCCATGGTGTCCGCCATCCGCGGGCGGGAATTTCGTCCGCAAAAGCAGCTCGAGTGGAGGTTCCAGCGCAGCTTGCGTGGCTTCGCTGCAGGTCGAATCCCAGGAATCCTCAAAGAGCGCGAGTTTTCTCTGGGTTGCCTTAACAAGGTGTTCGCCTCTCAGTGGCTCAATCAGCGTCAGGTGGTGTGCGGGACCAAATGCAACACGGTGAGATTGTAAAGTCCAATATTTTTAGCAAAATTATTATTATTATTATTTTGTCTTATTATTTTGTTCTGACTTCTTGTTTCATTCATTTTGCCATTAAATTTGCTAATACTTTTTGTTGATTTTGTTTTCCCATTCTCTGCATTGTTTTCTGTTTGTACAGCTGTTTGTAGTAGATGTGCTCACGGGGCAGATTACCCGGATCCCGATGCTAAAGGACAGAGAAGGACTGGGCGGAGGCTCCCTGGGCATGGGCGTGATGAGCAACACGGTCTTTCAGAACCCAGGATTAGCTGCTGGCCTGGATGCCCAGCAGGGCTGTGGCATCCATGCCATCGAGCTCAACCCTTCACGAACCCTACTGGCCACTGGAGGTGATAACCCGAACAGCCTGGCCGTCTATCGACTGCCCACACTAGACCCCGTCTGCGTCGGTGATGTGAGTTGACGGTGTAGTGTTTTACTTTGCTGCCCTGTTATTCTTTATTTTTAAAATGCAAAATAATTCTTTATTTATTTTTATCCTTTTCAGGATGGTCACAATGACTGGATCTTTTCCATTGCATGGATCAGTGACACCATGGCTGTATCAGGTAACAGGCCCACATTCAGCCTGTTTAATGTCTGTCTGCTCAGCAGATTTAATCCTTCATACAACAAATCTGTGAACTGGGGAATAGAATAAAAACAGCAGTCATTAGCTGACCATTTGTCTTTTATGAATAAAAAAAAAAAACGCTGCCTATGGCACTACTGTACTTGGGCTGATGTGAACTAAACCGCTCAGATGTCAGGAATGCTTATGGTGTGTGTGTATACGATTATGTCAGCTGTAACAGTTTTTATTAACTGCAGTGTTATTATTCTGTTATAAATATAAGCTTTACTAAATCACTACACTGTGAGCAGTCATATTTTATTAAGCTGCTCAGTGACTCAAAGACTATTTCCCCCCCTCCAAGATAAAAATACAACGCACCAGATGTGCTCATTGTAATAATTGCCAACAGTTTAAGATGTGCGTAAATGTTTGAGTGAAGATTTACAACTGGCTTTCTTTGTACTTGTTGGACACTCTTAAAGTGCACCCACAGATCTCAAAAAAATTTCAGAGACTTTTTGGAGAATGAAATGATCGATGAAGGCTGAAGTGGATTTTTATTTAATAAGCCTTTAAATGATATGTAATATTAATAATAAATATCAAATGCTGTGTATCTTTGATTAGGTAGGCAGTTGTTTTATTGTTTATAGCTCTGCAGATTGTGTGACCTCTGTTTATATGCTGCAGTGGTGGTGGTGTTACTGTGAATGATTTGTTTACTTTAAATTGATTTGGTGGGGATGTGTTGGCTCATTTTAACTATTTTAAATCTTCTTTAGTTAACGCCAATAATATTAAATGACTGGACAAAATGTTCTAGACGGTACTATTAGTCCCTGACGTAATGAAGTAGCAAAAAAAAAATTTCCCAGATTTTGTTAAAATTTTAAGACCTTGAACATTGAAAAAAAAAAAAAACTTTGTCTTAACTCCAATGTTTTATGCATTAGCTTTATTCAGTAGCTTCACAGTGTAATTGTGTAACATTTAAACAATACTAACTAACTTCAAATACAAGAGTTTACCATTTAACTTTAAATAAATAAAAAAACATTGTTACTGAACATTTGCATATCTGTCATCTCCCATAATTATTATTTATGAACAAACTTAGCAAATAAAAAAAAGCCTTTAAATGATGTGTAATATTGATAAATAATAGCAAATGATATTCATCTTCTATCAGCCGAGGCATTTGTTTGTTTTACGGCTCTGCAGAGATGTTAAGTATCTGTGTCTCCTTTATTTATATAATGCAGTGTTGTAGTTATTAAATAATTTGTTTAATATAAATTGATTTGGGGGTTTGTCTTGGCTTATTTGAACTATTTTAAATGCTCTTTAGTTATTGCCAATATTAAATGACTGGGTGCAGCTGGGTGTAATAGTTTCAGACGCACCACCTGTAGGATTATAATGAAACGATGATGCAGTTCACGCCTTACATTCCCCCAACGTTGTGAGCATGTGGGCGTAAATAGCTTCTAATGTGGGCACGTGTGGCTTCTAACACGTGCATATCAAGACTAATTGTTTTGAGGCTGGTGTAAGCGTGTGTAGTGGGTAGGTTTGAGACTAATGCTCTTGAAAAGTTAGGAGGGGACAAGGCGGATCAGAGGCTTTCTTTCTTAACGCGTGCGACTTTGGGTAATTGTAATGCTAACATCGTGCACTTTGCACAGAATCGATTATGTCTAATGCAAATCGGTCATGGCCAGTCAAGCTAAAAAAAACAGTTTCCAGTCACTGTCTGATTGACCGGTGCATCTTTATTAAAAATGTGTTTTGTTTTTCTTTTATTTTTGATACAATGTGATACATGAATTGGCAAACAAAATAATCGAAATTCATAAATAAATTAGTTTTTTTTTCTATATACTACCACTCAAAAGTTTGGGATCACTTGCAAATTTCTTTGTTTTTGTTTAATTATTTTATTTTTCTAAATAAAAAAAAAATACTGGGGATTTCAAAACTATGAAATAACGCACATGGAATTAGGTAATTTATGCAACAGTCAGCTGTTATTTTAAGACACAGAGGTCAGCCTTTCTGGAGTAATTTTTACAAGAACAGTATTGTCAAGTGCATTTGCAAAACCCATCAAGCATTATGATGAAACTGGGTCTCATGAAGACCTTCCCAGGAAAGCAAGACCAATAGTTACCTCTGCTGCAGAGGAGAAGTTCATTTAGAGTCACCAGCCTCAGAAATCACCAATTATCAAACGTGTTGGGTGTAACGCAATAGGGTACTTGGATATATATATATATATTTTTTGGATGTAACGAGTAATCTAACGCGGTAGGTCTACCATTTAAGTACTCAGTTATATTTTCAAAAAATGTAATCCGTTATTCCGGCAATTTATGTAATCTGTGAGCCAGACAGCAGCCATTCCGTGTGTGTGAGAAAGTCGTCCTACAAGCCCCGCCTCCCTTCTGTTATCCCTGCTGTTATACCCGTCTCACCTATGCGGTTTGACTCGCGGTGAGAGGCGGTGTTGGGCACCGTGAGCCCCGCGAGTGACGGCCTAACGTTCCGCAAAGTTCTGCAAGGTCTGCGAGCTTCCGCGAGACCGGCACGTGGAAAAATGGACACATAATCACAATGCCAAAACTCGCAGTGAATCATGATAAACCGTACTTGTGGCCACCGCACGTAACTGTGTAGGTGAGATAGGGGTATTAGTAGTTAACAGATTATGGGCCAAACTATCACGCTGAGTGATAATGGTAGAATAATTATAAAGGTCGTGACTAAAACAACATGCATGGAGGAATCACAAAGGAGTTTTCGTTTTCTGCAATGAAAAAGTACTCGAACTAGTTACTTTTATCAGAAATTAACACTGTAATGTAATCTTTAATGACAGTAATTTTGTAATGTAATGTTACTTTAAAACGTAACGTTCCCCAACACTGTTTATGAAGGCAGATACTTGCAGATCATGAGTAGCAGATACATTTTAGCATTACCTGTTCAAAGTAGATTATTGTGTATTTTGGACACCTTCAGCATTGCTTTATAAAGAAATACAAATCCGGAACAAAACTTCTTCAAAACTTCTCCTATTAAAAATTGCTGGGATCAAGTGACCTATACAAGATGCAAGATAGGACACACAAAAGCAACACACTCATTTTTACTGTCAAGAGAAAATCCACCACAATGTTCATCATGCAGGACTCAGTTGTCCATCAAACATATTTTATTTGACTGTAACTCTTTTACTCCTTTAAGGAACTTGTTTTATTCTGTTGATACTTTTAAAAAAAGTTTTTGAACAAGTAAATTCAAATATGGTTTTAAAATTCTTAGAAAAAATAAATCTTAAACATCTTATCTAGTTTTTAAATAACAAAAATGCTTCTCGCCATGAATATAGCCATAGAAGCTGGCATGGCGTTAAAAAAAGAAAGAAAGGAACAACCATGGAGTTAGGCGTGTCCAAACATTTGATCTGTAGTGTATATAAAATTAAAGCAATCTGTGCAAAATTATTTGATTTAAAGTTGATCTGTTTTATTTGGTCCTCATATATACTGCAAGTTTACACATTAGGAAGAAAATTTACACAAATAGGAAGATTTTTGTTTAAATTCTTTAGAAAAAAAAGATATCTTTTTCAATTATTTGCCTGTACTAATGATTCGTGCATAAATCTGTTCACATCAAGCTTGATAAATGAGCCCCGTTGTTGAATGTTTTAACAGGATACTACATCAGAATGTGGAAATTATAATGCTTGCATGAGATTTAAATGCTAATCTTCTCCTATTTCAGTTTAAGCGAGTCTATGCTTCTTTGTCATTTTGTAATGCATTCTTTATCTTGTTGTGTTTTTTAAGCAACGTCTAACATCTTTTTCCCATTGCCATGTTTTGTCCTAGGTTCTCGGGATGGCTCTATGGGATTGTGGGAAATCTCCGAAGAGGTACTAAGTATGGCAGAGATGCAGCAGGCTGAGGAAGGAGTCCCGAGCTACGCCCACATCTCCCACCGTGCCCTTAAAGACATCCCTAAGGAGTACACCCACCCATACAACTGCAAAGTGCGCGCCCTAGCTTTCAATAACAGCCATAAGGTCAGTCTCCACCTTCATTGCTTTAATCTTCTAAATTGTTTATAATATTTCTTTTTTTTTTTTTTTTACATAGATTTCTTTTGTTTTCTTTCAGGAACTGGGTGCTGTTTCTCTAGACGGATATTTTCATTTATGGAAGGCCGAGGACAACCTGTGTAAGGTAATGCGTTTTTCTTCTTTTTTTTTAGTATAGCCCTGTTCTGTGTTTATTCTTTTCTGTCTTATCATTGTGATGTTTTTGCTTTTCAGGAGCTCTCCACGAAGCTTCCATACTGCAAGGAGAACGTGTGTCTGGCGTACGGACTGGACTGGTCCGTGTATGCGGTGGGCTCTCAGGCTCACGTGTCCTTCCTCGATCCTCGGCAGTCTTCCCAGAACATAAATTCTGTGAGCTCCAAAGAGCGTGGCAGTGGTACGTCCCAGACATTGACATTCTTCTTATTTACTCTCTTTCTTATCAGAGTTTGCTAAATCCTGTATGTTTGTCATGCGCGATTAGGAATTCGCTCCGTCAGTTTCTACGAGCACATAGTGACAGTGGGCACAGGACAAGGCTCCCTGCTCTTCTATGACATCAGGGCTCAACGTTTCCTCGACGGTCCATCCAATTCACCCGGCGGGTACCGGAAGACCCCTCCTACAGAAAGCATCCTCAAGCTCACCACGGGAAGAGGCTGGCTGGTACAGAGCTGTTCTAATGATACATAATGTACAGTGGAACTTCGAATTGCGAGTAACGTGGTTTGTGAGCGTTCCACAAGACGAGCAAAGATTTTAAAATAAATTTTAACTTTTTTTTTTTTTTTTTTTACAATTACTTTTTTTGTTTTATTTTTACTTTATATTTTGTGTTAATTATTTTTATTTTATTTTTTTTTTGAGCTGTTGAACAAGTAATTTTAGTTTCCATTATTTCTCATAGGAAAATTCTATTTGATTTGAGTGTTTTAAAATTATGCTTGTAATCCAAGGTTCCACTGTATATGCATGAACATGTTAATACTGCATACTTACTGGAGAAATGAATTAACTGTCTTTCATAGGCATGTATCTTAGTATGTCTCAAAGAGCATGTTTTTTAAGACATTTAGACTGTAAAGCATTTTTATTTCACTTTTCTGTTTTATTTCTTTTTGTCCCCTAAATATTAACAATAATAAATTTGCTATACTTATGTTAGGAACATGATTAAAATGTTGATACGAACTTTTGCAGGTGAGGGGGGCGGGGCACAATCATCTTGTCTTGTCTGTATTTCTCCCATTTTCTTTCTCTGTCTCTTTCACCCTACTTGTCTCTCTCTCTTCCCCTTTGTCAGTGTGCATGTTTCTCTCTGTGTCTTTTTCTCTATCCATTTCTGATTTCCTCAGCCTGTCTTTTTCTCTTTGGCCCCGTTCACACCAAACACGGATCCCGAGTGATCGGATCACAAGCGGGCAGCCGAGTCTCCAGTGACCGCTTGGGATCGGATTTCATTCATCATTTTAACTGGAATCACACAGTGGTCTTCAGCTACATTTATTTTTTTGGAAAAATGCCCTAGCAAAATTCTATCGCACACGTTTACAAGACTTGTTCAACCATCGAGTGTAAAATTTGATAAAGGACATTTTAAATGATTGTGAGAAGAGATGACAAATGAAACTGGGAAAAGTTTTGCTGTCATAATGTCATCTTCACTCATTAGCATTAGTATCTTGAAGACATTTTTGCAGCTGTACCGAAAACTTAGGATCCAATCACCCGGGATGATGTCTGTTTTTCTGTCTTTTGACCCTCTCCATATTTTTACTCTCTTTCGCTTTGTCTATGTATTTTGTCTTTTGTAACACAGTGAAGTGACGGACAAAATCTGGTCTTCCATCTTAATCAGTTTAGGTATACAAAATAAACCCGAGCCTAAATAATGATTTATTCTCAGAGATGAAGTTGAAGTTATTTTCAGAGTCTGCAAATGGTGCTGTTATATTTAAGATCTTAAGGTTCCTAAGCAAAATTGTCCTCTTTCTTGTCTCTGTGTTGTAGAACCATGACGAAACGTGGAGAAGCTATTTCTCAGATATTAGCTCCTTCCCCAACGCCGTCTACACACACTGCTACGATGACTCTGGAACTAAGCTGTTCGTGGCTGGCGGACCTCTCTGCTCGGGACTACATGGAAATTACGCCGGGCTCTGGAGCTAGCTTTGCTCGCCTTTCTAGCCGTCCCTGCTTAACTTCACTATACATCCCCCCACTCATCATTGCAGCTGTCTGTCTGTCTTCATTCATCTGTCTGTTTCTGTTTTCACTGGACTCAGGAGCGTCAAACATGCTTCTCACTTTTTTAAATGGTGTGTATTAGTAAAATTTGTCTGCCCCCTTTTTTCTCGTTCACGTGCTGTCTTTTCTTGGCTGTTAATTTCTTTTACGTGAGTGACGAAGCAGAGTTTTGAGCCGCAGCAAGACCTGTACTTGGTTGGACATAGTCCACGGTCAGAGACTCGCCTCAGAACTCTGACAAAGTGTGACCATGTTAAACTGTTTCGCAGCCTCTTCAGGACCTCGGACGTTCACTCGGTTTGTACTGTTTTTGTTTCGCAGTATTTTGGTGTAATGCGTTCTAAAGGGTCGGAGACTGGCAAGAGTCTGTTATTTTATTTAGTTCGGACTATTTGATGAGCCGTCGATCTGCCATGCTCTTGCTTTGCAGGGGACTGAAGTGTGGACAAGAGCAAACAAAAGAAGACTGTCTTGTAGCAGAACTTGACTCTGACTCTGGGTTTTGTTGTGCCATATTATGCCACGATGATCACTAAGGGACTGATGAATGCAAACAGACAAAAAGCCCAGAAATGATGTCGGAATGAAACCTGGATTTTGCGGTCATTTTTTTAATTTGTTTGTTGTTTGTTTCCTCTGAGTGGGTAAAGTGTTTTTTTTTTTTTGTTTTTTTTGTTTTTTTGGTCTTTTGCTCTGAGTAAGACTAGCGCACATCATATCGGTAATGCCGTTATGTTTTTTTTTTTTTTTCTCTTTATTTTTCCTCCTTCAGCAACTATAATTTATTTCCTGCACTTGTTCATCTCTAGCGCTCATGCTGCTGAAATACAATCGTTTTTTTTTTTTTGTGTTTTTTTTTTTTTTTTTTCTCCTTTTTGTTAGAATCGTTGCTTCTGAGCTCCAGTCAGGGGAAGATGACCCGGCGTGCTTTTCTCGCCTTTCCGAGCAAAGGCAGGGCAGTAGTCAGTTACATTGTTGCCTTTCCTAAGTCTTTCTGTGAAAGACTTTTGTGAGTCAACTTTTTTTTTTTTTTTTTTTTAACATGAAACCTTCACGGATCATTGCAAAGAAAAAAAAATAGAACAAATAGAGCAGATTGTGGTTAAGACCCTATATTAAACAAATAACCATCACTTTTAAAATGTATTTTATATATAAATGTGTAAACATATTTGGAAATCTTATATAGAGAGAATACATTTTATGTAAATGTTTGGAAATGTATGTGTGTGTGTGTTTGGACTAACCGTCATTACTTTGGTGGTGCCCTCTTTTTTTTATACACACTGAGTGTTTTTACAACTTGCCAAGTCTGAAAAAAAAAACATGAAACACGGCAAACCAATTCAAGAAACTGTTTAATGAGAAAATAATGAATAAAAGTCTATTGATGTATTTTTTCCATGTTTGATTTTTTTTATTTTTATTATTGTGTCTGTATTTGTGTATAAAGAGCTGCTTTGCTGTGTGTGCGCGTGCGTGTTTTTTTTTTCCACCAGTGGAGCGAAGTCCCTCCATCAGAGGAGCATAGTAAATCTTAAAGGAGGCGCGTGCCCGTGCGCTCGACGGCTGTATCGTGGGAGCGCGCATAGCGCAGATCAGCAATGCGCATGCACGCCGCACTGTACTGTTATGTATCTGCAGGGCGCATGCGCGTTCAACTTTAATTAGATATCCGTTTGCTACGAGCTATATAAAAGCCCAGCGCTCATATCATATCGGTAGTGCCGTTATGTTTTCATGAACATTTTATGATGTAGGATTTGTAAAAGGTTTAAAAAAAAACTTTTTTAAAACTTTATTTACAGATCTGAAATATTAACCCTAAAGAAAATGTAATACTTTACCTAATGGTGTCCATGATTAACTGATACACGCACACTTTGACTCCTATAATACACTATTATATTTTACTGTGTTTACGGACGCTAAGAATAATGCCGTGTGCGCGTCGTGTAACCTGTACTATTAGTGTATACAAACACAAATAAACAACAACCTAATAAAACCGCACAGTTTTTGTGTAAAAAGTGTACGCGCGCGCTCCCGGCGCTGTTGTTCTGCGGGCGGGCGCGCGCCTGGTGTGTCACGTGACTGTGTCTGCTTCGCTGCTGGGCTGAGGGAAGCGTGTTAGCAGGTAATAATATATTTATTTTTATTTATTTATTTATAGATATAATGAGGGGTTTACGTGTAAATATAGATATATAAACTAATCTTGGGGGTATTTTAAGAACGAAATCTTTGACATTTTACCTTAAAGACGTGGAAATTTGGATGTTTCTGGTATTGTTCAGCGTGTAAAGGAATTGATAATGGGAAATATTTGTGTGTGTAAGTGCTAGCATCGTCTCCGGTGTGTATGTGAGACACAGAAAAGGAGTGTGTGTGTGTGTGTGTGTGGCCATTTTCTGAATAAGTCCTCTCTCTTGAAGGCCTGTAGTGTGCGAGCTAACCCGCTGCCTGGAGTTAACCTCGTTAGCTTGCAGGCTAATAAACCCCAACAATCGAGTCGGAGCAAAAAAAAAAAAAAAAAAAAGGAAATTAGCCTTAGCTCCATCTAGCTAGCGAGTTAGCCACCAGGACACAAAGGACTCCAGCTAGCTTTAGCCTCGTAGCTAGGTGCTGCCTTTGCTAGCGTTGTTTACATTCGGGATTCGCACATTAAACACATTTATAGAGTAAAATAAAGATAGAAAAACATTAAACACCGCCTGGTGTTAGTTCTGCGCCTCGATTTAGGATTGAACTGGGAATAATGTAATAAAGAGTGCCGAGTCTGTGCTTAATAATAATAATAATAATAACAATAATAATAATAATAATAATAATGAATCATAAACTCCAGCCTTTGTTTAGGTTCTGACATCCTTCCTCTTTAATGTTACACAATATGTACTCTGTTTGTATAAATATGACGTGTTTTTTGTTTCTTAAAAAAAAAAATCAGGGTTTACATATAAAATACATCTTGTCTCATAAGTCTGAGTGAATTACCTGACAGATGAGACTTTTCTTTATTGATTTTTTTTCTTCTTTAACTTCATCCAAAAAAGTCAGTCATTTTGTGTAACAGGGTTTATCCTAACTGTATGCTTAAATGCATATGGTTATAAATAAGCTTTCGTTTATGTTAAAATAGGTTTCCAACTTTAGTTAACCTTCTGTAAAAGTGAATATCTATTACTTTTCCCTTCTCTGTTTTCTATATAATATCAGTAACAAAGCTTGTTTATAAACCCAACTCCCACAGATGTACCAGCTGTGATTTAAATCAAAGGTTTCTATTGATGCATTTCATTATAATTAGTGTTGCACTATATGATATATTCTATAATATAGATTTATAGTCAGGAATTTATGAAGTTTGTTAATAATTTAAGTATTTGTATATATTTTTTAAATACTTTTTATTTAATGATTTAATATTAATAAACAACCTCTTGTACCGAGGTCCCCACTCCCCCACTGGCCAGCATTATTTTTGTTTTTCATACTTGGGTACGCTTGTGTATTCACACTCTCCGATACAGTAGGTGGCCGTATGTATCTACTTGGTTTGTGAGCCACTGATAAACACAAAGAGAAGACGAGAACGAGGAGGTTAATCTTCTTGCTATGCATAATCTTATTGATATTTTGTTAAAAAAAATATATCTATATATATTAAGAGCAACACTTTCACATGTCTGATGACGTTTGGTGATTTACTTCTGTTCTCAGGTACATTTGGCTTCCGTAGGTGATTCGATCCATGCCCGAGTACGCTTTTGGTGTTTTTACATCAAGGCCCTTAGATAATTTCTGAGAAAACTTAATTTTGCTCAGCGAGAACACAATTGTTTTGCGCTCTGAAAATGAGTCTGTTTGAAAAGGTGGTCTTGGGCATAGTACGGCGTACCATGGCATGGATCGAATCAGATAGATTGGAAGTTGCGCGCGGCAGTATACTGGTGTTTAGACGTGATGTCATCAGTGCTGTTGGTCTGTGCATAGCACGCGCCAGTCTCATCCTCTGCAGTAGGAAGGCACGCGAGAGTGTTTCTTTTGACATTTTTTTTAGAAATATGAGTGGTATTTGATATGAATCAGTGTAAATGCACAAGTGTTCCCAAGAAAGGAAAAAGGAAAACGATGTGAATGCCGGCCGAGTGAGGATAGGGGTGCAGTTATTTCTAAGCATGGCACAAATCAATTGTACCTAGTGTGAAAATGTGCAGCAGACTCTGGGGTCCGACGTTGGGGTCAAGCATGAAGGCCCTAATGTGAAAATGCTTATGTGATTGTCTGTGCCGTCATTTGGTGTTAGCTTAAGTAAATATGTTAGATTTCAAACATTGCGAGTCATTAAATTGCAATGTTTGTCAAAATAATTGCCATGTGATTTTTTTTTTTTTTTTTCAATCAAATCATGTATTCCTAATTCTAATACATTATTGTTTCAAGCTTATAATAAAAGAGTAACAAACTGTGTTGTTATTTGACCAGAAAAGCAAAAAAAAAATCATACAATGAGTTTATACATACATTTATGTTAGGAGTTTCCGGTGCAAAAGTCTGTATGTTTTTAGACACTGTAAAGTCTTCAGAACAAAGGACTTGTATGTCAAATTAGCTTCAGATAGAATCAGGATAAAGAAAAGAAAACACGAGTTTTAGAGACTAAATGTAGCTTTAAATGGTTGCAAAGCACAACAAGTTCTTCATTGAGTAGTTAAAAATCTGATGCGCTGTGACGGTTTGACTTGATATGCTTTTATCAGAAAATAAATATCTTCCGGATGCTAGCGGTTACTCTGTGCCATTGATGTTTTTTTTTCTTCTTTCGTTCAGTACCTAACGGCGCTCCCTCAAGTCTTTTATTGCTTGTTTATGACACTGTGTTAAATTATGATGTGTATTATCTGACTTACGAGAGTTAAATGCTTCACAGTGGAGTCATTTCCAGTAAGCCTGCATATACAACAGGCTTTTCGCTGGAGAGTCTAGAGTCGAAGAGTGATGTCGGCCAGAAAAAGGACATAATTATATGAAATGATCAGCTTGAGCTTTAGGGCCATTATTAGTACAAATGTGGAAGGTTATAAATCGATAAGCGAAGGCATTGACTGGGATTTATCACATTTTTGGATCCTTGTTCTTATGTGAGGCATTTTTAGCCTATGTTTTAGGGGAAAAGAAATTACACATTAAAACAGGCCATTTATTAAAGATGGATATTAAAGCATTAGACTTTTAACAGTTCGTACAGTTAAGTACAGAAGCAGCGGTAATGCAACTGGCCTGACAGTCTCTGTAAACCATTTTGATTGCTGTTATGAGCATAAAATAAAAATAATCTGACCTTACGTTAAAAAGTACACTCAGGCACACTTATGTTCAGAAATAGGGTTGTGCATCAACACATTATACTCTCTGAGGACAGAAATGTTCTCTGTTAGAGTTATCGTTTATACATCACATCTAGAGTCAATTTTGAAGCAGTGGTTTAAGAAAAGAACTGACAAACCTGTTTATGTGCTCCTATGTCACAGTGCTGTTGTTTTTTTTTAAATTGCAGTTGGTCACAGGTTTATATCAACGCGTTTATTTGTAACATGTAGTACACAGGCTTGTTTAGTGGTTGTTCAGCATAATTTAAGAATAATGTGTTATCATTGATATAACAATTTTTATATCGGTAATGCAAGGAGTCAAAACTTTGTAATGGTAATTTTTTCCATTTTCAGAATGCAAGGGTTTCTTGGTTTTTAATATGACAAGCTGTGTTTATTATTATTATTATTATTATGCACCAAAAATGAGAAGTGCAGTAATAACCATAAAACGATCCTGTTTAACAGTTAAGTGTGATAAAATAAAACATCGGGCTGTTCTTTACTTAATATAAGATTAAGTCACTGTAAAATTGTGTCAAGAAAGGAGCAGAAGTGGCTCAGAGCCAGTTTTTTTCAGGACAATGCACGACCTCATACTGCCCACAACAGCACTTTTACATTACACAAACTTGGCTGGGACTCCTTGCTGCAAGCCATTCCCACATGTTTGGGACATTAAATAAGTTCCTGGTAGGATAGTGTTTTTTGACGTAAAGCAGGCAGTCTAATCATGGCTCCGAAAAAAAAGTTCTATCTTGATGGCACTAGTGAAACGTGGGGATTAGTGTAGCAGGGGAATTATATAGAGAAATAATGGGAGTTTTTACTCTTCGTTATGCTGTACAATCAATCAAAAGTCCTGGTTTGACTTGAACACCCCTGTGACATGCTAATATTAAGAAATGATCAACTTCACAGTCTATATTCTCAAATGTTTTATTTCTCTCTAGTTTTAAAGGTCAGGATTAATAAACAACACATTTTAAGATTTTTTTTATATTTCTTTGTTGGTAACAAATAACTGCACGTTCATTTTTCAATATAGTGCCATTTCCTTTGTTTTTTATAAAAATTTGTGTGTATTATTGTTTTTTTATTTTATTTGATAGAACTTAACTCTTTTTTTTAACGGCAAACTCGACCAACAGCTTACTCTGCCCTTGGTGAGTTGCGGGTCAACAAGTTTTCCGTTTTCTCCTCTTTGCAGGGGAGTTTGTCGAAATCTTTACCCATGGTAATCGCAAATACATTACAGATGTCACGGCTAGAGATTAGACATAAAAAAAAACACAACAGCGGGGTTTTACTGTAACCTTCCTTCCAGATGTGTGCACACACGCAGGGAGTGGCTGTATGATTCAAGATTCAAGATTTAAAATTGTATTTGTCACATACATGGTTGTACAAAGTACAGCAGTAGTGAAATACAACTGCAACAACTCCAGACTGTGCAGATAAAAAAATGGGAGAAAAAAAGAAAAAAAAAATGTTATTAAAATCGTACAGTACATATAACCTCTGTGTTTTTGTTTTTTGCAGATTTTTTTCTATTTTGTACATACATTCTTTTGTATATACTGTATATGATGACCTCGCTGGGCGGCGACCGGGGCACTCGGGAGAAAGTGCTGCCCACGTCCACACAGACCACACAGCCACAGAAACAGCTTCAGGTACACACCAAGCACTCATGTTGATACATAAACACGAACACACACACATATACACATTGTGGAATTCGTCCTTGTTTTCAGTGTTACAGGAGAGACCTGCATTCATCATGTTTATCAGACTAGGCTTAATTATTAATAAGTTGTTTTTCTTCTTCATGTTGTGTTTTTTTTACTTCCCGATTTCAGGCTACAGCCGAACAGATCCGACTTGCCCAGATGATTTACGATAAGAACGATGCTGACTTTGAAGACAAAGTCAACCAGGTGAGATCAAGGTTGATCTTTAAACCTCAGGATCAGAAAGCTTTATAAATGTATGCAAAGATGGTATTTTAAATATTGCGGTTGTATACTTAAGTGTGTGTGTGTGCATGTGTCAAGCTCATGGAGGTGACGGGAAAGAACCAGGATGAGTGCATGGTCGCCCTTCATGACTGTAATGAGGACGTCAACAGAGCCATCAACTTCCTGTTGGAGGGGACCTCTGATACGGTAAAAACACACACGCACACACACTAATTTTAAACATTATTTTAGAGGATCGAGTTATAACATTGGAAAAATTGTTGTACACACCTGTATGCAGTTCCTCAAAGTTGGAAGCATACAATTGTATAGTTTGTCTTTGTATGCTGTAGAATTAAGTTTTCTCTTCCCTGGATCTAAAAATCCCAAACCTGTTCCAGCACGACGGATCTGTTCGAACAACGTGAGCTTTGTGAAGAAATGGTGTGTTAAGGTTAGAGTGGAAGAACTCGCATGATCCGTGATGTCACTGAACACTGAACTTTCTTTGGGCCAACTTGCTCAACATCATCGCCTGACCTTACTAATACTCTTGCAGCTGAAAAAACACACATTGATGCGGTTACGAGCCAAAATCTAATGCAAAGCCTTTCCAGAAGAGTAGTGGAGGTTTTTAAAACAGTTAAAATATGTATGGGGGGGAGGGCTAAATTTGAAAAGGTGTTTTCAATAAAAATATGAGTATGATGGTAAGGACTACTTACTTTTAGTTATATAGTGTATAAATTAGATAAATTAAGAAAACATTCATAATCATTCATAAATAATTCTTTCTTATAAAATACCTAGAACAACCCAGGCTCAGAAGTTCAAACTGACATTTGTTTTTGGATTGATTTTACTGAAACAAACACTTGGTGAACTGTCGAGTAGACCAGTGCTTTTAAATAACACTTTTCTTCCCTTTTTTTAATTATTTTTTTAAATAAACTAGGTAGTTTGTCTCTGGTGCTAGTGTTGGTTCAGAGCCGGTTCAGTAGCGAACCTCCTAAAAACTGTCTTTGGGCTAAAGAGTCATGTCATTAGGTCACTGTGTACGTCTCTACTTTCTCAGTAATGATAGCGGCAAGCACAACAACAACAATGGCAACCTCCAGCTGAGAATCATATCACGCCAGGCCAAAGGTGACAGCATGACCTGGCTTTGCAAGTCTACTTGAGGATCAAACCATCATAACTAGAAAGCATTTGAGCTACTCATTGCATTTTGAGTTTTTTTTTTATTTTTTAAAGAAGACGGTCACAAACTTTTAGTTGGTTGTGATAATTCCGCGCCCAGTGGCTGATATGGTGGGATAGTGGTTAGCACTGTCGCCTTGCATCTGGGTTCGATTCCAGCGTCCAGTCTGTGTACATGGAGTTTGCACGTTCTTTTCGTGCTTGGTGGGTTTCCTCCGGTTTCCTCCACCACCCAAAGACATGCAGATTAGGCTAGTTTTTTGCCCATAGTGTGTGAATGCTTTTGTAAATGTTGACCGAAGGTCTTACCACGGTCGTACAAAATGGAAATAAATACAAATGGTCATCATTGCCCTCTACGGTCCCTAGTTGGACTACAGAGGTTCCTGGATGGAAGTGGTATTCTTGTCTGAACTTGCCCTGGAAATGCCTTGGTGGTAAAGGGTTACCAGTGAATTGTCCTGAACTAACCGGGACTTTTAGATGACTGATTTCTGGATAGTCTCTAAAATAGAAATTGGGTAGTTTCCGTGAGCCAACCTGTGGGCAATCCTGGGTCATAAAAAAAGGCTTGCACCATTGTCTCAAAACATACTGCTCAATGTCCTTCACAAGTACAGAGCACTCACATGCTTCTGATTTCTGGGTAGTGACTGTGCGACCTAGTCGGATTATAGGCAAAGGTTTTAATAAACGAACAACACTTAGATGTTTCCTAGGGTTTTTAGTCCATTTGCACGTGTCTGAGCCAAGTGGTCTTCGTCCAAATGAACTCTAGTGCAGTCTGCTTGCAGTGAGTAATCGATTCTGATTCGACCTAAATCGACTCTGAACCACTCCGAATGCAAAAAAACATGCCACGTCTTTTTGCTTGCTTATTTGTAGACGCAAGCTTCTAAACTAAGTTGCGAGACAAGAACTGAGCTGAAGGACACACAGGATGTAGCATTGCAGAAATGTGAAGTATTCTGGATATTTAGACCAGTGAACAAAAAGTGAAAAAAAAAAAAAAAAACCCTCTGTATGTTGCACAGGTTTTAATCAGAGGCTTGCTACCTGTTTTACGTTGGAAGTAAATGTTATTTGGAATGTAGCATTTAAATTGAATTTAATGTTAGTTGGTAGAACTTTTTGGCATATCTTACCATAAGTAATTCCATAAGAGTTAATTAATCATTACGTATGTTTGTCTTTTTATGAGGAATCTGTTAAAAGTTATCTCTGCACTCATGTTAGACCTCTTGGGAGACGGTGGGCAAGAAGAAAAGTGTGGGAAAGGATGGCATTTCCTCAGAGAGCAAGGAGAACAAGGAGAACCGGGAGAAGAAAGGAGAGAAAGAAAGCAGCAAAGCTCGCGGAGGAGCAAACCGGAGAGGAAAGGGGGCCAGTCGTAATCGGCCTGGTAAGGGAAGCTGCGGCTTTTAGAAATGAGATCGCTGAGATCTCCCCGATGATCTTTTGACGCAATGTCTTTTTCCGGTGAAGTCAAACGCACAAGCCTTTGTTCGTTTAATCAAAATTCTTGGTTTCGGTCCTACATTTTGATTTTGCATGTGTATAATTTTCATATCAAGACACTAAGTTTGTCTCTTTCTGCATGTGTAAATTCGTGGTCGTCAGTGAGGGTTGAGGAGAATGGAGTGGACTCTGCACCGGTAGAGAAAGGATCCGACCGTGGCCGCAGGGGAAAAGGACGAGGTACACGAATGCAAACCTAGACTGACACACACACACACACAGATACACACGCTAACACTTTTTAGTGTCTTAGGTAGCCTGTTATCGTTTACATGTGTGTGCAGTGTCTGGAGGCAGGGGGAGAGGCCGTGCCCCAGGGGCCAGCAGGTTCACAGCACAGGGAATGGGGTCAGTGTGATAAAACGTGCACACATCATCTGCTGGGTTTTCACGCCTTTGTGGTGGTTTACTCACCTTTTAAGGTTTTCTTGATGTCACACTCATTCATTTATTTATGTTAAATTTTTTTTGTAGGACCTTTAACCCAGCGGACTACACTATGGATAGTGGCACGAACAACTCGCATGCCGATGTCTGGGAATCCGGGACCAACGACGCCACAGATGGTACAGGTAAAAGAGAGGGGCAATTACACACACACACACACACACACTTTTACTTTAGTAACCGGGGAACTATTTCAACCTCATCTGCTTTTTCCTCATGGCTCTACAGTGGCATGGCGCAACACTCTGGAAGACTGGGCAGCTGAAGACTGGACCGAGGACGTGAGTGTAAGTCAAGCCGTCTGTTACCATAGCTATTTCAGCTTTTTTTTTTTTTTTTAGATGTTAAGAAATTGACAACTGATTAGGTTTTGTCCTTTTCAGCTGTCCGAGACCAAAGTGTTCACCCCGTCGTGTGCACCTCCAGCTGAGAATCATATCACGCCAGGCCAAAGGTGACAAATCAACACATACAATCTTTTTGTTATAACCAGCCCATGCTCCTTATTAATGATGGCGGCAGCTGAACAGTTTGTGTTTGTGTGCATGGTCTTATGCAGCTTGGACCTGGCGTCTCTGCTGCAGAAGCCTGCCGGAAGGGAGGAGTTGGAGAACCTGAAGCCAGCCTCGTCCCAAGGGCTCGGCCACAGCCTCGTCTTCACCAACTCTCACCACCAGCCCACACGCAACGGGGGCACCAGCACTGGCACCACCAGCTATGCACATGCCACCCTGGTAAGTGAGGCGCTGGAAACGAGATGGAGGGTGTTTTAATTAAGTGCGACAGACACGAATTTTAATAAATAAATAAATATATTTTTAAAAGGTTTCATCTAACTTGTAGCACATTAAACATATAAACTATGCTTTAGAATAAAAATTCAATTCTATTACTCTGTGACACAATAATAGTTTTAAACACTTTCAAACACTGGAGCAATTTCAGCGATCCTGAAACAGCAATATTTGTGATGTACAATACTGTGCAAAAGTCTTAGGCACCATATTGTGTGCGTTACTGATTTTGTTATATATTTTTATCATGTCTGCATAATTATGTATAGGATCATTCAGTATTTTCATATATAACTTAAAAATTAATGAATAAATAACATTACAAGAGAATATATGCATGGCTAAAAAGAAAAAAAAATAGTACAAGACAGACCAGTTTTTAGATGGAAACAAAAAAGAAAAACCCAATGTACTTTCCTGGGATTTACATAAAGATACAAACTATTGTGCTTATATGTATTGGAGCCATAAAATGTCTATTAATAAAAAATCAAATGAGTGACAGTATTAAATATTTTATTAAAACTCATACTCTGAGTATACTCCATGGCCTTCTGGAAGTACATAGACATCAATCAGTCTTTAAAACAAAAAAAAAAACATTGTGTATAGCCTAATCTGTAAGCCTAATTAAAATACAGAATGATCTATAATGATAAAGTTACCAGAAGAACTTATATTCTTCAGCAAGCTCAGTAAAACCTAACAACTGTTTTACTTATGGTACTGTGCAAAAGTCTTGGGCACATACAAAAATATGGCATAAGAAAAATATGCTTTTGAAAATATTTCTGCATAAAAGAAACTTCAATATTTGGAGTGAAAACTCATTGCAGGAGTTTTAGACACAGATTTGTGCAGTTTTATAAGAAAACAGTTGTTGGGTTTTACTGAGCTTGCTGGATATTAGTTCATCTGGCAACTTTGTCACACTCGCTCCTTCGTATTTTTATGCAAATCCCAGGAGAGTACATTAGTTTTCAGATGGAAACAAAAAACCTAGTCTCTCTTGTACTATATATTTTTTCTTTATATCCATGCATATATTTTCCTGTAATGTTATTTATTTATTATTTTTTAAGTTATATATAGAAATACTGAATGATTTTGTACATAATTATGACATGATAAACATATATTAAAAAAAATTGGTACAGCATATAATATGGTGCCTAAGACGTTTGCACAGTACTGTATGATTAAATGTCCTTATGAAATGCATGAAATGTCTTTAAACTTTAAATATAAGTGAGTTAATACATTTTCTTCATGGCTACTTGGGAAGAGTTAACATCACTGTTCATATGTAAGATATAGATCTGGTAGATGCATAAACATGATAATTTTTTTTTACTATTTGGCATATGCAGCAAAATTTTATTGTAATTATAATTAGTAGTGTTGCTGCAAACAAAGTCTCTTAAGATGTCTCTGTCTTGTTTGTGTCTACAGTCCTCAGTTCTAGGCTCTGGATTTGGGGAGCTCGGGGGCCCTAAGCTGGGACAAACTGCTGGACAACAGATACTGGAGCAACTGAAGGGACCAGGTCTTGGGCAGCTTACCTCCTCCCAGCCTCCTAGCTCGGGGGACAACAATTGTGCCCCTGTAGGGGGGCTGGGGAGTACAGGGATGTCTGTCCCCACTTCATCCTGGGACATCAAACCTCCTGGAACACAGAGCTCTGCCTCACTGCCCTCCCAGTTCAGTCGTAAGTTCCATAGAACTTAATAGTTAGAATTATTATTCACGCCTGCGTCCATGTTCAACCTTCAGCCAGTAAACAAGGGCGATTAGGGACTTTATTATAATTCTGTCCTGTGTGCCTTTTAGGGGAGTTTAAGATGCAACCAGAGCCTTCATTGGTGCTAAGCCAGCTGAGCCAGCGGCAGCAGAGCTCTCTGAGCAATGCAGGATCTCTACCGCTAGCCAGGCAGACAAGTCCTCCGCCGCAGAACGGCTCGTCGGCCACCCAGGCTCCACTGGAGGCCTTCTCCAAAGCACCAGAGCCTTCTCAAACCCACGTGGCGCCGCTGCCGCAGGCTCCAGACTCGCAGGTCAGCAGCACGCAGCATCGGCAGATTAAGACGCAGAAACGAAGGATAGCTCCCACGTCTAAGGTGAGCGTTTTGTTACTCCTTTTATACTCCTATCAACAGGATCTGACAAAAAAGTTGTTCAGTAGTTAGAAAAATATTGAAACATATGGAAAATACTCCATGTATGCGTAGATTCCATCCACTGCGGTGGAGATGCCCGGTTCAGCAGATGTGTCAGGGCTCAATGTGCAATTTGGCGCGCTGGATTTTGGCTCGGAGTCGGCATTGCCAGACTTCAGCCAGCCTGAGAACTGCAGCAGCGAAGCTACGCGCGAAGCCCCCGTGCCCGTTCCTCAGACTCAAAGCAGCCTCTACTCCAAACCTATCAGGTCCGTAAGAGAAATTCAGTTTTTTATTTTAACTAAAACATCGGGTTTTGAGTTTCTGAACTGTTGTTTCAACCTTTTGTAAAAAAAAAAAAAACTCATTCTTATTGCAGAATAGATTTATTTCTTTAATATAACCCAATTATTTCAATAAACATGATCCAGATGTTTAAATTTTAGGCACATTAGCCAGATGTGTGCTATTTTACTGATATTTGATTTTTCATTAATGGACATTTTATGGGTCCAATAAATGAGTTACAGTGTTAAATGTCTTTTATTAGAACTCTGAATGCACTCCATGGCCCTCTGGAAGTACACAGAGTCTTAAAAAAAAACATTGTGTATATCCTAATCTGTAAGCCTAATTAAAATACCAAATGATCCATATTCCTCGTTCATCCCAGCAGTGAATCCCTGGCCAGTCCGGTCCCATTGCTGCTGCCTCTGGCCTCCTCTGACAGCATCTACCCACCTCCCTCCGTGCCTCTTCCCAGTCTCGCCTCCTCCCTTACCACCCCCAGCGCTGCCTCAGTGCCAACCTCTACCTCCTCATCTTCCTCCTGCTCGTCCTCTTCTTCATCTTCGTCGGTTGCGTCTTCAGCCGGGAACAGCTTTGACTGTGGAGTGGCTCCTCACTCACGACTGACCTTCTCCCAGAGCAAGGAGTCCTCTGGACCTGTGACAGTAAGTGCCGGGTTCGCTGTTAGCTGTGCAGTGTGTAAAGCCACCGTGTATGACTTAAAAGCTGACCAAGTGTTGTTTGGTTTCTCCTTGAACAGAATGGTTTTAATGGTGTAAGAACCTCCGCTGCTCTAGACTGTAAGTGGACGTTTTTTCTTTGATCTGTATTTCGCTTAAGTTCTGAATCGCGCGTAACAAACATTTCTACTTCTTGTCTGCTCTTAGCCACATCGAGTTCCTCCACTCCAAAGCCAGACTCTCCGTCTTTAGGCAGTAGCACCAGTGTTGCACCTTCCGCTCCGTTGTCCCTGTTGCCCCCTTCAGTTACCCCCCATAGCTCAACTCTATCCAGCCTGGCACCTGAACTGCCCTCTGCAACCCTCCCATCTCTCAACAGGTGAACTTGTTTATCTCTCTCGCTTTGTATCAAAATAAAACACACAAGAATAGCACAGTGTTTCTCTAAACCCACCCCTTTCGTTCGTCCTTGTAGCCATGTGAGCAGTGGCCATTCCTCCGTTTCAGCCCTCGGCACCAGCTCCTCACTAACGGTAAGTGTGACGACGGTACAACATTCACACACACGCATCCTGCAGCGACACATTGTTTTTGCATCTTGTTTAAAATAAAAAATTAAAATAAAAAAAAACACAATGAAGGTGCTATAATAGAAAAATGATCAGACAAATGTTCACATCATTGTGTTTTGTTAAATATTTTTTATATTTTCAGGAGCAGGACTCGGATTTGTTTTTATTTTACAAACAAAGATAAAATTATGTAAAGTTATAAGATAATATACACCTTTATTCGTCTCACAGTGTGGAAATTTCTGTGGTAACTGTAAAGTTTATAAAAACATATATATAATTTAAGTACAGTGTATAAATTCAGAAGAAAAAAAAACATACAATAGCTACACTTTTAATCAAATTGCACAGTTTAAAAAAGTGTTATTGAACAGTTGCTATTGCACAAAAAAACTTCAGATATTGTAACTATATTGTGAGATATTGTATCTATATTTAAGATATTGTAACTATTGTAAAATATGTGTCCATTTAAACTGTTGTTAGAACATTTTCTTTTATTTCTTTTTTTTTGGTTGCTCACTTATTTTAACATCCCCGTGCATGTTGTCCGTACCCGCAGTACACTAACGTGGACGGCGTGAGTTCTCTGCCTGCCTCATCAGCGGTGTTCTCCTCCACATCAGTCTCGGCTCTTTCCAATAACAGCGTGAGCAGTGCAGGAAGCAGCAGCCTGCACTCAGCGGCTCTGGGGCTTAGTGGGAACGGAACCACCGCGCCCTCAGCCATCAGGACCGCGCCCCTGCTTTCTTCTTCTACTGGTCAGATTTCACATGCATTAGTAGAGCTTTATCTGAAAGACAGAGACAACGGTGCTAGCCGCATAAGTTGTCAAGCTGAGGTTTTTTTTTCTTCCCCCACTATATGTCTTTGCTCTAATGTTTTTTTTTCTGTTGCATTACAGGAAAAGCCCCCCCCAACTTGTCTCAGGGGGTTCCTCCGCTGCTACCCAACCAGTATATCATGGGGCCTGGAGGCCTGCTTCCTGCATACCCGGTAACAAAAAGTGACTTTTATTTGTGTGTGTGTGTGTAAAGGTAATGTTGAAAAGCAACGAGCTTGGTTTGTGTCCTACAGCAAATCTACGGATATGAAGACCTCCACATGCTGCAGTCCAGGCTACCACTGGTGAGTCTTTACACACCTTGTTTATGCATTTTGATGAGCCTAAAAACCTAATTATTGATTATGAAAAAAAAAAACATAATCATGTGGACGTCACAGATTTACGCTACTGACAGGACTTCCTTTTTCGTGAAACATTTTTTTAATTTTTTCTGATGGATTTAAGAAGTCTAAGTTAGTAATTTACTGTTTCCGATTTAATATTTTATTTATCCATCGTACTGCTTAGTTATTTTGTGCCTGGTGTTGCTTCTCCTCCCTGTGATCCAATAAAGTCAACTTTTTTTCTAGATGGTACAAATCCCAATTCCCTTTCAATCCACTTGGTTTGTGCACTACACATGAAACTGAATAATAGACCTGAGCCTTGTTGCCCGCACAAATGAAATAAAAGCCACCTGAGATTCAGCCCCAGGGTTTGCCCCCTCCCCCCAATTTTTTTTTTTATGGTTTTCCAATAATGATTAATGTATTGGCGCATTTGGCTGTGTATGGCACTGTGATAAACAAAGTTGTTATTGTTTCTTTCTGATGGTGTGTATAAATTAATATCAGTCAAATGTTTAAACGTCTAGTTAAAACAGCTGCATTTATATTACTTAGAACGGTGCATTTACATTTATTTATAAGAGTGAGTAGTACAGGTTGAAAATATCATTCTAGCTTCTTGTGCTTATAAACACATGTAGAGAAAGTCACTTACTACACACACTTGGTTGGAGCATAAAGGTCTTGCAAATATCCAATACGTATCAGTTACTATTATGTATCAGATGAGTTTTTTTTTTTTTTTTTTTTTAACTCCTTTTTTTTCCTTCTGTGAGGATTCTGTGTTGAGTTTAATCATCCCACTATAATCATACTTTACATCCTGCAGGATTACTATGGTATCACATTCCCAGGACCCACTGCGACCCTGTCCAGCAGAGATGGGAGCCTAGCCAATAACCCTTACTCAGGTACCCTCAGTGTTTAACATTCATACAAAATATTTTTGCTAAACTTTTTTCTTTCTTCTTCTACTGAGTAAAACCAGTGTCTTACACATCCTCACTCATTCTCCCATAAAGGTGAAGTGACTAAGTTCGGCAGGGGCGACTCCACCTCACCGGCGCCCCCTACTACCCTGTCAGCAGCTCACGCTCCCCAGACAGCTCAGCCCCCACAGGCGCAAAGCCAAGGCCAGAGCCAGCTTCAGCCGCAGGCCCACCACAGCACCCAGCAGGCCTTATTTAGCCCAGCCCTGCCCCCGGGTTACAGCTACACGGGCTTGCCCTACTACCCAGGTGTGCCTGGCATGCCCAGCGCCTTCCAGTACGGCCCCACTATGTTCGTACCTCCTGCTTCTACTAAGCAGCATGGCATGGGTCTGAGCAACCCCTCCACACCATTCCAGCAGCCTAGTGGTTACAGCCAGCACACCTTTAGCTCAGGTGAGCCACAAACATGGATGATTGAAATTGGTCGTGTTTTTTTTTTTTTTTTGTAGGCTTTGAAATAAATGTACCTTTTAATGTGTTTATTTAATTCCTCTTCAGGGTATGATGACCTGACACAAGGCCCAACGGGAGCAGAATACAGTAAAGGGTACAGCAACAGCTCTCAGACACAAGCCAAATCTGCTGCTTCTGGCCCAGGAAAAGGTACAAATGTGATTTTTGAGTTTTACCTCTCAAAAATTTTTATAATTTAATATTAATACTCTACGCCGTACCTCCGTAGGTGTCTCTGTGACCTCCAGTAACTCTGGCGTACCCGATATCAGCGGAACTGTTTACAACAAGACTCAGGTAGTGACCCCACCTCCTGTTAAATGTTTGGTGTTTACCTCAGAATTTGTGTCCTAATTTTCTTTGTCCGGGTTCAGTCCTTTGATAAACAGGGTTTCCATGCCGGCACACCACCTCCCTTCAACCTGCCCTCGGCTCTAGGAGGTACAGGACCTCTGAACCCTGGCGGTGCCCCTGGTTATGCTACAGGTCCATTCCTGCATATCCTGCCTGCTCACCAGCAGCCCCATTCCCAGCTGCTGCACCACCACCTCACCCAGGACGGACAGGTCGGTCACACACAGAGCCCAAATGCCTGAGCTGGATAATTATTGGGTCAACAGCATGCATTTGGACGCATGTGGAAGGCACTACTTTAGGCTGAGATGAAGTGAAGGCAAAATTCCACTGCAGGTCTGAAATATACTGGCAGTGGTATACTTGCAGCCCAACCAGTAGTTATGGTGGCCAAGAAGTGCAGAACAAAACCAAAAACAAAATAAATCCAATAACAAAATCGGAAAAAAAAAAGAAAAATTAAAAGCAAATTTCTAATTCAAAAACAAAGCAACAAAACGGAAAAACAATATTAATTCAAAAATAAATTAACAAAATTTAAAACAAAATAAAACTGAAAAACTAAATAAATTTAAAAATGAAAAAAAAAAAAAACCTGAAAACTAAATAAAACTGAAAAACTAAATAATTTCAAAAACAAATTAACAAAACCGAAAACAAATTGACAAAACCGAAAAACTAAATAAAATCGGAAACAAAATCCCAAATCAGAAAAAAAACATAATTCAGACAAACCCAAAAGGGTAGTTATAGTTCAAATGAAAGTCTGCCACTCAAGATCAGTGGTAAGAATTTTGTCACAAACTACACCTACCTTTTCCGGTTTGTGGATTCTTACCGCTGATTAGACAAGGTGTCTGACACTCATGGACATTAAAAAGCTGTAAGTCTGCAGTACTTCTTGTATATCTTGATAAATATCTTGTCCAGTCAGTGATAAGAATTTCATTTGAAAACTATTCCTACCTTTTCCGGTTTGTCTGAATTGTTGTGTTTCCGGTTTTATTTATATTTTTTTCAGTTTTACTTTGTTTTGCACGTCTCGTCCACCGTAGGGTATTTTCCATGTGTGGGGAAACACTGCACTTGCACCACTTTCAGCAGGTAGCCAAAGTTTTTAATGAACTATTATAAAATAAATCCTGATCTCAGAGATTAATTCGCTCCAACTCCTCTAAATCCGAGACCATGTAATTGACTTTGGTTTACATAGCTAATGCTAATTTCTAAAGGGATTTACAGTGTTTGGGAAAGTCGTGTCCCGTACATGACCGCTCAGCTTTTTCTGTTAAAACACTAAAAGGTAAACATCATTTTACTGTGTAAGCTGAAGCTCTTGATTAATAGAAGGCAAAAGACAAAAAATGTTTAGATACAAAATCGTGTGTGTGTGTTCGTGTGTGTTCCTGCAGGGTGGGCCGAATCAGAGGAACCAGAGCAGCAGCATGCAGCAGAAGACCCAGGTCAACAAATCCAGCTACGGCAGCTCCCCCTACTGGGGTAATTAAATAGTGCGAGAGCCCTTTGGCCATCTCATGCACACCAGGTTACTGGCCCATTCTGATCAGAGCAGAGGAAGTCTGCACAGCGGCAAGCTAAACACACACGTATTACATACATACACACTCATGCACACACACTACCATCTCCCATCCCTCTAGTCTCATCCACCCCTTTTCAAAGTTTTGGCTGTTGTATGTAAAATATATTTATGTATGTATTTATACAGTATATATGTATTGGTAGAATATGAAATGTGGTTTACTGCATTTTTTTTTTCGCTTTGAAGGACCGTTTTTCTGTTCATTTCAAAAGAGGATAATTATGATACAAGGATGAGAACTAAGTACTAAATGGAAGGTGCACATTACTTGAACATGACCCAACTTCATGACAATGTGGGAGATTTTTTTTTTGTATACATACATGAACTTAACAATGGTGTACATTATTGCTAAGCATCATTTGATGGTGAAGCCTTTTTTTAAACTCTTTTTGTATTGTACCCATGCACCTCATTGACCTGTGAAGTTTTATTTTTTTTAATCGAGGGGGCTTTTCAGTTCAGTGCTCAACTTTATTTTCTATGTCCCCTTCAGTTGTGAATCCCCTTTTTTTTATCCCGTTATTTGGCTTAAACAGTTTTAAACCCAAGCATCATTTTAACATTGATTTTTACCCTTGTCGTCTAAAAATAAAATATCTGACCAGGTTTTTTTTCCGTCTCTTGTGAATGGCTATGTCAAGACACTTTCCATTTGAATTTTTTTTTTATGGCAAGTAGATTCTTGAACATCTGACCTACTGGCATTATAAAAGAAAAAAAAGGAACTGAAGAAAAACAATTTATACATTTGGATCCAACTCAGTTGGTTTATCTGGTGGTTGCAGTGATGCTTATAAATGCTCTATACATTTAATCACTCGTTCTTAAAATCCTATCTATGCTCATGGGAATCTCAGACAGAAAACACTGCTATAAAATAATTAAGAATTGATTTGTATAAACACCTTGTGACATCACTCTAAATAGACCTCTTGGTTAAATTCTATGACATACAGTATGTCTCTTATGCTAGACCTGCAATTAAAGTTTACCACACATTTAATTAGCATTCTCCAGGCTTGCATAAACATTTAACACAATTTCAAGGCAATAAGTATGTTTTTAGTCTTTCGGCTGCTCCCGGCAAGGGGTCGCCACAGCGAATATCCAGCCCGCAACTTGGCACAGGTTTTACGCCGGATGCCCTTCCTAATGAAACCCTCCCACATTTTATCCAGGTTTGGGATCAGCATTGGCTGGCAAGCGAAACACCTACCACTCTGAAGGAAATAAGTATATCCTCCCAATAAAAGCATTTATTTCAACAATTCCCTTCTACCATGCACTTCATGTATTTTAACTTCCAAATCATTGTCTAGTTATTTACTATAAAAATAATCTTAGTCTAAAAACACAGTAACAATTCCTTTAGTTTGACATCCCCCTACTGGTGGCTTTTAACATTACACCCATATCAGCATTCTCAACCGAAGAATTATTCTACGAGAGTCAAGCCACCTTAAAGAAGCACACATCAAGAACTTTTTGTTCCCATTTTAGGTATAGGAAATTTATTTGTCTAAAAACTTTGTACAAGACATTAACCACTGAGCTGCAGTGGTCCTTACACTCAGACCCATTACAAGCATAGACAGATTTACATAACAGAAGCCTATTTTCATCATGAAGCATTTACTAATTTTTTTGGTTAGACATGGAACATTCACAGTAAGCATGGACAATACAACAGCTGAGAGGTACACTGAAACTGGCAGATTGTTTAATTTGAACTCAAGACACAGCACTCATTCATAGATTCTCAAAGAAAAAAAACTGAAACATGATTTCTTGTCCAGAAACCCAATCATAAACTGTACAGTATATATATAAAAAAAGGTAATTGTTAAAGGACGGATTCCTATTCATCATCTGCCTTCTTTTTCTTTTTCTTCTTTTTCTTCTCAGTCTGCTCAGGTTCAGGAGCCTCATTTATCTCTGGCTCAGGTTCAACAGCCTCGCTTTTTCGTTTCTTTTTCTTAGGAGCTGCTTCTTCCGTACCATTTGTTGTCACATCTTCCTCCTCCTCCTTCACTTCTGACTTCTTTTTCTTCTTCTTCTTGCCTGTCACTTCATCTCCGTTTTCCTTCAAATAGACAAATCATATACGTCAGACAAACCCAAAACACAACCATCCTACTAAAAAGTCTGTTCTGCTCACTTCAGTGATCAGACCCACTGTGAGGGGCCCATCAATGGTTCGGAGCAGTTTTTCTCTGGCATGGCCTATGCTGAGACAGTACCGTGTTGAGATCCTGCCTCTAGTCTGGTCATGCAGTCTCGTTTACAGTGGGAATAAACGGCTGACTTACTTGTGTCTCAGCATCGTTGTTAGATTTGGTTTTCTTAGCTTCAACCACTTCCTCCTCCTCTTCACCTGTGGCAAGAGCTTCTAGTTGTCTCTTTTCACGCTTCTTTTTCTTCTTTTCTTTCTTGTCAAGTTTGCGCTTGATTTCTGCAGCCACTTCACCAGCCTACAAAGAAAAATATATTCTCAATAACTTAAACAAAACAAAGAAAAAAACTTTTTAAGTTAAGTCTTTAGAATTGTTGTGCTGTGCAGTGTCAGGCTCATTAAATCAGTTTTTCACCTCCACATTAGAGTCAGGGTAAAAAAAAAAGTCATCATTCACAGCACGGACACCAAAAAAATAAAAAATAAATAGCGACTTCTACCGTAAACTAACCTGTACAACTGCCTCTTTCATGACATCCAGGTTCTTCCTTGGCGTCTCACCGGTCTCGTAAAAGGCTAACCGTTCTTCCACCTGGTCTCGCAGTTTATCTCCGAACACGTTCGTAGGGACGTCTGGAAAGATCAATTGACGAGTTAGCAATAGACTGGGTTAAGTATACACAACTAATTTTGTGCGTCTGAATTTGCTCAGTTTCATTTTTCAACATCCACTCCTGAAAGGGTGGAATACTGTTGACGAAAAATAATGACATCATAGCAAGTCAGGATGACAACCAGCGATGGGTATGAGACGTCAACAGACTGAACAACTAAGTTCAAGCTGTACTTTAGTGGTATTCGTCTAATAGAACTGTCTATAGATTTTTCGGAAAGATGTACACTGTATTAAATATCAAAATCGATAACCGATAGAGAATTCCTAGAAGTACCCATCCCGAGTTATTGTTTCCCTGAGAAAGGGATTCTCACCGGCGAAACAGTCGATCCGAGACGCAATCGTGCACTTATTAGCGAGGTACCGGGAGATGCGGCCCTTATTCTTGGCAGCAGCGCGGCCGATGAACGTGGAATGGAAAATCAGACCGTACTTCGGGGTGTTTCCTCTCGTCTTTAGCGCCCTGGATTTAGGAAACAAGTTAATGGCAAACTACACATTGAAACACCATGCTTTAAAAACAATTAAATCTGAACAGCACCCAAGACACAGTGGCCACACAGGCAACAAACTATACTGCAACTACCTCTCAGAGCCCAGGGGTGGCTGCTCAGACTGGGGGGTTAGCACGAGAAAGAGAGTGGGATCACTTTTGGTGTGTCTAAGCACACTCAAATCAACCACTGCGCCTGTGCCCCTGCCCTGCCATCACTGCGGCCACCTGAAACCCCAGCAGGGACGGGGAGCCCCAGTACCTGAACAGGGCCTTTTCTGCTCCGAGGATCTGCACTGTAGACGCTGGATACTTGGCCAGATTAGTAAGGCTTCCCGCGTGGGAGATGAGACGTGCACCAACCTGAAAGCAAACATAGCGAGCCAGCGCATTAAAAGATTGTTTGAGAGTTGATCAGTAACAGAATACGATTCTAAAGTGAGTAATAACCTACCACGTCACCGATGAGGGCCGACAGATTGGGGGCCACCTGCGACATTTTGGAGCGCAGGTACTCCTGCAGCTCCTGTCTGTAAGCAGTGAGTGACACGACTCTGTTTGAGAAACTCTCAATGTTGATCAGGTCGATGGGGGAGATATCCATTCCTGTGAGGAAGCAACAAAATTAAACTTGTTAGCAGTGTTTCTCAGCATCTCTACAACTTCCTAAGCCTGCTCGGATGTTCAGTGAAATGATGAGCTGTCATCATGTAAATTCAGTGGATTGACAGATTATATAAACATCATGACATCCGGGTTAAAGGAACTCCCTAAAAAAAAAAAAAAAAAAGCAGCCATAAATGTCTCACCCATAGAACTGCGTGACGCTTCCAGGATGGCCTGGGCTTTGGCGCTGTCCATCGTGATCTCCTCCAGAGGCTCCAGGCTCTCCTCACTCAGCTCCTTTCTGTTCCCGATAAACTTGGCCAGCTTGCAGTATGTGGCATTTTCGCTTACTATCTTTATCAGCTCGGGAAAGTGGTAGCCGTACCACTCACTGAACACAAAACAAGATTTGGTGAGGGTGTGTTAAAACTAATAAAGCTGATTATACCACATTTGCAGAGATCAAGTAGGAAATCCAAACAAGGCTGGTTGTCTCCGCCCTCAGGTGGTGATCTGCCTCTCTGACAGATTTGAATGTGCCCAGGAACGGCATTTGGTATTCCTCCTCTTTCTATACAGCCAGCGCTCTAGGGGGCACTGTCTGTGGTAAGCATTGGGAGGGTGCTAGTCACACAACACCACAATGCGCGCACACACAAGCTTTTAATTATGAAATGTGTTTACATGCCAAAAACAAAAACTTATAACTGAACTAATCAAACAAAAACCTACAATTGGTTAGCGGTGGTTCATGGACAGTACAACCAATTAATGAATCCCTAAACCAAGAACCATTGTGGAGAAATAGCACACCACAATTAGTTTTCAAAATGTTAAATATTAGGTAGCCTTCTAAGTGTAAAACCAATTAGTACCTGGGCTCACACCATGCAGAGACAACCAGCTGAGCCCTGGATTAGTTCACCGGCGTAACACTGCCGCAAACTTATGGACATACCGGACACGCATAGAAAACGTGTTGATGTCCTTGTCCAGCTGATCAAGCAGGGCGATGGACTGGATAATCATGTTGTCAGCTCTGTTTACGTTAAACTTGACCTTAGCCCGGGAGTAACTGTGACCTAGACCAAGTTGTGCTTTGGATGCAGCCTGAGCTGTCAGGCCCTTGACGAGGGAGTGAAAGTGCAAGCGCACACCTAAGGAAAAAAATAAGACATCAGCACCAAACAAAGCAAGTGATAAGTCGTGCTTTTATAGTGTACGGCCAACTGTTCAGTTTTTCAGTATTACGCATCAGACGTCAGTGGATCTAGATACATCATTACAGTGACTGTACTCTTGCACCACCGTCAGGTTAACATCAATCCAACAAACCTCTGAGGATCTCCGCTACTACTCCTCCGGTCTGAACGGATGCACCCAGTTCCTCCTGAAGCGCTGCCCCGATCTTGCCATCCGCCACACCCAACACTGCCTTCTTCTTACCCGAAGGCAAGTTTGTCTCCAAAAACAGCTTGAGATCGGCATGAACAACTCCTAAGACAACCAAAAGTAAATGGTATTAATAGATATCTGATACAACCTTCCAATTTATCTGCTTTCAAGGTGGTTTTTTTTTTTTTGCTCAGGTGTTCAGTTAAATGAAAAGCTATCAGCACAAAGGCTCAGTGGATTGACAGATTATTAACACATCATGACATCTGAGCTACAAATAATTCTGAAATCTCAAGAAGTCAAAAATTCACCTTCTGAAATGGCATTTATGTTTTCCAGTGCCGTCTGAGCAGACTTAAAGGGGAAGAAAGCCGCGAGTTTCACCACGCTGTTGAACTTCCCGATGTTCAGGACGCTTTCTTCCACCTTAATGGGAAAAAACAGCTTTTACTACAGTTGTCAAGTTCAGAAAATCTTTGTTAGCTCTGATTATTATAGTCTAAAACAAGAAGTCAATTTGAGATCAGATAAATTCAACACAGACTAAGATGTTGAGTGAATACTGGACTTTTTTGGGAAGTTGTTTAAACAACTCATAGCAGAAATCTTAAAATTCTCAATAGCCACCAGTCCTGTACCCAAAACACAAATCACTTTATATGCTTTAATTTTGGCCCAAATTAGCACAACGAAGTGCAAAGATTGACATATTACACATCTGACTTAATGTGTTGAAAATAAAGTCAGTATATATGTGTATATACACACACACTATATATACACTGCGTATAGTGGACAAATGCACCTGCTAAAATTTCAGCAATTTTTTTTTAATCGTTAGGGTTTTTGGTATGTTAACATTCCGGACATGGGGAATTCCTGAAATGATAATGTGTTGCGATTATAGTATCATGGTTTTATAAACGTCGCAATTTTTTACGTTGATCATGGGAAGGGGGACTTTTTACCACTCTGGATGCAAAATATGTACATTTAAATGTTATTTTTAGTCTATTTCTTGTGAATTGTCACAAAACAATCGTGGCACAAAACTGAATCGACTTTCCCCACCCTCTCTCTCAAGAACGTCTTATATAATCTGATTTCCTACTTGTTGAAATGTTCCTGAGCAAAATAAACTACACTACATAAATAGCAGTGAACCAAATGAGACGTGGGTGCTGTGGATGTTGGCTAACCTGCGGCAGCAGCATGCCGATCTCCTCCACCTCCTTCACGGCGAACAGCGCGTATCCGGCTGCATGCTCAAACAACACGTGTAGCAGCACCTACAAAGACAATGAAGAAGATCAACATCTCACAATATCATCATGGAAGGAAAGTAAAAAAAAATAAAATAATAAATTTAAATATATATATATATATATATATATATATATATATATATTAACACCAACGACGTAGACAGGAAACTCCACGTGGTGTGTAAACTGCTTTTTAACTCATTACTGCAGCTAAAGTGAGCCGAAATCAGAGCACGTGTTTCTCCAGCGCTGCTATTGCGCATGTCTTTCCTTACTCGTCAACTTGATTTAATTAAGCACCAAAACTGAATATATATTTTAAAACCCCCACAAATGTCTTATTTAAAAAAAAAAAAAAAAAAAATTCCCCCAGAAGATAACTTTAAAGCTTGCCAGGGTAAGTAAGGCCCAAACATATCAAGCATGCACTGCAAGGCTTATTTCAATACATATACCTAAAAAACAAAGTTTTACTACTAAAGAAGCACACGAAATGCTTTTTAGTAAATATTAACTTGAGTTAAAAGTGAAAACAGCGCTACATTCCAAACACACAGGCCTAGACTAGATTGAGCTAACTAGCCTCCTAGCTAACTAACTGTACAAGTTAACTTAAACCCGGAATATTTATAACCAATATTAGCTAAACATTGCTGTTAGTACATTTAAACACTAAAATCATATTCTTATGCGATAAATCTTGCATTTTTGTGTAAAATAAAGAAGCCTCACCATGGTTGAGATTGCTTTGGTGCGCCACGCGCTCTTCTCTCTCTGCAGCTCTAACGGAAAAGAAACTCCACCACGCGCTCATGCACGCTAGCCGCGTGAACCTCTTTACTCATTCTCGCGAGATGAGAATTAAAAACGGTGACGTCAGCTCAGGTTGTGCACCCTCCTCCCTCTGACTCTTGGTGTCGCTGTTTTTCCTGTTTTTCGTTTTCTTTATTATTTGTTTTACTTCAAGAAATACTATAGTGCAGTGGTTCCCAAACTTTTTGCTGTGTGCACCCCTTTCTAATATTTGACACCGATCAAGCACCCCTTTGATTAAACTCCACCTTTTCTAACTACGATAACTAAAAACACATTTTTTCTATATATTAGAAAATATCAACATTTCAGTTTTGAATAAAAACATTGCTTCCTACTTTTTTAGTGAGATGGATGGGCCTGCATTTTTGCACACAGATCATAAAAATTTGGTTCAATGGATGACAGTTTTGCCCTCAAATCATTCTCAGCATCTAGTCTTTGTCGATGTTTGGTTTTCAACAATGTCAGTGCAGAAAAGCCAGCCTCGCATAAGTATGTGGTTGCAAAGGGCATCAACACTTTCAATGCCTGTTTTGACAATCCTGGATACTCCACCGCTGCTGAAGCCCAGAAATCCACGAGTGACTTGTTTTTAAAAAGTATGTTGTGTCTCCCATCAGGTGATAACTCCAGTAATTGTTCTTGCTCTTGAAATGAGAGATGTGGGATTGAAGGAGTGACATCAAAAGGATTCCGAATCCATACCTTAGACTGGTGCATGGAGGGGAAGTAAGTCCTAAGATTTTGGCTGAGCTGGTTGAGATGTTCAGGCCTTTGACATGAGTACTAAGTGCAGCTTCCTGGCATTGCAAAAATTCAGACAACAGTGGAAAGCACTCGGTGGAGTTTCCATTTATCCAGTTAGCCCAGAAGACTAGCTTTTTAATAAGTGCTTCAACTTTGTCCTGGGTGTTAAAAACGGTAGTACTAAGGCCCTGCAGACTTAAAAGTTCATTAAGAGTAGAAATTATGTCTGCTAAATACGCCAGCTTCTGAAGCCATCTTTCAAGAATGAAGACAGGTGAAACGGGTTATGAACAAAAAATTCCTGCACTTCACATCGGAGCTCAAAAATTCTTGACAAGACCTTCCCACGCGATAACCAGCGCACTTCTGTGTGCAGCAGAAGAGTTTTGTGCTCACTGCCCATTTTGTTGCATATTGTTAGGAAAATCGTGAATTTAATGGACGAGTTTTTTTGAAGTTGACGATTTTCACAACGTCATTAAGTACAGACAAAAGTTCATCTGGCATGTTTTTCGTCGCTAGAGCTTCTCAGTGGATGCTGGAGTGTACCCAGGAAACCGATGGTGCAACTTTTCGGATGAAAGCTACTGCTCCTTTGTGCCTTCCCGTCATTGATTTCGCCCTGTCTGTACAAATTCCAACGCAGCGCGCCCAGTCAATTTCGTTTATTCTGAAAAAGCTATCCATCAAATTAAAAATATCTTTCCCGGTTGAACGAGTGGCAAGGGGACGGCAAAACAAAAATTCTTCATGCACTGTGTTCTCAAATAAATAACGGACATAGACCAGAAGATTAGACAGATTTGCTACATCAGTAGACTGACAGGTAAACAGGTAAACAAAGATTTTTTCCAATTGTGTGGGGCATGCCTCTATTAGCTATGCGGTAACTCGCCAGATATGACGCCCTCTGAGCATTTTTAGAAACCCCTAAGCCAGAATGGGAGTGGATAATTTTTTTCTTCCTTTGCAGTTCCTCCAATTTTCCTTGAAAAAAACTTGCAGCCATGTCTTGTAAATTGCTGTGTCTTGTTTGTAAGTACCGAACCATATACGAGGGCTTAAGACTGCTATTAGCTAAAACCTCACCGCAGACTACACATTGCGGATTTGGATTTTCTGCATCTCCAATCCATGTAAACCCGAAACCAATGTTACTGTCGTTATATTAGCGTTTCTTACTTGACATTTTCTCACTTTCTAGTGTGGGCTTAATTCTCTTCATCAGTACATCTCTACTGGATTTCTCTGTTCCCGCCTGCGCCTCTTCAACTCGTTTGTTATCCTCCGAGTCCATATATTCAAGACCGCTGCACATCTCCATAGAAGAGGCCGATGTAGATGGTTCATCCCTACATCCCTACATCACTTGACTTCTTTAAAGTGCCAGTTTTTAACCAGGTGATCAATTTAGTAAGCGAAAAAAATTACGAATTATCACTTAGTGCCTGATATGAAATGTGAAAATGTGACGCAGACGTGAAACCGCGAGATGAGTAATGCATAGGTTGTAAATTGCATAGGTTGTAAATTACAATCTGTAATGCAATTTTTTTTTCTTTCTCTCAGTGAATTTCTTTTCTCTCAAAAATATGACATGTTAAGTTTCGCCCAAAAAATAATAAAAAAAATTTTTCCCGCCATTACAAACATTCTCTCGCGCACCCCTGGTGGTCAGACTGCGCACCCCAGTTTGGGAACCGCTGCTATAGTGCATTCATTTCGGAGATTTTCCATTATTCTTCCTATGTTAATAACATAGTTTAAACACATGTATGAACATGGATAAAATTATAGGAACGTGACTATAGAATTTGTTACAATTTAGCTAAACCAGTGTTTATATGTTTAAATGTCCTGCTTTAAACTTCTCCCCAAAATTGATCCCTGACCTGTCTGGTGTGTTCCTTGGACTTCATGATGCTGTGAATTTTCCTTCCACTTCACAATGATGTGCCACTTTGTGTTGGTCTATTACATAAAATGGCAATAAAATAAATTTTACGTGTGTGGTCATGTGGTCGGAACGTGACAAAATGTGGAACAGTTCAAGGGGTATACTTACTTTTGCAAGGTACTATAAAAAGATAGATAGATAGATAGATAGATAGATAGATAGATAGATCAAATATCAAATTTAAAGTCTACATGAAATTAGAATAGAAATACAGTGGCACGATGGCTTGCACCTCCAAGATTAGGGATCAATTCCTTCCTCCTCCCCATGCTTGGTGGGTTTCCTCTGAGTCCTTGGTTTCCTCCTACAATCCAAGGACATGCAGATTATGCTACTTGGCGTTCTTAAACTGCCCGAAGTGTGTGTACATGTATGTGCCCTGCAATGGATTGGCACGCAATTCAGAGTATACCCCACCTTGTGCCCTAAGCCCCCCCCGAGACCCTGTATACAGAATAAAGTGGTATAGACAATGAATGAGTGAGTGAGTGAGTAAAATAGAAATATATAAAAAAGTATAAATTAAACCGAATGTACAAATCTGCAGTATAAGAGGGTAAAGATATGACATGTAGGTATGACGGCAACAGTATGAGTGAATCATGAAGTATGGAATGAATTGATGCGTCTGTCCAAGTGCAACTTAGTCCTCAATTATGTGTAAACAAGAACTTGAGATGTGCAACATATAAGCCATGTGCAATTTGGTGAGTAATGGAATGTGCTCCAACACAGGTGTGATGGAAACAAAGTTCAAACAGTTCATACCAGTAGATACTAACATATATAATATGGTACACTATATACAAACATACCATATTACTGATTAGAAGGTTTGTGGTTCGAATCCTACTACTGTTGAGCTTTTAAGCAAAGCTTTTAACTGTCTCTGTTTCACGGATATGATATCATAGCTGACCCCAAGTTCATGCAAAAGATATAATTTAACAGTGATGGAAAAAGTATCTGGTTAGCACTGTTGCCTTGTACCTCTAGGTACTGGGTTCGATTCTCTGTGAGCATGGAGTTTGCATGTTCTTATGTAGACATGTAGATTAGGCTACGTAATTGGCGTTCTCAAATTGCCTATAGTGTGTGAATGTGTGTGAATATTGACTAGAGGTCCTATAACGGTTGTACAAAATAGGAATAAATACAATGGTCACCATTGGCCTGCACAGTTCCTAGTTGGACTACAGAGATTCTTAGATAAATGGATGGACAGATGGATATAAGATAATTATTATTATATAAGATAATTTTTTTTATGTGACACTAAAACAAAGTTAACAAACAACCTAAATGTACTGAATGCAAAGGTTATAACATCTATTCAGTTTTTCGGCCATATTCCAGTACTCGGCTTGTGAAAGAGTGTTTCTAACACCACATTGTGTGGTGTAATCCAAGCTAAGGGTCATTGAATCTCCTAGTGTATGACTTTTGTTTTGTTAGGCAGTGTATGGGAGTTTTACTTTGCTATTGTAGAATTGCTCAATAACAAAGCCCTGCATGTGTTCATGCACTTAAACATGTAGTGTTTCACTTTACTTCCTTTTCAAATTCAAATTTTATTTGTCACATACACAGTCATACACAGTACGATATGCAGTGAAATGCTTATACGACCGCCTGTGACCTTAAAAATAAAAGCTTATCAATAAGAAATAAATATGAATTAAAAAGAAATACAATAGAAAATAAATTTATCTAGGATAAAAATTAAAATATTCCATACAAATAAAGATATTCTGTACAATATAGAAAAACATGGAAAATATAGAGATTTAGTGTATATAAAAAAAAATGACTGGGGGGGGGGGCAAATATGCATGAAAGTGTCTTATTAAAGTGACTTCTGTGCAATGATCCAAGAAATAAAAATATAAATATGTAAGTGTGCATGAATGTGTCCGTAAGTTTCCATGAATGACCAGGATGAGTGCGAAGAGACAATGTCATAATTGTGGATGTTTAAAAATGGTATTAGTCCTGTGTGGTCTCTCTGTGTTGGCCTTCAGGGAGTGGAATTGCTTTCCAGACCGCAACAGAGAAAAAAAAAAAAACACTATAAATATTTTGAAAGCTTCTTCCTTCTCCCTGTTGTGGGAAGAATCATCATTTAGAGATCATCTCCAGCTGCTCTGTTCAGGGTCCAATCCAGGTTCGGTTGCTGATCCGGATGTTTACTTTTATTATTTCAGCAAATCCAGTCCTGGATTTGTATATTAATTATTGCAAAAAAATATTGCCCACTTAAGCCATTATTAAATAAGATCCAAAAGTTGTGCATGCAATCTACTGTATATCTCTCCCTTATTACAAAGCATCAGTTAATACTGATTTCCAAACCTGCATTTCTTTATTGCTAGTTACATCCTCTTTCTGACCTTTGTCCCCTGTCAAATTTTCCAGTTACAACAGTTAAACTATCACATGTTCACTAGAAGTTTGAACTAATTCTGATGAAGCCACATACTGTAGATGGGACTCAGATTAGTGTTTGAATTAATATAGACTGTTGTAAAATGTGTGTGCTAATTTATTAATCCTTTTATTAATAGACAGAAAGAGTCACTCTGTATATCTACCCTTGTTTTAAATAACAGACACAATCCTCTACATTGGTGAGACCAGTGTTACGCAAATGTCTGGAGAGATATTCTCCATTCTTCTATCTCCATTCTTAATTGACAGATGTTTTCAGCTGCTCTTTGCAAAATTAGCTGTGTTGCTGTACATCTTTCTTTAAAACACCCAGCTGTGTTTTATTACATTTAAGTCAGACAACATATTTGGCAAGATCACAGTTCTTTGCAACTCATGATTCATCATCGTGATTATCTTGCTGGGAAAGTTCCTCTTCTAGAGAAGGGGAGTCGTCTTGTCAGCCAGTTATTTGGTGCATCCATGCAGCCATCTATAAATCATCACCCAAGAATCTAATCGCCTAATCATCACACTCCCACTGTACTGTTAGGACTATATACCGATCATTAAGCCTGATATTGCGTGGGTTGCGGCAGCTCTGGTCCCTTTGGGCTTGACTCCAACAGACCTGGGACGTTATCAGTGCAGTAGATTGTGGTATGAGCTCTCCATGGAATGGACTCATTTGTCCTGTGCATTCCATAGATGCTTGGTCTGAGTGGGATCTGGGGAATTTGAAGTCCAGACCAAAAACCTTAAACTCTTTGCTTGCCAAGCCGCATACAGGTCTAGCTGTGATGCACTGAATGTTCTGATAGTTTTCTATCACAGCCAGGATTAACTTTTCTTTTTTTTTTTCAGCAATTTGTGCTACAACAGGACCCAATGGTTTTTGCTCCCAACATAAATGAGCCTTGGGTGCATTGTGTACAGTCTGGTCCAACAAACAAAATAAATCTTGTGTTGTAGCACAAATTGTTATAAAAAACTTGTGATCACTGGTATATACAGTAATAGAATTCTGCTGTAAGTTGTGTTTATGTTGTGACTCATCAGTCTATGTTCATTGTGGCAGTCCTGCTCAGGTTAACTCCAAACATCTGAACTGAACAAATTTATCTGGGTTTCTTTGGACCAAACAATACATCCACTGTTCATCAGGCACAGTGGGAGACCAAGGGGATTTTCAGTACATTTAGGCATTTGTCAGGCGCCCTTATCCAGAGCAAATTATTATCTTAAGTTAAGTTGAGATGGCCATGATCAAGGGCCCAACAAATTGTGGGATTTGAACCTGGGACCTTCCGAACCATAGTCCGATCTCCTAACCACTGAGCGTCCCTGAGTAGTAGTTACTATAACAAGAAATGCAGTTTGAACATCCTGTCAGTTAAAAACAATTTATGCTTACTTTTGCATTACTTTCAGTCAAGTCTCTGTATTATTATTAAAGTGGTGCTTTCCCCTTACTTGCATCCTCCAGCATGCATCTAACAATAACTAGATTGTTATACAAAAATCACTGATAATAATTTTTAGTTTTTTTTAATTATAATTCTGACTTCATCTTCCTTGTATTGCAGAAATGTATGGTGTATTGTATTGTGTATAGTATTGTATGGCGGCACGGTGGTGTGTATAGTGGTGTTGGCTTGCACTTCCAGGTTCGATTCCCATGTTGGGTCTGTGTGCATGGAGTTTGTGTGTTCTCCTCATGCTTGATGGGTTTCCTCCGGGTTTTCAGGTTTCCTCCAACTGTCCAAAGAAATGCAGATTAGGCTAATTGCCCGAAATTGCCAAATTGCCCGAATTGTTTAAATGCGTGTATAAGTGTTGACCAGAGGTCCTACCATGGTCGTACAAAATAGGAATAAATACATTGGTAACCACTGGCCTTCAGTGGCTGACACTGGCCTTCACAGTCCCTAGTTGGACTACGGAGGTTCCTAGATGGATAGTATTGTATATTAGGGTGTATTATTGAAAACAGAGATAAGGAGCAAATTGGAATGAAATAAATTCAAGAAAAGACACCCAGGGGCAATAGGTTAGTATTTGTCCTTAGAAAAATAGCTGTTAGCTGCCTAGTGATTATGCAAAGCATGTGCATTTACTCTAACGTACTGGCAGCTTACCATATACTATACTGTATTCAAAGCAGTTAAAAAAAGGTTTTACAGTAAACTATATACACCTTATTGATTTTTTTCACAGTTCGGTGTTTTGCATGGTCTTCCTATATTCTTAACCATGTCAGTAATGTGATCTGGTGAATTTCCACACCACACTGCGGTTCCAGTGATTGTCATTTATTTGCAGTTACGTCACAAGTAATTTTCATTAAACGAGACATGAAAGTAAAATGATTCGTACAAAATGGAAAGTCATATTCAGGTGTATAAAAGTGTATTTACAAATTGTATATTTTCAATAATATATTCTGTGATAGCGATATGGAACTGGACTGAATGTTTATCCTGCAGTTCAGAGCTTAGATGTCACCCTCTCGCAGTGCTCAAATTCTTTAACTCCAATGGCTTCGTCCCGAGCCGCTGGAGCTGGGAGGGCGATCGAGCAGTCGCTGTCGAAATATTTCCCAGTGATCCCCTGGGTTTCTTCCGCGACCGCACAGTATATTGTACTGACTGCACCTTCTTGAGCAGACTGGAGACATGCAATACAAACACAAAGACAGTATGTGAGTGAATGCGTTCTTTGGCTCTGAGTGAGATCTGTTATGTGTCACATGTTGAAGCCGTTCAAACTTTACCTTGAAGAAAAAAATCCCGATTGTGTAGAAAATTAATCGAACGATCCAATGGTAATGTCTCATAACTTCAGTCATAACAATACCTGGGTGCAGCGAGTTTGCGGTGACACCTGAAACGATGAACAACAAAAAGAAATGATAATAAAACCTTTAGTCTTAAATTCCATAAAGGGTTCGATTACTTAATTATCAAGAAACGTTGGAACACGAAGACACTAATTTTAATAATGAAAATTCTTTTCCTATTATGCAAAATGCCCATGGTTCAATAGAGGATCTGCTTTGTCGAACAAAATAACTACTCTAAGCTTAAAAAACATTAGGCCAACCCCAATCCAATTACCAAACCATTAAATTGGAAAGGGCAGCACGGTGGCTTAGTGGTTAGGACTGTCACCTTGCTCCAAGGTCCGGGTTCGATCCCTGTCTCTGTGTGCATGGAGTTTGCATGTTCTCCCTGTGCTTAGTGGGTTTCCATCAGGTACTCTTGTTACCTCTCACAGTCCAAAGACATGTAGATTAGGCTGGTGTTCTAAATTTGGCCACAGTGTGAAAATGAGTGTGTACTGTATATATACAGTATGTGTGCCCTGCGATAGATTGGCACACCATCCAGGGTGTACCCCGCCTCGTGCCCTAAGTCTCCTGGGATAGGCTCCAGGCGGCCCGCGATCCTGTATACAGGATAAAGCGATATAGACGATGAGTGAGTGAGTAAATCGTAAACCAGCTGAAAGCAATACATATATATATATATATATGTAGCAATATGAGAATGTCAGCAATATGAGAATGTCAGGAATGTTCAGGTATGTGATGGTCTGAGATCCATCTACTGTATACGGGATACTACAGTGCAGCTGTAGTGTACGATTGCAACATGGCTTAATTGTAATCAACATCATTCACTGGTTTTCCACCCTATTTGATTTACACCCAATCCAGGTTGTCTCCAGAAACAGAAATAACACTAACAATTAAGAGATGTATGATCATTTTTTAAAAATTTATTTATTTTTTAAAACCTGTCAAGTCGGATTTTATTGTCACTTCAACCATATACTGTTCGTTCACAGTGAAACGAAACAACGTTACTCCAGGACCAAAGTGCTACATGCAGCATAAATTAACAGAAAACTAACTAGCTAACTAAGAAACCTAATTAGCTAGCTGAGACAAAACATGGATAGGATAAGGACATGACTCACTCACTCATCTTCTATAGCGCTTTATCCTGTATTCAGGGTCACGGGGACCTGAAGCCTATACCAGGAGGCTTAGGGCACGAGGCAGGGTACGTCCTGGACAGGGTGCCAGTCCATCACAGGGCACACACACATACACACACTACAGGCAATTTGGGAACACCAATTAGCCTAACTTGCATATCGCTGGACTGTGGAAGGAAACCGGAGTACCCCGAGGGAACCCACCAAGCACGGGGAGAACATGCAAACTCCATGCACCCAGAAACGGGAATGGAGCCTGGCCGGGAATCGAACCCGGACCCTGGAGGTGCAAGTTGACAGTGCTAACCACTACACCACCCACCGTAAGGATATATTTAATGATAGATATTTTAAAGCACTTGTGTAAGTCACTCTGGATAAGACTGTCTTCTAAATGTCCCAATGGAAATATAAAGGTAAATGCACAACAGGCACAATATAAACATGTTGTCTGCAGGAAGCTGTTGCATTTCCTATTTCCTGGTATGTCCGGTCCTGTAATCTAAACAACATTTCTTAACTATTATAAACATAAGGGGCAGTGGATGTACATAAGTTTATGTCTCAGTAGACATGTAAAAGGCATAAACGCAAAAAATAAATGTTGATATTCTGTTGCTTTGATAATGCTGTGTTTGGGTCATTTTTTATTTTTTTATTTTTTTATTTTATCCCAACATTATTTTAACAGATTCATTCCATCCATCCATTTTTTACAGTACTGTGCAAAAGTGTCCAGCTTCTCATTTCTTTATATTTGCTTCCAAAGAGCCAGACTTTCTTGCATTTTAAATGCAGTCCTGAAGAATAGTTCTCCAGGCTTCCCGGAAGACTTTTTTGCCTCTCATTTTCAGATTTTCAGTCTAGTCCATCGGTCTGAGCAGTTTGAAAGGAATGTTTTTTCCTATGAATCATCCAAGCATTTTCTATGAATCATCAAATCATCCAAGCATCCTACACCATTTTATTTTAATTAATATTTTGAAATAAGGAGGGGGGGGGGGGTGAAGACTTTTGCACAGTACTGTATACTGCTTATTCTGTATAGTGTCATAAGGGAGCTAAAGCGTATCCCAGTGAATTTTGGGCAACGAGAAAGATATGCAACTGATGTACAACTTGTGCCAACTTGTTTGCACTCCCCACCCCGTACCCCGTCACACACTACAGGCAAACTGAAAACACCAATCAAAATATACTGTGTGTTTTTGGACAGTGACGAGGGGGAACCCCCTAGTTCCCAAAGGAAACACTTTTTCACAAACTTGACACACACCAAGTAAGAGGGAGATTCAAATTGCGACCCTGGAGGTGTGAGGTGACAGTCCTAAATACTTCACTTGTACTTGAGTTCTTTATATAAAATGAGTTAATTCTACTCTCTTGCTCTTAGATCTAAATCTCTCAACTCTCTCTTTCTCCTCCTCTCTGTCCCTCCCACCACTTCCTTTGAGCCAAAACTTTCTGGTTCGTCTCCAGACAGGCATCTGTACAACTTCCACTCTTTGTTTTACGGGATTTCACCGGGACATGTTAAAATGGTTTATGTTCTTTGTAGTGACAGATGCACATGATGCCAGGCGTTCGAACAAACATAGAAAAACTCTCTTTGCTGTTAACAAATAGAGACCTGCCTGTCAGATAATATGTTTGCATGTGTGATGTGTACCAAGTACTTCGATAAGCTTACTGATATCAGGAATGTACTAAAGTACCGTGCCGTACCGTAAATTATGAAAAGCATGTTGTTGAACAGGTTTGCTTCCTGTAGTGCATTAATTTTTACCCTTATTATGAATTATTTTCTTTGCCTTGTCTTTTAGGATCTAAACAAAATGAACCAGCTTTCTCATCAATGCAGTACATAATGTTTTCAAACTGTACAGGATGTACTAACCATAATAATTCATTCATATGGAGGAACTTGAATCTATGCTCTCAACATGCTTTCCTTGGTTATTCAATAAATGGTATATGGTCTTGCAGTGGGTAATGCTTATTTTAAAATATCATACCACTGGTCTGGCAGCACAGTGGCTTAGTGTTTAACACTCGCACCTCTAGGGTCCGAGTTCGATTCTCGGCTGGGTTCGATTCCTACCTTTGTGTGGTTTCCTCCAGGTACTTCGGTTTCCTCCGACAGTCCAAAGACTGAAGATTAGGCTAATTGGTGGTACAAATTGCCTGTAGTGTGTGAATGAGTGTGTGCCCCAGTTTTTTGCTACGCTGTCCAGGGTCTACCCTGCACCATCCTTTAAGTCTCCTGGGATAGGCTCCAGGCCCCTACGCTGTCCAGGGTCTACCCTCCACCATCCTCTAAGTCTCCTGGGATAGGCTCCAGGCCCCCGGGACCCTGTACACAGGATTAAGCGGTATAGACCACTCGGAGCAAGAAATGAAATTTAAGAACTTTTTAAAGCTGGCACAGCCATCACTCAGCCAAGTGGTCTAATACTCGACTTATACAGTCCAGTATAACCTTACTAATATCTTCAGCCAGACCGTGTTAAGGTTCACAGATTGCAGCCTTGTTCGGTACCTGTTCCCTTTAGCCTGCGTGCCAGCTCGTTGGTCCAGATAACATTGTGGAGCTTTGAGTGGTTGTATGCGTTGTCCATCCCGTATACCAGATTCTCGCCACGGAAATGCGAGAAGTCCACCTCGCCTTTCCTGTGGTTAGTCGAGGAGACATTCACGATGCGAGCTGGAGCTGATTTCTTCAAGAGATCTAAGTAGGTAAAAAAAAAGAGATTCAGCAAAAGTCAGGTCTTGAAACAGAGGTGAGACAGATGTGAAGCCTGACCTAGAAGTAGACTGGTGAGCAGGAAGGGCCCGATGTGGTTGGTGGCCATGGACAGTTCCAGTCCGTCAGCGGTGATTTCCTTGGGTAGACCTGCAAACAGGTCACTTGTTTCAGTTGTGCATCAGGATTTCAGATGTACAGTACAGTATATTGCACATTGATTACCTGAAGCCCCGGCGTTATTGATTAGTATATGAAGTTCTTTCTCTTCCTCAAGGATCTGAGCAGCAAACTTGCGGACCGATTCGAGGGAGGAGGTGTCGATGATACGCAGGTGTACGTTCTGGTTGCCGCTGCGCTGACGAATCTCTCTTAGAGCCTCCATGCCCCGGGCCTCACTCCTACACGCCAGGATGACCCTTGCACCACGACATGCAAAGTCCAAGGCAATGAACTTTCCTATCCCTGAAGGTTAAATATAAATAGAAAGATAAGTGAAAACAGAGTAGAGTGTGGACAAGGGTAGATTTGTACAGCTAGTACTTATAGTAACAACTTAACTAGTCGATCAACAAGTTGTATCTACTACGTAAAGAAATGTTTCGAATCTGAACCTGAAAACAATAGAGAACCATGCCTTTAGAAAATCACTATTATGTCCTTGGGCTGTAATCTGGTAAATGTTTGGCTAGTAAGACTCATGGGACTGAGGAGTGAATGGAACAAGAACAGGAAGTGTGTAAATACCAGCAAAGCATAATGACTTCAAAATGCTGCCTTACACCAGTGGGATCACATCTAGGTTAAACACTTACACTATTGCCAGAAACATGCAACATGCGCAGTAATGTTCTAAGTTACAAATAAACCACACCAACCCAAAGAAATAGATCATTAATCCTCAATAGTAGTTAAAGAATACCTAATAAGGTACTATGTACTGTACATAGGTACTGTAGAGGTGTGTCCAAAACCCACTTTAAAATAATGCATTAGGAATACACTCATGCCTTATCATGCATTACCATATTATGTATCATTTGTTATATGCACACGAAAGCTTTTCCCTTCTGTTTGGGAAGATTTTCCATTTTATAACCATGTTTAAATGTGTAGTGAGGAAAGCCCTGCCTTACAACAACTGAGTAACCTGGCCAAATTTGTTCATTCAAAAAGTGAAACTAGGATATATTCAAGACTCTAGATTACATGCAAAGTGAAAGAATTTAAGCATTTTTATGGTTAATTTTGATGAAAACGGTTTACATCTCATGAAAAACGCATCCATCTGCCATGTTATCTAAACGACTTTGTCCGATTTACGGTCGTGGACCAAAAATTCAGTGTTTCAAAATATTAGAATATTCAATTTTAAGTTTAAATAAATTGCTATTCAGTAAACAGTATAAATACAGTGTATCTCTCGTTCTAGGTCATTACACACAACCCCAGGCTGATAAGTTAACAAGTGTCCAGCAGATGACCATGACACCATCCACAGGCAGGGCAAGCCACTCATATTCATGGAAAGTTTACTTAAGTGGTAAAGTGTGGGAGAAAATTTAAAATAAATGAAATAATTCACTCTACATGTAATGAATATAAAATATCATTTAATGTTTCGGATTAAATTATGGGACAGTAAACACTTTCCCACAATATTCTAATGTTTTGCACTGTATAGTATTGCTCAAAAGTCTTAGGCATCATTAGTACAAATCTTTTTATATATGTTTGTCATGTCTGAATAATTATATGCAAAACCATTCACTATGGTCCAAAAAAAAACATTACAAACGAATACATTGTCTCATTCACACGGAAGAATGATTGCCTGTAAAGAAAGCACATGACAGGATGATTTTCAGATGGAAAAAAAACAAAACAACTAATATAGGCTCCTGGGTTTTGCTTGAAAATAGAAAGGCACAAGAGTGACAAAATGAAGAACCAGAAGAACCCCAGCATCTGGTTTTACTTATAAAACTGCACACATCTGTATCTGATATCTTTTTTTATTATTATTTTCAAGCAAAGATATTTCACTCCAAATAAAAAAAAAAAAATTCTATTTTCTATTTTTTATTTTTTAATAAGTGTTCCCAAGACGTTTGCAGGAAAACAGCTGTTAGGATTTACCTGAGTGTGCAGTAGAATATGGCAGAGTTCTTCTGGTAACATTCACACTTACTCACTTTTCTACAGTATGTTCATGTTCTATTCTTCTATAATGGTATTTAACTATTAATTTAATTTAAGGCATGTTTGGAAATAGTGAATGTGTGATGACATGACAAACATATATAGCAACATTTGTACAAAAAAACATTTTGATGTTGGAGACTTTTGCACAATACTATACAGTGCAAAATATAATATATATATATATATACAGTATATATTTTTCATCATTTAATTAAAAAAGTTAAACATAGATTCTACATTCATTACATATCAAGTAAAATATGAAATGTTTTTGTACATAATAATGCAGACATGATAGCAAATAACAAAGTTTGTACTTAATGTAAAGATAATACAATGCAACAATACTTTATACATCGTTTATTTTCCCATCATATTCCTGATAAACCCTCCTGATATGCCAGTTTATTTTTGATCAGCTAATATGACATTGGCTGTTGGTATATCAGTGGCATTTTTGTCCTTTTACTGGCTCGAAGGTGTGGTCACAAATTCCCATAATGCAATATGGTATTTATCAGTCTAGTGATTTCAACTATATCTAGTGATTTTCTAGATATCAACTGTAATTTTCCTTGTACCATCAAGATGGCATGTTTTATGCATTTATAATTTAAATGATTAATTTATTTGTACCTGGAAACTTTTGGAGACACTTTCACTACCTACACAGTGATTCCTATCACTACTCGAACTCTCACTATTCCTGCATGTCCGCAGCGCATCACCTTAAGCAGTTAGGTGTTTCTTTGTTACCTGTGTTGGCTCCAGTGACGATGGCCGTTTTGCCCGTGAGCCGAACGGAACAAGCGCGCGGGTCCCACCAGCCTCTGCGCTGCGCTCGCGCAACCGCCGCCAGCACGAGCGTGCTCACCATCCACAGGGGATGCGACATAAAGTCGGAGATCTCCCAAGGCATTTGGCAATCTGCCTGGTGTGTGATTGAGTGTGTGTGTGTGTGTGTGTGTGTGTGTTCTCACAAATCTGTCGAGTCTGGCACGAAGAAACGTGAGAATCTCACGCGCGCTCCCGACTGCAGACCGGAATACTTAAGTCCCAAAGGCGCGCGCTGCTCTTATTACTGTCGCTCGGATCACTGAACCGATTCTTTTTTTTTTTTAAGGATTCGACTCCCAATCATATTTCGTTTGTTGGAGACTAACTTTCCATCATAGGTGGCTTAGTGCTTAGCACTGTTGCCTTGCACCTCCAGGTCCAGGGTTCGATTCCCGCTTCGGGGTCTGTGTGCGTGCATGTTCTCCCCGTGCTTAAGAGGTTTCCTCCAGGTACACCGGTTTCCTCCCGCACTCCAAAGACATGCAAATTGGGCTAAGTGCTGTTCCCAAGTTGCCTATAGTGTGTGTGTGTATGTGTGTGTGCTCTGCGTTAGATTGGCATCCAGTCCAGGGTGTACCCTGCCTTGTGCCCTAAAGTCTTGTGGGATAGGCTCCCTTGCAACCCAGTATACACGGTTTTTTTGTTTTCCTGGCAGCACAGTGGTGTAGTGGTTAGCACTGTCGCCTTGCACCTCCAGGGTCTGGGGTTGATTCCCGCCTCAGGTCTGGGAGTTTACATGTTCCCCCTTTGCATAATGAGTTTCCTCCCACACTCCAAAGACACACAGATTAGGCTAACAGGAATTCCCAATTACCCATAATTGGGAAAGTGAGTGTATATGTAGATGTATATATATATATATATACACTCACCTAAAGGATTATTTAGGAACACCATGCTAATACGGTGTTTGACCCCCTTTCGCCTTCAGAACTGCCTTAATTCTACGTGGCATTGATTCAACAAGGTGCTGAAAGCATTCTTTAGAAATGTTGGCCATATTGATAGGATAGCATCTTGCAGTTGATGCAGTTTGTTCGATGCACATCCAGGGCACGAAGCTCCCGTTCCACCACATCCCAAAGATGCTCTATTGGGTTGAGATCTGGTGACTGTGAGGGCCATTTAAGTACATGAACTCATTGTCATGTTCAAGAAACTAATTTGAAATGATTTAAGCTTTGTGACACGGTGCATTATCCTGCTGAAAGTAGCCATCAGAGGATGAGTACATGGTGGTCATAAAGGGATGGACATGGTCAGAAACAATGCTCAGGTAGCCTGTGGCATTTAAACGATGCCCAATTGGCACTAAGGGGCCTAAAGTGTGCCAAGAAAACATCCCACACACCATTACACCACCACCACCAGCCTGCACAGTGGTAACAAGGCATGATGGATCCATGTTCTCATTCTGGTCCAATTTTGGTGAGCTTATGCAAATTGTAGCCTCTTTTTTCTACTTGTAGTGGGGATAAGTGGTACCCGGTGGGGTCTTCTGCTGTTGTAGCCCATCCACCACAAGGTTGTGCGTGTTGTGGCTTAACAAATGCTTTGCTGCATACCTCGGTTGTAATGAGTGGTTATTTCAGTCAAAGTTGCTCTTTTATCAGCTTGAATCAGTCGGCCCATTCTCCGCTGACCTCTAGCATCAACAAGGCATTTTTGCCCACAGGTCTGCCGCATACTGGATGTTTTTCCTGTTTCACACCATTCTTTGTAAACCCTAGAAATGTTTGTGCGTGAAAATCCCAGTAACTGAGCAGATTGTGAAATACTTAGACCGGCCCGTCTGGCACCAACAACTAAGCCACGCTCAAAATTGCTTCAATCACCTTTCTTTCCCATTCTGACATTCAGTTTGGAGTTAAGGAGATTATCTTGACCAGGACCACACCGCTAAATGCATTGAAACAACTGCCATGTGATTGGTTGATTAGATAATTGCATTAATGAGAAATTGAACAGGTTTTCCTAATAATCCTTTAGGTGAGTGTGTATATATATATATATATATATATATATATATATATATAGTGCTGGTCATACATATATAAACATATTTTGTATATATATTTTTCAAGCACACTTGTACATATATTTGCATTACAATAAATTGCAATTCTTTAATTGCAAACTTGTTTAAATCTGATTAAATGTTTTTACACCATGTACTGTATGTTCAATATTTTTTACCTAATGCACATTTACACACTTTAATATTGTCATTTTATGTGCTCGTGAAATTGCTATGACAGTTATTTACACCCCTTGTGCCCTAAGTCTCCTGGAATAGGCTCCAGGCCCCCCGTGACCCTAAATACAGGATAAAGCGGTATGGAAGATGAGTGAGTGAGTGAGTTATTTACACCAGTGGAGCCAGTTTTCATGATCTCGCCTAGGACCTCACAACCCCAGCACTGGCCGGCACTGGTGATGGGTCTCCTTTACAGCTCACCCCACAGGTTTTCTATTGGGTTGAGGTCTGGGGAATGACATGGCTCTGAGGGGAGCTAGATTTTGTGTCTGCTGAACCATTTTTGTGTATATTTCGCCACAGCATTATTCTGCTGAAAGACCCAATGACGATCCATCTTCAGCTTTCTGACAGAGGTCATCCGGTTTTTATTTAAAATGTCCTGGAATTTCAGACAGTTCATGATGCCATGCACCATAATTTAATTCTTTCGTTTTACGTCTGACCCAGATCTTAGTCTCATCTGAGCACAGCACACGGTGCGAGCTGAAGTCTCAGTAAACTCCAGATGTTTATGTTTGTGATTATAAGTGAGAAAAGGCTTCTTTATTGCATGCATCCCAAACAGCTTGTTGGCATGTAGATAGCGTCTGATGTTTGTTATGGAGACTTTGTGTCCCCAAGATGCCACTTTTTAATGTAGTTCTCCAACAGTGAGGTTTGGAGATTTTTTTTACTTCTCTTACTATGCTCCTCACTGTGCGTGGTGGCAAGATAAACTCGGGTCCTCGTCCAGCCTTGTTTGTCACTGTTCCAGTTGTTTTAAACTTCTTAATGATTCCTCTGACTGTAGATATGGGCAAGTTTAGGCGAGTGGCTATTTTCTTGTAGCCATTTTGTGACTTATGAAGGTCGACACACATCTGCCTTACTTGAATTGGGTGTTCTCTTGTCTTTCCCATGTTAAAGAGTGGATAAGAGAAATAGGCCTCTGTGTCACGTCATATTTATACCACAGGCAAACAGGAAGTTATGAATTATTCAGTAAAAGTTTTTGGATACCAACTTTATAAACTACAGTAAAAATGACAAAAATGTTCCAATTACATTTATTTGATCGGAATTGTTAGGGGTGCCAATAATTGTGTTTGGGTGATTTGATAAAAAAACAAATTTTTGGCAGGGTTTTTTTTTTTTTATTCACTTGAGTTAACGGTTAGATATTTCTACAATGGCACCCTGTCCAGGGTATACAGATCCTGTATACAGGATAAAGTGGTAACTACAGACGATGATGAACTCAAAATGAGTCCAGGAGTCATAATAATTTCAAATCTAACTAAAAGTCTAATTCAATAATTCAGCCTATTTGTCTAACAGGCTGAATTAAACCTTAATAAATATATCTGTAATTTGAACAAAAGTGGGAACGTATTTGACTTTTCTTGATGACATGGTGACTTAGTGGTTAGCAGTGTCACCTTGCACCTCCAGGGTCCTGGGATCGATTCTCGCCACGGGTCTGTGTGTATTGGGGTATTGGGTTTGTATGTTCTCTCTGTGTTTGGTGGGTTTCCACTGGGTGCTCCAGTTTCCTTTAGTAAGGCTAATTGGTGTTCCCGTAGTGTGTGAATGTTGACTGGAGGTCCAAAAACCTTCGTAAAATGGGAATAAATACAATGGTAAGTCCCTAGTTGGACTACTACTACGTTCTTCGTATTTTATTAGTGAAAAAACAGGCTTTTTTCTTGGAGACGATTCACATTTCTAAATAACTGTTTTTTTCATTGATAGAAAGGGAAATTAATTCTTCTTTCATGATCAAAATTAATCAATCAGCCATAATAAAGTAGATAATAATAATAATAATAATTATAATAAAAAAGACTAAATCGAAGAAAAATGTGGTTAGTACTCTCTCTCTCTCTAAGAGGTTTGTGTAAATACACTCATAATAAATCCATGGTTTTTTTTTATGAAAATGGTCTTAGTTTTAGAGAAATGCAACCTCAGATAAACAACATAAAACTTTTTTAAAAGTTTTAATTTCCAATTTTTTTTTGTTAAATCATTCATTTAACAAAAAATAACCCATTATTGCTTCATTTGAGAGGGTAAGTTGCATCATCAGCCCTTGACTAATTGTCATGCTAATTGACTAATCATCAGTAGATGTGCAGACCTCTACAAAAGCAGAACATTTTTTCCGAAGCATTCAAGTGTGTTCAGGTCAAGTCAAGTCGAATTTATTTATAGAGCACAGGTTTAACACAACCGTAGTTGATCCAAAGTGTTTTACAATAGAAATAAACAGCAAAAAAAATAAAAAAAATAATAAAATAAAACAAATATAAAAGGAATTAAAAAGAAAATTCACAAAACACAAATTTTTTATGCAAAATACATGCACAACATCACCCAAACGCTAATGAGTAAAAATGTGTCTTTAGGCTTGATTTAAAAACGTCCAATGATGTAGAAGCTCTGATATGTAGTGGTAAACTGTTCCAGAGTTTTGGGGCAACTACTGACACAATGCCAAAAAAAAAAAAAAATGGAAAGCATTATAAAACCACTTCCAAACAATTTGGAGTTCAACGCTCTACAGTGAGAAAGATTATTCACATGTGGAAAGAGAGAAAACCAAACCACAGAAGCGAGCCAATCAGTGTGATCACCCAATAGTGTGATTATAAATCATTTACTTTTATAGATGTGTCCTATAACTGAACTAAACAAAAAAACCTGTAATGAGTGTTAATGAGTAACTAACTTAATTCTTTATTCAAGGTTAAGAAGTAAGGACACAAGGCTGGCATTCAGTGGGTATTTTTGCTGCCAACAGATCCTGAGCTTCTGCTAGTAACTTAATTGAGACATCAAGTGAAAACTTTTTATGTACCCCAAATAAAAGAATGATTTACATTGATGTAAATATGTTCTCATGTGTATTAGTGCATGTTGCTGAATCTAATGCAACAAGCTACGTAGTTGAGGAAAGGATGTTTGAGAAAAAAGATGATCCCCCTGAGATGATGTGACAAAAGACAAAACAACAACAAAAATAACCTTGAAAGGAACCAGAATTTTTTTTTCACACAGACAGTGACCTAAGCTGGAGAATGAACCGACAATCCTGGAGTTGTGAAATAGCAATACTCAAGAGAGCTAGATGGAAAAAAGAAAAAGAGAAGAAAAACAAGAGAAGTTGTTTCAGCCTTCACCCTCTAGGGTATGGGCCGTCACGTGAGAACGAAAAGATGGCTTCTGTGCCAATCCAGTAACAATCACTTATTATTGTACTTGTAAATTAATAATAATATTGCAGTTTTTTTTTTCTTGGAATGTGGTAGATTAGGTATCTACCATCCCCCCAGAAGGGAACTTCACTGTCACAAACACCGTTCCTCAAAAAAACATTTCCTTAGTTGGCGTTTTGATGATGATGCAGGAAGAGCTCTGATTGCTCTGATTGAAATCTGATATCTGCAAGGCCACATCTGTTTGATCTGTTTGCAGTATTGTCATTTCTGCCTTGCGAATCGGTACAGAAGACAGAAACACAAAGTAGAGTGTGTACTTGAATGAACACTTTTTTTTATCTTATTTTTTATGAATGTAAATAAGACCAAGAACTTAGGACTTAAACTGATTTGTATGATGGTTGTCTTAGATAACATACTTATTATTCATACCAGATCGTTACTTGATCCTAGTATTTGACTGACCCTTTATGATAAAAGACTACTGTGAAACTCATGTTTTTCCTCAAATACCACAAATCTTCTAACCCAATGGAACTGAACAGAAAGCAATCGAAAAAAACAAGATAGGAAATTAATCAAATCACTAATTTAGTTAGTAATCAAAACAAACAACTTAGCTAAACAAATCCATGTTTCTGTCCTCAGTCATGACATTACAAGCTTAGTCATTGAGTAATGCTGACACTTTTGTTTGAACAACCTTGTGACAGAACAGATTGCACATAAATTTAAATGATTCGGTTTTATTCAAACATTTAAAGATCATGTGGGTGCTGCGAATGAGCTCATTGCCCTTAGATTTCCTCTGAAAATACCACTCTGACAACACCCAGACCTCCTGCTACCCAGAAGGCTATAGGGCTGATTTAGGGGGTGTGTGACGGGGAGGGACAAAAAGGGGAGACTCTGTACAGCTAGCCACATGAACTCTTAGGGGAAGTGCACAACATCTGTGACTGTAGCCCGGGTAACAACAGGAACACACAAAGAGTTGGATTTGTAGGTCTAATAAGAAGAAAGGGAAGGACAAGAAAAAGAGGACACAAGCATGCTGGAGGAGGGGAAGGTTGAGCAGCCGAATAAGGCCGGGAGACGAGCCATGTGCTGGATTAAGAAGAAGCATGTTCGAGTAGGCCTAGCTGAAACACTCAGCACATTTGTTATGATGGTACGATCGTAAATTATTTTTATGCATTTTTTTTTTGTAACAATGAAAGAACGTTACCATGCGGACAAATGTCAAATTCACATCCAGTCACATACTTCTACTGTATGTATATTTTTAAATAAAAATGTAATTAATCTTGGTTTAAGAAACAAAGAGAAATCCAAAGAACCTAGGTTTTTGCCTGTATATCGTTTACATTGTTTTTGTGATTGTGTGTCACCAGAATGCAGTTCAACATGACATCCAAAATAACACGAAGGGGTGGAAAAATTTTTAATGCTTTGATAAAAGTGTCAAAATCCTTCTTAGTTAAAAGAGGAAACATCGAGCTAATTGTCCTCAAAACATTGCTACTTTTCTTAGTCCTCATGTAAAAGCAAAAAAGTTGTCTGCTTTTTATGTGAAACTAGCTTTTAGGACAAATTTCCAACCTGTCAGAGGACGGGATTTGTTTTAAAGCTAGTTAGCCCTTAACTAGCATGTTAGCAACTCAACGTTATGCTAGCCTAACCTGGCATTATCATAAAGCAAGCTATCCAAGCCAGACAGTGTTTGCAAATTAGTGGCGCTTACCTTAGCAAAACTTTTTACCTTGCTCGTATTCAAGCACTAGTGAAATACTGGAATAAGTGCATTAGTGTAGCAGGGAATTCAATCAAACTCCTGGTTTGACTTCCTGGAATGCCTGTGCACATGGTCGCCTACATACTGGTTTCCTGAGGAGGTCAAACTTGGGCATCCTGTTCATGAATTAAGTGTCATTCAAAGAAATAATAATAATAAATAATAATAATTGCCTTTAAATTGAACGTCATGTGATTGTCTGTGGTGTCAATTCAAGTTCGAGTGCTGCAAACTGTAGTTTAGTTGCAGCCTGTACCTTGGACTGGATCTGTTTTGACACCTGTTATCTTCTGGCGATATGGACGTTTACCCTGTGCCCTGAGAATTTTTGTTTGTTTTGCAGGTGTTTGGCCTAGGTTCTGTTGCTCAGGTGGTCACAGGAGGGGGCGTTTTTGGAGATTACCTGAGCATCAATCTGGGTTTTGGTCTTGGTGTAGCAATGGGAGTGCATGCTGGCGGGAGAGTGTCAGGTAAACTGCTGTAACATGTGTGTGCACTTTTGATTTTGCCATGCTGGATCATCTTTCTTAGCATAATTGATTTTTCTTAGGAATCTGATCCATGTCTAATAAATTTAAGGATTGCATCACTTGCATCAAAAGTGACTTATTTTTACCTCTTACTAGGACTGAATTATTACTTGAGCCTGTTTAATTTAAAGCATCTGTTGGATGATAAACGTACGTACACTGCTTGGCCATCTTGTATAGAAGATTTCATTGACCTTCTTTAGCTTTGATTACTCACACACTGAGGTGGCCAGTTCAGATGTGAAAATGATTCCTTATACTCCCAGAACCACTCTTTCACAATCTAAGTCCAGTAATATGGTTCTTCCATAAAGGAAGGAAACTCCGTAGATGTGATAACCTGGTCATTCAGTACCTTTAGGTAATCAGCTGACTTGATTTTATTGCCACATAACGTTGTTGAGCCTAGACCTGAGCAACAGAGGAAACCCCAGATCATAAGATCTTACTTCTTCTACTGATGGCCACACAGCTTTTTGCTCTTACTTTCACTATTAAACATAGCCATGATTGTTACTATTGATAGCATGTACCTTCAGTTTAAGAGATCTCCAATCATGATTTTTCCTCCCAATCTCAAAATTGACAGATCAGGTTTTGATAATGTTTTAAAGAGTTCTTAACCGAGTTCCAGTTATTTCAAATCTTTGCTTGATGAAGCCCAATAACAAGACTCCTCTTTTTGTCTGTAAAATCTAATATTTTTACTATTAGATACCAGGTAATGTGTCAAGTAGCTCTAAGAACGTAACCTTTAAAGGTCCCATATGTTACTATTTAACAAGTTAATGCAATAACCTTATTTCATTTCTACTTCAAATATTAAGCTTGAGTGTCAATGTACAATAAATGAGCCACAACAATCCGGAGAACTGCAGAGCTGAGCTGAGCAAGCCGGGGCTCTTCTTATATGAGGTCACAAAAGGGGAAAATCTAATTGTCTTGTTCAAGCTCTGATCAATACAAAAATGGAAAAAGAACAAAAATCATCGAATGCTTTTTATTTTTACACACACTGGAGGCCGATGTGCATGTCTAAAAAGCATTGCACAGGAAAAGATCTTTTTAGGATTCATGATAAAGTGAATGAATAAATAAATCCAGGTTTTTATAGCCAAAGAATTTATACGTTTTCAAATCTCTAAGGAAGCATGTCATGAAGAATAATGCTAATAATGTTTCGATCTTCTTTCCCAGGGGCTCACATGAACGCAGCAGTGACGTTTACTATGTGCGTTCTTGGCCGTCTAAGCTGGAAGATGCTTCCCCTTTATGTAGGCGCACAATTTCTGGGCTCGTTTATTGCTGCGGGAACAGTTTTCACTTTGTACTATGGTTAGCAAATATGCACATTCAGTTTTAACTGGTAAAAGTTCCAGTGTTCCAAGAACCACTAAAACATTTCAACTTGATTGCTTACAGATGCCATATACAACTATTGCGGAGGAAACTTCACAGTGATTGGCCCCAAAGCAACGGCAGGAATCTTTGCCACTTATCCAGCTCCTTATCTCTCAATACAAGCTGGATTTTTGGACCAGGTAGGACATTTTGTAATAACTGAAAAAAAAATCTTATCTTATCATTGGCAGATAACAAAGACGTGAACATGAGACAGAAACGCTACGAATGTGGCCCACATTGTAAGACACAAATTCACTCAGACTTTAGTTTTCATTCATTTATAATGTATAATGTTAATATGTTAGTGTACCCCTGTCTGCCTCACTCAGGTGCTTGGAACTGCCATGCTGTTGCTTTGTCTCATGGCTTTGGCAGATAAAAGGAACCAGCCTGCTCCAACTGGTGGTGAGCCTGTGGCTGTTGGAGCTCTTGTATTGCTGATCGGAGTTTCTATGGGTAGCAACAGTGGGTACGCCATCAATCCGACTCGAGACCTGGGGGCAAGAGTCTTTACAGCAATTGCAGGCTGGGGATTAGATGTTTTCAGGTAAACCTAATTCCGAAAAAAAAAAAAAGGCTTAGACAGCATTGCAAAGATTTCAGAGCCGTTCTTGTTCAGAAACTGAAGTGAAGAACATTTATCATTTAACATCATTCACTTATCTTAAATATACACTTTATCTTGGTGGATGCAGGACCAGTACATCACGTGATGGGAGTACACCCTGGTTTGTGCTTATCGCAGAACACCATGCATATGTTTCTACATCTAGTCCACCTGAATTTGGAAGGGAGCCAGACAGCCTAAAGAAAATCCATTTTGCCATGGGAGAACATGCAAAGTTTCCAAGACCTACATACAAAACCGTCAAAGACAACATAAGCTGTTATTTAGCTTATTTAAAGACAAAAACCTTGTTAGTAAATTAGTTTTGGGCATATTTTTCAAGGTGGTGTCAATTTTCTACTAGCATACCTGTGGTAAATTAGGATATTTAGTATAGCCTCCACATGCACCATGGCCCTGACCAGGATATACCACTAACTGATGAAAAATAAATACAAACATTTTTTTTTTTCTGCTTCTGTCTCCCTTACAGGGCAGGTAACAGCTGGTGGTGGGTACCCTTGGTGGCACCATTTGTTGGCGGAGTAACTGGAGCTTTAATATACAAAGTACTTGTTGAACTGTTTCATCCCAAAGATAAGGATGGAAAATATGAGCACGGTAGCTCATCAGAGTGCATTCAACTAAATGAGTGCAAGAAAGACAGTGAATACCACTGGAACCATGAAGACAAGAGAGAGGAGCTTGAGAAGACCCAGATCAACACAGTGCAGTCAGTCTAATGGTGAAGAAGCAATAATATTAGCTCCTGGCTTGTCCATCAAACGGATGATTGAAACCTGCTTGGATCTTGGAAATGTCTTCAAAAAACTTCAACAGTGACTGCTATGAACAGTCAGAATGAATTGAAAAGACGGAACAATTTTGTAAAAAATATTTAAATGCATTAAAATAACAAGTCTCTAATTTCACGCTACATTAGCATGAGCGGTGTGCTTGTTTGGAAGAACACCCTCCAAAAATGTTCACATTTATTTTGCCATACTGATGACCATTGTTAACGTATTATCTTATTATATTTTGTTGAGTTTGGTAGACTATCCCTTATACACATGTCACATGGGTGGTTTAGTCATACAAAGTCATTGCTGCACCAATCACCCATCCTCACTCATTCTCTATACACATTATTGTGTACAGAGTCACGGTAAGCCTTAAGCCTATCCCATTGGACGGGGTGCCAATCCATCACAGGGCACAAAAGCACACACCCTTACTTACAAACACAGTCACTAACACACTACAGGCAGTTTGGAAATGCCATTAAGCCTACTCTGCATGTTTTTGGATTGTGGGAGGTAACCCACCAAGCACGGAGCACTGTGTGCACGCACACAGACCTGAAGGCAGGACTCAAACCCTCAGGTCTTAAGGTGCGAGGTCACAGTGCAAACCACTACCCCACCGGGCCTCCTGGTATTTTTTCCAAAATGATCTCCCTAATTTAGTCGTAGCCAATTTCCATCCCTCTCACTGTTGTCACAAAGGCTTCAAACTTGAGCGGTAAAGACAATCACATGCTTCCTTCAAGACATGTGATACCAGCTGATTACATCTTTTCGAACTGCTGGAGCAGAATTACACAAATGCCTTGTCTATGGCTATGCACGGCCAACCTGATCTCCAGGCTCCCGGCTATGGGTGAACGAGCATCAAACTCGCGATCTCCGCATGATAGAATGATTGTGTTTACATACTACATGCCTTAGTCACTTGTTTTCACTCCCTCGTCTAGTAAATAAGACAAATTGCAGATTGACGTTATGGAGAAACCGGTGAAAATCAGCAAAATAGTGTAAGAAAGCAGTGAAGAACATCACCATCTAAATAATTTTAGGGTTTTTGGTTTGGTAAAAGCTTATTCACTGATTAACTTGCCATATTCACTGTTGTGAATGAGATGTTCTTAATACCAGAGCTGTTTTTTTATTTTATTTTTTACAGAAAATACATCTGACCCACTGGAATTCGGAAGGCAACAGCACTGTCGTGTACATTCATGAAAGGTTTAATCAATTTAGTAGACACACAGGAAAAGAGCTTGCAGTGAAGCTAAATGGGACATTTAGGCACAAATCTGAACTCGGGTGCAAAAGTGTGCAGTTACAATATTGCACTTGTTTTGGCGATGTCCAAATAAAACCTTCTACCCCCAGTGGACATGTGATTGTCTCTTCACGCTTTGCCTGCCCTTGAGCCCCGACCTTTGGCTGGACCGCCTCCACCAGATGGGGCCTGGCTGAGCTGCTTTTTCTTGGGAGCAGGAGGTTTGGTTTTGCCCCGGAAAGCCTTGTCTGGGTCCAGCTTGTTCAGGAATGTTTCACTAGATGTATCTAGATGGGAGTCGCCGTGGAAGGTAAGGGGATGATAAAGAGATGACCATTGCTGTATCAAAACAGAGAGAGAGAGATCTTAAAGTGTATTATACAGTATGCAGGCTATATGTGAGTGAAGCCCAACTGTAAATATTTAAAAATAAGAAACTGGGCCATGATCTTGCACACATGAAGCCACTTAGCTTAGACAGACCATGCGTAATTCAGTTAATGAAACCCAGAACCTGACCTAATTTTTTTTTTTTTTTTAAAAAGAGATTTATTCTTTAAAGAGTAATAGCCATGGAAAAAAATACCACTGTGCTACAGAACAGCCAAAGAACTGCCCAAGGCTTTTTTTTTTCTTTTTTTTTTCTGGGTCGGCTTCCAGTAAGTAAATGATGCAACACTTGTGTGGAACTCCTACTGGTAAGAAAATTATTTGGAATTTTGGAATGTTTGCCCTCTCACATGTTACTTCCCCTGATTAGTCAGTTGCTGGTGATGAACAAGGGGCATTCAAGTCAAACCGGGACTTTTAAATATGCAGAATAACAGAACACATTTATATATTCTCTATATAACCCCCTGCTACATTAAGGGACTAATCCCAGCATTACACAGCATTAGTGCTTGGATACCAGTATGCCGGAGCCAAGATCGCACTACCTGCTTCACATCTAAAATCCTGGCCTCTCAGGAACTCCCACGGCAGATGTAGCAATAACTCCCAGCTAAGTGTGCAAGTGGTGTTGGTGTACAGTTCCCTTTCTAAACAGTTCTCTGCATTGAAACGTCAATCGTACAATGTGTTTGACCACAGGAGTGTAATATTAGAAACGAGGTGAATGAATGCAGCTTGTTAACATATAGAGTAAAATCCCAGGAGCGTATTTCATAAAAGAAATGTTAAAAGTTTTTGTCAGGTTCCACTGGTTTCTGTTTTCTAAGGGTAAAACTGTAAGCACATCTACAGTACCCCTTTCTTCTTGTTGTCTAAAATGTTTGGGTTATCATTTAAGATAGAAATGATCCTTAATGATTTAAAAAAAAAATTAAAAGTAAGCTATTTTCATATCCGTAAAGTGAAAGTAACATAGTTCTTATTAGTGAAGAGAAAATATATTGACAAATTACGAAACCTGATAATAGGAACCAAGAGTTTAAACATTGACTTTTCAAAGGATAAAACATAGTACTATCTCTCATATCTCGGCTTGTCAGACAACATGACCTTTTTGGGCTCCAAAGTCTAAAATTTTTATACTCCTTTAAAAAAAAAAAATCAACGACAAATTTTGACACAAACATACCGTATGCACTTTGACAAAAAAGAAAAGTCTTCTAGAAAAACGAACTTCGCAATGAAATAAATTTCATGAAAATAAGGTAACGAAAGAACTGCATGGAAGCGCACTTTACAAAATGTATTTGCAAACTGTGAAAAGTATAAACTGAAATATGACAGCAGCAGTATGATTATGGAAGGATAAAGGATGTGTGTCAGCAGCAGTGTGATTATCCACGCATGGTCAAAAGCACAAAACAGTCTTCTTACATGCAAATAGTATTGTGTGGTAGCAGAAATGTAGGGTGTGTGTGTTGTGTGTTTTTGTGTAAAAATAGCAAGCATAATTAATTAAGTCCTTGGTGTTGTTCTGGTTCAGTCCCGCATGGCCTACGGGAAGAAGCTCCTCCTCAGGAGTTGCCGGTTTTCTGCTCTTTCTTTCACAATTAAACAAAGCATGCAACTTTACCAACCTTTGTTTTTGTAACTTTGTTTTTCCCGGACTACATTTCTGCAACAAAGTTGATGGTTCAGCACTATCCGTCCAGGTTTTAATAATGTCTTTATTAATGTAGTTCTTAATCCAATTCCAGTAATTACAAATCTTCTAAGTAGTTTTCTCCTTACTCGGTGCAGACCAGGCAGTCTGCAACGTGTAGGTCACTAATTTAAATTTGTTAATACGCCAGGAGCCTCTACGCATTTTTTTAATAATATGTTTAATGATGATAACTTAGGGTGATATAATAGAGTTTACCCCTACCTTGGCTTGTGGGCTGGGCCCGTATGGGGTAAAGGCGTACTGCCACTCTGGCAGCCCTAACTGTGTTATCATGAGCCTGTAGTACGCGGTAAAGGAGGAAGTGAGAAAGTGCCAGTATAGGGACCGGTCCAGGAACCATATTTCACTCTGTTCGGCCACGGTGTCTGGACATCATCACCAGCCATCAGGATGTACAATAAAGAACAATAGAAAAACGTCAGAATGAGTGATTTATACACTGTACCAAACTGCCTCTTTGCTTGTTACACTTTGCTCTTCAGATTGATGATCACCTGGAGTGCAGTCCTTGTAAACAAGACAGACTCTGCCGTTTGCACCACAGGGGTCAAGCTCAAAGATTCGGCTACGGGAGTCAAAGTGAGGCGCTTCTCGTTCTTCGGGCCCTAGGGAGTAAAAAAAAAAAAAAAAAAAAAAGAAGGTTAAGGATAAAGATATTCAACATGATGGTGCTGCTTACAGTAATGATAATACACTGGATTGTTTAAGACACTGGGATAAAATATTCGGACTACTTCTTTACCTTCTAATTCATCCCCGAAGTCAAGGTCAGCTAAGGTGGGCGCACTAGGGAGGGAGTAAATGTTGGACTGCGCCAGCAGACGAAGCTTTGCTACACTGTTGATCACCATGCAGCCAACAGGAACCGGCTCACCTGTAAAACACGGTTATTCCAAAACAACAACTCCACATGGTTTTGAACGTAAATGTGGTTTTGTGCTAGATGCATTTTAGGCTGTTTGCCCACTTGACCAAGTACGCTCACACCACCACCCTCACTGCCGGTCCTAATTTCGGAAAATCCTCAAGAAAGCAGAGTTTACAGTCCAATACAGTGGAAAACAGCTCAGAGTCAAAATGGCGTCCTGGATTACCCTCATGCTTTAAATTCACAGAGACAACACTGTTACATTTCACATTTTACTGTGAGATTAATTTCCTTAGGCATGGCCATGGATTAGCCATATGTAGGTTGGTATGCTTTACATTGTATATTTGTGTCAAAGCCATCTAAGACTCACTTTGTTGGACTGAAGAACAAATCTGAATAATGAACGTGTTTTTGGAACTGAACTCGTTTGTAAATAGGGGACCACCTGTACATTTCCGTATCTGCCGACTCTGATACACTGCGTGGCAATATGCACCTAGTTTCTTCACACTCTTTGCAATGACCCTTACGCCTGACTTCCTATTTTATCAGCTATGACTGTCCAGTTCATGGGACGAGATTGACAACTTGCATGTTTGTTTCATACATTTCTAAAATTTTAAATAAGTGGTACAGAGAGGATTGACCCAGTGGCACCGCTGGTAGAAATCCTGGTAGCTCCTGGTAGACATACAATCTGCCAGGGGTTTTTGTGCATGTTCTCACTTTATTCACGTGCTTCCTCTGGGTTCTCTGGTCCCCTGTGTGTGCATGTGTTTCTGTAATTGGGTGTGCGCTCTCTGATGCTGCACTTTAGGTCGATTCTCACCTTGTGCCCAGTGTTTTCAGGACCGGAAAAAAAACTTTCACTTAAGATGAAAGAATAAATCTAAATTACATGGGAACTAACTTTCCATCTTGGAGCTCCATGTAAGAGTGAAGCCATCTGTGGTGAGATAGAAGTCTTTCAGGTCCCCCGGCAAAATGCAGCTGTTTTTCTAAAAGACAGAATCACGTTTGTATCCCTGATCTAAATCTACTCCATGCATTAGCGGAAATGTAATTTTTTTTATTATAGATTTATTTATTTATTGATTTATTTAGACTTACCTGCTCCCATGACAGGAGACATCTCTTCTCTGCAGGTTCCCTTTCAACAAACCGCACATCTGTAACACCTGGAAGACTTTCTGAGGATGGAATGAATAATGAATACTTTGAAATAATAATGATGATAATAGAAAGACACTGTATATACTATGATGTTTTACATGCTTTACTGATACACCTCACTCAGCTCATGCAATACTGGATCAAGCAGAAATTATGCAATCTTTGGTTAAAATACTGCAGTCACAATCCTTACTCACCTAAAACCCGGGTTATTCCAAGAGTAAGTCTTTCTGAAAACCCACTGAAAAGTGTCTTTTCATCCTTTGCATCCTCCATTCCCACCTGCCTGTGTTTTTATTTTAAAACCCACCTTATTCTGATAAATCCCACCTCCTGTTCATCCCAAAAAGAGTCGACTCTTCGAGGTCCAGCCGTTATGCCCTTTATGTATAAGGCGCTGGGATTCGAATCCTTAGAGTTGACTCCTAACGGTGAAATCGATTCAGTTAACTGAATCGTTCACTGACACTGAAAACGCTGAAAAAAAATATATCTTTGTTAAAAATATGACTTTTATGTTTATATTATTCGAATTCAGAGACAAATGTAAACTGTATTATGTACATAAACAAACAAATAGCCTAGCAACGAATAAACGAAAACGCGAAGGCGTTATACACATGATTGTGTCAATTAGTTGTGATTAATTTCGACAAAATCAGTACAGACCACCGTTGTTGTTGTTATAAATAAATAATACCGTATTAATTTATGTAATTAATCAAACAATTCATTTATTTAACAAAATATGTTCCTGAAAATCGAATCGATTCCTATGGCTCGGTTCGAACTCTGAGTCATATCCGGGAATCTAACTATTCACGCTGCCTAGTGCCGACGTAACTACGTGGTTGTATACGGGTGTAAATTGTAAAGTTGAACCTCTTGGAGTCACACCGACCCGCTGTAACCATAGCATAGAAATACTGAATGTCAATTGGTCGATAAAATGACCGACAGCTTTCTACGCGAATAACAAAGGCCGACCGGGGCTTCGCGTGAAGGAATAAACCAATCACAGTGACGGAGAAGTAAAAAAAGGAGGAGCTTTTAGAGTTTCTTCAGAAGTGGCGGTTTGTTTCAATATGGCGGCGGTTGCAGAGGGAGAAACGGATGCTGCTGGGATTTATTGGATTAACGACAGTATCCTTTCGTGTTTTTTTTTTTTTTTGTCCACATGTTGTTTTAACGATGTGGTTAATTATTATAGTTAATTGGTTTAGGTATGTTTAGTAGTTTAAGCTGTACATTTAAAACAGTTGGTTGAAATAAATGGTATGTAAGTGAAATGTCAGGATAACTGCAGTGCAAGGTGTAATTATTATTATTATTATTATTATTATTATGCAATATCTTACCAATATGTTTGCCTTTATGACCTGTAGTCATATTACTTTTACTTTCCTACAGCCACCAAGGAAGACTTATAGCTTTTAGTCCATGCTACCTGAATTATTTCTAGAAACTTCCATTCATTCCACATTTGACAGAATTGTGGTCACTCTAAAAAGAATCCTATTGTTGGTATATTAATATGATATTTAAGTCATGAAGTGAAGAAAAATAAATTAAAATTGTTTATTACTCTTGTCATCACCACAAAAGTAAGCAATCTCCTTTTGAAAAATTTTTTTTTTGCTTAACCTTGTGTGAACAGCGTCAGAAGACGATCAGTCATCCGTAGTGTTTGTTCCAGGTAAGACAATAAATGGATCTGAATCTGGTCACTTTGGATGGTTCGTCTATTCAGCATTGAGATTTTCTGATAAAGAACATTCACAAACATTAAACGTAACTGTGGCGTAGTGGTCAGTATACTGTGATTCAATTCCCAACTCGGGTCTGCGTCCAATGGATAAAGTGTCCAGTGTGTGTTATAAAGGCTTCTCACTTTTCAATTTGATGTCAGGCCGCACCACAAACTACATTGTTCATTATTTTTCTTTGACGATAAACACCAAAGTGTTCTCTTTCTCACGTAGATTTTTCTTTTATTCTTTCCTCCCCCTTTTTTTTCTTTTTTTTCTGTCTTCCTTTCCTTTTTTGAGGAGTGAGTAAAAAGATGGGACTGAAGTCTGGCTCCATAACCAGTAACGAAAAGAAGTCCAAGGGGAAACCTTCCTTAGACATCCACGGGAGCAACAGGAAAAAAACAGGCAGAGTATCAGTTTTACCTGCAGCGAAAATGTCTTTACAGGCGATCTCAGATTGTTCATCCCAATCCAAAACTCTACCTCAGATGTCAGGAGCGTCACAGACTCTGGTGTGATTGATCCTCAAATATGATGCATAAAGCATTGTTCACGCTGCTTTATTTACTTATTTACTTACTTATATATTTATTTTTTATAGGACGACGCTTACAGACTGCAGGTCAGGAGCAAGGCTTCGTTGAAAGACCTTTGTCCAGAAGACAAGCGTCGCATCGCCAACCTGATCGAAGAGCTGGCAAAGTAAGAGCGCTTCTCATACCAACCTCTTACACAACTAGAGACATAATCAGAAAAGAACATGGGTATTGGAGGTACCAGTAGTGCATCAGTTATAAATTTCAGTACATCATTACGATAGGCAGCACGGTGGCTTAGTGGTTAGCACTGTGGCCTTGCACTTCCAGCACCTGGGTTTGATTTCCGTCTCTGCGTGCATGGAGTTCGCATGTTCTCCCTGTGCTTGGCGGGTTTCCTCTGGGTAATCTAGTTTCATCCAACAGTCCAAAGACATGCAGTTTAGTCTAAGTGGTGTTCCCAAATCCCCGTAGTGAATGAGTAAATGAGTGTGTGCATGTGTGTGTGCCCTGCGATGGATTGGTCTCCCCTGGTGATTAGATAATTAACAAACTATGAGTGTTGTAACAGAGCATATAGAGCACTAAAAAACAGTGTTTGATCTAAACTTGATGCTCCCCCCCCCCCGTCTGATGTGCTGATGTTTAGTACGTTTTGCGCCTACATAAAAAAAAAAAAAGTTATGAAAGAAAATAAAAGTATAAACAGAACATTAACTTAGGTGTAAAACACTATAGTGTGCTGTTACAGGAAAATAAAAAAGGAGATGCATGCTTTTATCATTTTTTAGCACAGTAATTTTTGTTTTAATTAATTAATAAACCTGCTGTAGGGTTTATTTGCTTGTCTCTTGTCACCCTTGCTTTATTTCTTTTTCTTCCTTGCAAAGTTAAGGAAATAAAAAAGCAGCACATCTCAGAACATCAGACTTCTCTCATAAATATTAAATAAACAAGTTCTGACATAACACTTCACCACAACAACAAGGTATTAACGCGAACACATCAAAGCGCAAGCTGTCAGAGCTTTAGATATCAGATTTAGTCATTCAGAAGCACTCTGGTGTTACGCTGGTTTATTATTTAAAGCATCAAGTTTGGATCCATGATGTGCCTGCTTTGTCCACTTTGCAGAGTAAGTGAGGAGAAAGAGGAATCCGTGCAGAGGCTCAAAGACGAACAGGAGACGTTTGAGAAGAAGATCCAACAGCTGGAACAGCAGAACAGACTCATCGTCCGGGAAAGAGAGAGTATCCTTTGCTGGAAGTAAATTAATTTAAGGAGAATGACAGTTTTTTTTTTCTCTCTTTTGTCTGCTAAGCTATTTGTACATGGTGTTGCCCAATGTGTACACTAGAGGGCAGTGTCAGTCAGGTGTTAAATAAGAGTGACGGAGCCCATATTTACTAAGCATCTCAGAATCGCTCCTAGAAAGTTAATTTATGACTAGGACTGCTCCTAGGAAAGCATGTGATGCCACTGTTTTTTGACACTGAAAGACGCAAATAAGGGAACAGCGGGTGTTGTAGTTTTGGTAGTTTTAAACTGGGGAAAATAGAAATGTTAAAATTAGTGCCAGATGTTTGAAAGTTGAAAAGATCAGTGCCACCTGTCAGTTTGCTACACATCCCTCAGAGAAGCTTGAAAAACGTTGAACACTGAATTTCAGACTGCAACAGACACATACAAAAAAACTCAAATAATTTTATATAAATATCTTTAAAAAAAATTATATGTATTTTTGATGGTCATATTGCATCCATAACCATTTTTAAATTTTGCTTAGGTGTGGATGCTCTTATGATGTTTTACTTTCAGATAAGCCTCCTTGTTGGTGCTCGGTATGTTTGTTTGCCAAGGATGATGAGTTCAATTCCAGGCAAACCAGTACTGTGCATAATTTTATGCAGTCTGGTGGGAAGTGTATGAATCTGCACATAATCTGTGGCGCTGTAAGAGCAAAGTTTACACAGTGTTTGTTCGTTACTATTCCATTTTTGTCCAAATTTATCTTTTAATAAGCTCCGCATCATTCAGTGTTACCAAAACGTCTTTCCTTCACGCTGATCACTGCCTGAATGCTTTTTCCACGCAACTCTTAACCAGTTTGGACACCTTCGGAGCTCTTCTTAGTTTTGTTGGAGGTGTAAGTGATTTCATATTTTAAGAATGTTGATAAATTACTTTTTCTTACTTCTAAATGTAGGACTAAAATGATGTCACTCTAAAAAATAACAGGCCACTTAGGAGTGATTTCCTACTCTGAGACGCTTAGTAAATACAGGCCCAGACTCTCCTTTGCATTTCACAGAAGTAGTGATTAGATTGAATAAGCATATTTTATATCGCAACTTCTTGGATGCATGGGTGACGTTTAATGGCTTTTTAAAAATTGAAATCAATATAAGATATCAATCAAGTTTTACTGAGTTGTGAATTAGACTTTGCCGATGAGGATGCAGAATATTTGTTAGCATCTCTGACAAGACGTATAAAGTGCAGTCCTCCCATCACAATTCACTTCAGCCACATACATTTGTGATTTGAAAACACAACCTGAAGTGTGTACATAACTCATCTCTTGAATGTAATTAAAGAAAATTGATCCTAGTTTTTTTTTCCTTTTTTCCTATACAGTATGCCAATTTGGATAGGATGATGCACAATAGCTTTGACTTTACAGCAGGGGGCAGTATTGTTTAAGCAAAATATCTATCCTGTTTGTCTTTTTCATTCTGCTAAAATGGAATTTTAAACACAGGACCAAAAAAAAAAAAAAATCTTCTAGATGTTCTCCATATTTAAATAATATATATTTACATAATCGAGTTGTGTATAAGAGAGTTGTGTTGTCGGCATTTTGAGAGGCTATAATTTTAAAGCTTTAACTTTGTATGATCTAGTACTGATGATGAGTACTTGTTTTTGGCTTTGGAATAAAACTTATACAGGTTACACATTTCAACCGGTTTTACTCTTCTTAAGTTTCAAATTAAGAGGCACGGATTCGCACAGATGCAAAACCCTTTTTTCCCCTCTTACCCTCCCTTTATGTATGACGGCTTATCATTCAGTTTAGTAGTTCACAGCTTAGGATATTTGGCAGCTCCGGCATATTTAGGCATTTTGACGTGGGTCATAGAATGCCGAAGCGTCAATTTTGCTCAATGACATGAAATATGAGGGGTAATCACCGCCTGGTAAATTACCCTACTGGCACCAGAGCTCAGAAATTAGCAGCGCGCAACTCAATTAAGTGCACTTTAGCTGCACGTCCTGGCATTTGCTCTAAACCTCAAACCCCATTAAAAAGAGATTTTACCCGAAGACAAACTGTACGAGGGTCTCCTGTGGTGACGGGCTGTCTGAAGGCACCACGGAGACGCTGGCTGTTCAGGTTGTTCGGAAAGGTTAAGGAGGGAACGAAAGGCAAACTCATTTAAGGCGACTCGTGTCGAATAATCTCCAGAACAATCAGCTCAGTCTTATGTGCCAAGACCAATGGGGAATGGGGATTCGTCATCTTTGGATTGAAGTGTTAAAAAAAGGGAAAGAAAAGAAAAAAATCATTAAATTCTTGGATGTAGGATGAAATTGGAAGCTTATGCATAGAATGAAATTAGAATTTTTATCACTTCGTCTTTGGCATCCTACGCTACGGATCTGAGCACTAGATTCCATTATAGAGAGAGAGGAAGAGACAGAGACGCGTTGTTCCTTCATAAACAAATTTACATCAAGCGCCATAGAAGACACGAAAGGGGAATAGAACGCATTCATCAATATCATTAATCTTCTTTAGGTCCGGGTGGCAGTGCCTTTGAATAGCATTGATGGATGGGAATACTAAAACCACTTTTGTAATAGTTTGTTTGCTTGGTTATGAGTTTGTTGATTTTCTCGTTCTTTGGGGCAAGAACCCATGAATTAGCTTTCCATCACAAAGCCATTACTCACGAGTTTTTCATGAGTAATTACTTTTCCACACGTCCTGATAACTGGAAATGACAAACCACATTTTTGTATTAAGTGAAATATAGCTGTCCTGCTAATCAATTTGCATCACAGCTTGCACACACACGCGCGCGCACACACTCTCGATGACTAGGCTTGCTCGGTACTGAGCCGTTAAAATATTCTCTTCAGCAGGATTTTGTTCCACCTTGAGGCGGATTTCATTATTTCATTTCTGTGCAGGCTGACAGGGGAGTGAATCATGTTGACAGTGGCTGTCTGAAATATCGAATGCGAGCTTGTGTGTTTTTGGACGGGGGAGGAGACGCCATCGGCAGCGCTTTTTTTCCCCCTTCCTTCCCCTGATGTCAGGCCCGTGAAGCTCACTGCGATTGGCAGGTGACCGGTGGAGTTGCCACGGTATACGGCGCGCTGCGTGAGAGAATCTTATCAGTCGCGCTCCACTCGCTCCAGTTGTTGAGAGTTCCTGCTGTTAGTGTGCGTGTTTACGCCCCGCCTGCCTAACGAAAGAAGAAGAAAAAAAAAAGACTCCTCTGCGAGTGGAATATCGCGTTTGTGACGTGCTGCATTAATGGAGATGAGCCGTAAGCACTCGATGAGCTCTCCATCCTGCTTTAAAACGAGAGACGTGCTTATTCTCTATGAGCAAAAAAACGTCGACAGTCGTCTGCGGGTTGTCAGTTACTCCTAGCATTGTTTACCTGTACGAGTCAGAATATGTTGAGATGTATACATTAGTCTACTGTTCTATATTAAACTGGACTATACTTGAGGGTCTTTCAGGGTTAAGAAAGAATTGCGGCTGTCACTATATATGATTTTAGGCAAAATGATAAGTCATGAATTCTATTAAGGAATTAAGGAATAATTTATGGGTTCGTTGTTCAAGGGAAATAGTCACAGACATCATGATGTGACCTGACATAAAACGAGAGGACTGTTGTCACACCAGGGTTGATGATTTTCCCTCAACAACACATCTTAAAAGAGTTTAGTTCCTTCCATATGACAGTGGTTTCTCTTTATAGCAGCTATAAACTGTTGTTCCTGTACCTGCGTTTCTTGCGATTTTAATAAGATGACAAAATTTAGCTCGTCACGTTGCTAAGAAACCCTAAAGTCCAACCTCCTTTCATGGTAGAAAATTTACTACTCACTGACACTGGGGACGCCTTTCGTAATTGGTAAATTACGATTTCTTTACTAGCGCTAGGAAATATAAGTAGACTTTTGAATCAAGTCGATTTAAATTTGTATAAATAGCACTTGGTTATTGTTTTATGTTTTTCTCGAGAAGCTACATACTTGTAGCTGTATACTTTTTACAGGCTTCACAATATTAAGAAATATTTAAAATGTCTAATAAACAATGAGTTGTTGCAAGTATATGCCATGTCCTATCTCGCGCAAATCTTCAGTTTGACCCAGTAGTGGCAGTATTTCACCAACCACCCTTAAACTGAAAAAGAGAGGAAAAAAAGTATATGCGATCATACTCTCTCAAAACAGGAGTATTTGAGGAAGATGCAAGTTTTTTTTTTTTTTTTTTTTTTTTTTACCTAAAAGCTGTGGTATGTTTTACATATATTTGACAATCGCATTATCAATTAAATCGCTCCCTCACTCCTTGCACAAGGCTTTACCATATCAGATGTATGTATTCACCTCAACAAGAATACATGTTTAAGTAATTTTATAATAAGGTTAAGATTATTAGAAGTGTCTGCCGTATAAGCTGTAAATAATCCTTTAAGCAGCAATGATAGTATGTTAACCAACACCTTTTGAACCATTTGAGACAACGTGCTTATACGTGTTTATAGAATCAGTAGTGGCGGACGATCTATACACGCATACAGCCTTGAGAGCTACGGCTCTAAGCTTTAAATGTGATTAAATATACACGAAGCTTTGGGCTTATAACACATATGCTGTAAAGTTAAAAGGCAGAACCACAGAAAGCTGAATATGCACTGAGTGTGAGTGTGTGGGCTGGTGACAGAGGGAAAGAAGCTGAGCTGGCTATGTCACGCCGTCATTAGACGGCCCACTCGGCGTGACAGCGGTTCTGCTCCACATCGGTTCTGTTCTAGCTGCTGCGTCGCCTGTGCCAGCTTCCTGTCTCTGAGTTTGGCACCGTGCCTTGCCCCGGCCAGCCAGACGCAGATGGAGGAGTCTGTGAAGCCTTCGCCTTGAAGAAACCGGTGTCATCCCCCAGCCGTGTGCCTGTTTCTCTGCTTCTTTTCTCACTCGCTGCACTTTTCACCAAGTCACAAAAGCACCGGCTGCTTAAATTCAATCACGGCTGCGTCATCGCCACAAGCCATAATAGTCTTTTTGACATTGATCCAATTTAAGGTGTGTTTTTTTTTTTTTTTTTTTTTTTTTATAGCACAGCGATTGTTATTTTTCATTTTAATAAAAAGATTTCAACACCACCACACATTTCATTCTTTAATGATTGGAATTATACATTAGCTATAAATGGTTCTTTTAATACACAGGTTTGTTTTCTCGGCTGGTCAAATCCCCAAACGTGTCCCACGGTCACGGCGTCCTAAAAATAAACAAATGTCTTGCTTTTTTCTTTCTTGCACCCTCTAATTTATGCGCTTGTCTCTCCTCATCAATGTCCGGTGCACAAAACCTCACCGGAGAAAAGCGGATTGGTTGGTGTGTGGCTGGAAGTGAGCACAGTAGTGGAGTTATTCAGTGTGTATTGCCCCTTGACCTGCGCTTCAGGCTTGCAGCAGCAGTACAAGGAGTGTCAGGAGCTGCTGGGACTCTATCAGCAGTACCTTTCCCAACAGCAGGAGAAACTCAATCAGTCCATCTCCCAGCTGAATCACTCACGCTCCCACTCCCACTGTAAGGTAAGCTCTGGATTTTTACTTATTTAGTCTAATCTAGTCGTTTTCTCAGCAACTTTTCCATGACCGGTCTGCAAGGGTGAGATGTAACGTGCGCCTCGAGGCACACGGCATCCTTTCAAACCACTGTCCATGAAACAAGCACAGACTTTTTCTTTTAAACAGCTCATATTCAAACGTACATGCAAGGTCCCCCTTGGCGATCACAAGCGGTTTTTCTCTTTAAGTTGGTATTTTATGATACATAATGTATGTACAGAGTTTTCTAACCCGTTATGAGGAAACTCATAACGGGTTAGGAAATAGGACATCATAACACGTGCTTGTGACTCATTAAAGTCAAATTGAGGCACAGCCAGACCGTCGACTCTTTTATTTCTTGTTCTTCTACCTTTTGTAATAATAATAATAATAAAAAAAAGTAGTTTATCCTTTGACCTTGCTTGTGAGTAATGCGTGTTTTCATGCTCCGTGACCTCCTCTTGAATTAGTCAGCAGCCCAGTTCTGTCCTCGAGGAGGCGGACACTTCCCCTCTCGCCCTGAGTTTTTATCTCTTGTTTGGATGACCTCGGGTTACTGCACATGCTGCTAGATAATCCATCCACCACATTCTCAACAGCTCCCTACAGTACAGTCTGTTTATGCTGCATTATTATAAAGTCTGTGTATTGCTTCTCTCTCTCTCTCTCTCTCTCTTAACACAGATAGCCAGCAGTGAGAGAACATTAAGCAGAGTCCACAGTGAGAGAGGAAGAGGTGCTGCTCTCGACGGATCTTATTTGGACCCCCCTAATTCTGGAAGAACAGGGTCAACAGGTTGTGCTCACTCATTTATAGCTGGCGTGCGCTCTGGGCCAACCTCCATGCCCTCATGTTGTATCGAGCATGATGGAGGGAGTCACGAGGAAGAGCCAGCAGGTGTCCGCGAGCGTCCGGGGGGTAATTGGAGTGAGCCAGCACACGATATGCGCTTTAAAAGGGATCAGGTGGTCAGCGACGCCACTGAGCCGAGAGACTCATGGCACGGATCGGGACTGAAAAATGGAACCGGGTGCAGCGCAGAGCCCAGCGAGACGGCGCCCTACATTGGCAGAGAGGACTGGGAGGAAAAGCGCCAGCGCTTGCTCGTTCAGAAGAGGCAGCTGGAGGCGGAAAGAGAGAGGCTGCAGGTTCGACTTGCAGAGCAAGAAGAGAGGCTGCTAAAACAGAACCAGGAGCTCAGACAATCCCGTCTCAACCATAGCAAGTATGACAGATTAATGCGAAAGTTTTTTTTTTTTTTTCTCCACTTCTCTTCTTTTCTTTCTTTCCCCCTCTAGTAACACTGCACTCTCTGCTTCAGGTTTCAGCAAGAATTAGAGCAGTCCTTTAATGAAATCAGATATAACAAAGCACCTCAGCGAAGTGTCACTGCAGATCCACGCAGGTAATACATGCAGAATTTCTATTCATTAACACCAGCTCTTATGTAACACTGTAAGACTAAATGAAGGTGCTGGTTCAGTAGGAATTTCAGCCTGTGTGTGTACATGTGCACAGGAAGCTTGTGTATCACTAGGCTGTCTTTCCAGAAACAGATCTCACTATCTCTCTCTCTCTCTCTCTCTCTCTCTCTTTTTCTCTTACTCTCACTTGTTTTTCATTTGATCCTGCAGTGAAGGAAAAGAGGAAGGTCTTCAGGCCTTAAAGGAAAGTTCCAGACAGCCTTTAAGTGAAGTTCAACCACAAGAGCACAACCTTGAACAAACTCAACCCAGACTTTCAAACGGTAGGATGTGCGAATGACTTCATGTAGAGATAATACACTTTTTAATTATCACATGCTGACACGTACAAACTCAAATACTTTTCCTCTTCAAGAACTCTCTACAGTTGCTAGGAAGGATATGGCCACCTCTCCTGTGCCTGCCCAGAACTTCCAAAAAACTGCTCTACGCCAGGTGTTTCCTGCCAGCCATCCCAGAACCCCCGGGTCATCAAAGTAAGCTAACTTGGTCTTAAGCAACTTGCAGACTCATCATCTTTTCAGGTTAAATCATTACACCATGTATGCAGTCCAAATCGTAGTTTAAAAAATAGATTCATTTTTTTTTTACCATACAGTCAGATATTAATGCTTCATTGAGCTTGTCACAGACCCAGACCAATTCAATACGCTTTAATTTTTAAATGTATTTTACTCCCAATGTGCCACGAGGCATTCTTTTCTCCAGCTGACATTGTAGGATGTCTGATTTGCACACAAGGGTAAACAAATACTAAAACACTTATCCAGCCCTGGCTAATAAAACCTCCAGTATGCTCCCGAGTACCATATTTCAGCTGTCTAAAAACTAAAAAGTCAACTATTAGGGATGGGGATCACGAGGGACCACTCGATACAGTATAATCATGTGTGATTTGCACAAAAAGAAAAGCAGCGTGCAGTGATCAGCGGTCTGAGGGTGTAGCTGGTGCTGAGACAACTCATGGAAGTGCATAACCAGAAGTGTTTGGATACCTGCAAACTAAATTTTGACCGCTAGTCTTAGGAAGGTAAAAGTTTCTTAAAGAGACTCGTTACTGGCGATGAGACGTGGATTAATCACTACCGGCCTGAGAATAAACAACAGAGTATAGAACGGAAACATCCTCAATCATAGACTGAGGAAAAGTTGAAAAGTCAGCCATCAGCTGGAAACAGATTCTTAATGGCCAGTATTGAAAAATTATCAGGAAAAAAGTTTTAACAAACAACTGCTTGTTATAGTAAGATGTTTATTGAAGAGTTGAACTTCAGCATAAAGAACTGTCGAAATGCTGCAAAAACTTTGTTTTGAGATTGCAAAGCATCCTCACTATAGTCCTGATCTCGCTTCATCGGACTTTTACTTGTTTGGTCCCCTGAAGGCAGCCCTACGAGGACGAAGAAGAAGTGAAGACTGTGGTGCGCAGCTCACACTATAAGTGCTAGCATACTTGTCCACGGAGCTATGACTAATTTAAAATAAATAAATAAATAAAAACCTTACTGGGGTTGCAAATGTTGCACATTTTCTCAAATAATGGTAGAATACGTTAATCATCAATTATTTTATGGTAACAAGCACATATTTGTCTCACGGTCTGTTTAAATTTAAAGTTCTAATTGTACATTCGCATACTTCTAATTCTTAAGCACAAATTGTTTAAACAAATAGGATAAATACGTAAAACAATAATAAGGCTGTTGAAAATAGTTACTGTTTAAACTACACGTGCACCCTCTTGTGGTGCACGAGTTAAGAAATATGTGGGCTGTGGTGATTAATGCAAAACAAACATTGTTAATACATTTTGAATCTGTTAAACTCGCAACGCCAATAAATTGATTGATGAATAAGCATTTACATCCCTACCTCTGATATGTAATCTTACTGTTTCTGGTCTGTGGCAATATCAAAAATGTTTAAAATGTTGTAAATTGTTTATTAATTTTTTTTGTTTTGTTGTTGAATTCAAATTGTTGTCTTAAACCCAGCATGCAGTTTACACCCATCTTGTAAAGGCTCATCAAGCGAAACGGAGTAAATAGTAAATTACAGCGTTTTCCCTAGAGTGGTGACTTTGAAATGACTGTGAAATGGAAATGCAGTCTTATGTGTCTGCTGGTGTTCTGTGTTCCAATAATAACCAGCCTACGGGACAGCAGGGAGCAACAAATTAGCTTACTTGTTGCTTCCCTACAATTATTTCAGCAACTTCTTTTTTTTTTTTTTTTTTTTTGCGACACAGCTACAGCCCGGTTTTACTCTAACCTTGAATTGCATCTGATATGATTGTGTTGCACAAGCTAGCAGCTTTTTAAAGTGATGGAGCGCTTTGCTTTGAGGACCAGTCACTCATTCTCGGTCACATTGAATAACATTGAATCCAAACATCGGAAGAAATTCGTGGAGATTGATGCTTTATGTTTGTAGTTAATGAGCACCGCATAGCAGAGTAAGATGTGAACTAAGTGCTTGAAAAATAATGTATTAGAGTTTAATTAAAAATGTATAAAATACAAAGAAACTAGCAGTAGGGACCAATTTTTTAACATAATGAAACATGCATATATTCTCATTGTGACTAATTTAAAACAGATGTGCATTCTCTGTTCAGAGTAATGACCAGTGTAAAAATAGATGCATTTTAGATCTAGTTTGCCCCCCCCCCCCCCCCATTTCCTTTTTTTTTTTTTTTAATCTCAGAAATATTATCTCAAACATTGCTTTATACGCGATTGTAGATAATGGATAATGGAAAGAATGCTTTACACGAGCAACTTGTTCCCTTTCTGCTCACCACTCTGGCCATTCAGCAGCAGAGCGGCTTTTATTTTAACGTTCAAAAAAAAAAAAATTTAAATCACCGCCTGACAGGAGAGGCACTCAACAAGTCCCATAAAAGGACCCATCCGAATAAATGCAATTTAACAAGTGGAGTTTTGGATTGAGTGAAAAGACTAGGGAAGGCAGCAATTTTGTCTGTGAACAACACAGCAGGGCTTCTTTTTCCCCCAAAGAGGCGAGAAAGTAGCGCAGAGTAAAAGTATTAATTGTGTTTCTGGAAATGTTGCTTCTCTGATGGAGCCTTTATTTTTTTGCTAATGAAAAGAACATGGGGGTGATGTATGGATGAAGGAAAGAAAACAAAACCGGAAAGGCGGACGAGTCTGAGTGCGGCGTATGAGATAGTGGAGGAACTAAATGAAGATTTTCGCCGGCTAGCGCTCAGCCTGACAGGAGCCAAGCTGAGTCCCATTAGCTGGCATAGCAGGCCTCAGCAGCAGGTGTAATTGAACAGAGTTCTCCAGCCCGGGCCACGAATGCACAGCCTCCCTCCCGCTTAATGAGAAAGAGAGAGGCAGAGAATGAATCACTGAACACTAGCATGAGACACACTCGGAGAAAGGGAAGGAAATTCATTACTGTTTCCCTTTAACGTGGAAAGGTAATTAATGTGACAGCATGTCTTTTTCTTTTTTTTCTCCTCCTCTCCTCCCCACCCTCTCTCTGAACCCGAGTACGTCTCGTTTGGTACCGACGGAAAAATGTGAAATATTTGTAAGTCGTTTGTAAAGAGTCCTTGCTATTTTCTAAATATACCATCCTGTGAGGTAATTGCCTTCTCCTTTCAGCAGTGTATATATTTCACCGTAATGCAAATTAACCCAAATCTTTTCTTTAGTAACTGTGCATCGACAAGCAGTAAATAAATCAGCCTCGTTTTCATACAGTCGAGAATCATACGGCCGGATCATCCAGATAATAGAAAAAGCCGAAACAAGGAAAGGGACTCGCGTCGTCCTTATCTTGCAGACAAACACGGCGTCTTTGTGATCAGTGGGATCTTCAAATCCCGAAGGCTGTTATCAAGTTAAAATTCTGCTGTAATAAAACTAAACTAAAACCCAGGAGTAAACTTTATACAAAATCTGACCATTGGCAAAATTTCGCCTAAAAAAATTAAACCTTCAACCCCCAAAATAATTGATTGCAAGGAAGTAGTAGATGTACAAGGCTGATTAATTTGACTTTTTTAATACGAGACTGGCCAAGTCCTGATGAAGGCTCAGATTTTATTGACATGATGTTGCTTGAGCTAACAAGCTGCAAGTTAATTTATGGTCGATAAATATTTGATCGTAGCTGCTTTTGCATCATTTAATTGTGAATCTGATTCGAGTGAATCGATGAAGCTCGTCATTTTAAGGGTTTTGTTTAGCAGATTTTTTTTTAACAGGGAAAAAGAACAAGGCCTCCTTGTTGGAACTTACTTATTAACTGAAGTAATAATTTTTTTATTAATTAGCGTTGATGCAAATTTGAATATTTTAAATGTTGCTATTAAAATAAATTATAGCTTTGAAGCAGTTAGTGTGTGCACTTAAACTTAATTGCAACAAATGAATATTTAATTTTTTTGTTAGTTGCGTAAACACTTATTTAATTTGAATAAAAAAAGAAAATACAGCTTCAGATTTATGCGATCTGCAGGTGCCAGTCACCGTATGAAATATTTGAGGTTACTACAAGCCTGTGGTGATCCCGAAGCCGTAGATGATAGTTTTTTCTTGTAGAAAAGCTAGCTGATGTTGGTTGAAGGATAGATTTTGCTTTATGAAAATGATAAACGGTCATAAATTACATTTGCGGCCAAAACAACACTCTGTTTTAATCTGCTATATAAATCAATCCAGTTGGTCATAAGGTGATGGTTAATTTTCTAAAGAACAGATCAGATAGTACTTCCAACTGCGAGGAACAATGGTAGCATAGTGATGTAGTGGGTAGCATTGTGGCCTCGCATCTTCAGCATCGGATTTGATTCCTGTCTCAGGTCCCGCTTCAGCTTGGTGGGTTTTTTCTGGTTTCTCCCACAGTCCAAAGACATGCTGACTAGGCTATTTGGTGTTTTCAAATTGCATGTTGTGTGTTCAATCCGGTGACTTTTTATGTCCATTTGCGTGTGTGCGTGCCTGCTTGCATATGTGTATATACAAGATAAAAATCTTCATTTTTATATTGGCCAGGGTTTCTACTCTACTGTGACCTCAGAGACCTGTTCTCTAAATGGGCTGTGGCTTAGCAGTAGCTTATTTACATAAACACTGAGGTGGTGCACATGAAGGAGAAGTTTGAAGTGTAAAAAATGCATTGAGGGGTATTTTACCTGGAGCATTAACACACCTGGGGGAGCTCTGAGACTTGTGTGAACCTGTTGAAAGAATAGTAATAATTGGGAGCTTTAATGTCATGGAAGTTAGTTTGCACCTACGCCATAGCTGCAAGCAGTTTTTCTTAATTTATTTAGCTATGTATTTTTTTTGTGTGGCAATTCATGTATCATAATGATACATAATAATGCTGACTCCACAGTATACTTTAAAAAAAATTATATTTTACATGTATATATGTTTGCATTTGAGGTGGAGAATGTTCTGGTAGGATTAGCTGTTCCTCTATAATCCTGCAGGTGGTGCACTCTAAACTATTCACACAACATCTTGTGTGGTAGGAGGAAATTATTTGAGAAGTTTTTATTTTTATTTTTATTTTTTTAGAATTTGTGATGCTTAGAAAATCAGAATACAAAACGATTCGGTGCCGAGCCATCGTGATATCATATCGTGTGCTTCCTGGTGAGTGCCATCTCCATAAATGAGTATAAGTTTTACCTTATTAAACACTGACACGTTTGTAAAAAAAAAAAAAAAAAAAGTTTTTCGTTTTTCTTAGATTAAGTGTCTGGTGTACAAGTCTGTGTGTATAAGCTCTTACTTTAGGAACTAAAATTGACCAGAACGAGCAAATATGAACTTTTCCTTCATGTTGCAGCCTAACACCTTTTGCTTCTAACCATGCTGTTGGGTACCAAGGAGGTAAAGTGTACAATGTGGTGGTTTTTAATAGATTAAAAAACTCTTAGTGAGGGCAGATAACTGTGATAAGATACGAGAACCTTTTGTTGTGAATTTCCTAAGTTAACTTTCCTACCCATCACGGATCGATCAGGCATTGACAGTCAGGTCATTGTTGTTGTGTTTACACCCACATATTACCTCAGTATTCATAACGGTTTAAAGAGGAGATTTATCAGAAAGCATAGAATACAATATTTTAGAGCTTTCTAATTTTTTTTTATGTAGAAAAATGTCTTTCGGGTAATGCATTTTGGTCATTCGCTCCTACGTAGTTAAACTATATTCAGTCCTTTTCACAGTAATATCCTGCCATTTTATCTTGTTGAAAAGACCGAGTGTGGTCCCGATAGCGAGTGTAATGAGAGTTTTCCTGCCTATAGGCTCTGCACTTCCTTTATCTGCACTCTCTTTTTGCCTTCTGTTGATTAGAATGAAATTGACATGCATTTTTTTGCCAGTTTAGTATTTTTTTTTTTTTTTTTTTTTTTTTACTGTTTGGCCTTCAAATGAAAGGAGCACTCGAGCGTCTCAGAAATTTTTAATGAGAACGCTGAAATAACCGAGTCTGAGGACGAGGAAGCTAATAAACACTCTTTTGTTCGGCGTTACCGAAGCAGAGCCGAAACCCCATCACGGCGTCTCTCCGAATTAGAGCGTTTGGATGAACGGTTTTCAGTCGCCTCCTCGGATAAACCTATAGGGTTTCGGATTAGCAGGACCGCGTCTTAAGTGACATCAATATCTCGTGTTCACTTCCCAGTGTGGCGCTTATGAAAGGCTCGTGAAAGGGTTGGGAAGATAGGACTGTCGGAGACATTAGCATTCTTTCCAGCGATATCCTCCTAACCCTGACTTCCCAACCCCTCCCTGCTCAAACTATACCCCTCTTGCCTTGTTATAGATTGTGACCGGCGGTAAGTGATGCATTATTCATACCGGCAATGTCGTCTGTTTGATGGATGGCTGTTTGAGAGGCCTGTCCGTTAAATAAATCAACACATAAAAATGCAAATTCTCACATTTCGAGAGGGAACGTGGCCAAAGTCCTACTCTACCAGCTACCCCCCCTTTCTTTTTGGCACTGGATTGTATTCCTGCTATAGTTTCCCTAAATGTAGATATATGAGAGAAATGCAAGTGTTTTTTTTATTTATTTATTTTTTATTATTATTTAATTGACGGCCTATTTATATGTGGAAAGACAAAATGTGTATAAGTGTATATCTGGACGTAGGTGAAATTTGTTATTGTCAGAGTGATCAATTACAGTAAGGGTTTCTTCTAGTCAGTTTTAAAAAGAAAGATGTTCAGGCGTAGCGAGCCTTCTAACAACAAGCAGTAGTGACGCGTTCTTAAATTAACGCCGCTTACATTTTTAATTGTTGCTTCGTATGTAATTTATTTTTAGTAAACAGTTGCTTTTAGACTTATAGATATTATTGTAATATTTATGAGGGTGAGTCAGAAATTTTCCACATTCCATTTTTTATCAGCGGTGTCCCTTCTCAGCGCTTTCCTTTCAAGGCTACCGTCTCTCTGGTCACTGGTGGCGTTATCTATCAAAGACTTTGTGCACAGTATAGAGAAAGTCTTCTGTCGTAAAGAGCGGTGTATGAACGATTAGAGAAGTTCAAGGAACGTCGCACAAGTGTTAGCCATCAAAAAGGAACCGGATGGCCGTCCACTGCCGATGACAAACGTCCACACGCTTCTGCCCTACTGTCGGAACCAACAACTCCCACCCCCAATCATACACTACAAGCAATTTGAAAACACTAATCCATAAGAGTGGGATTCACCATGGAAACTCCCAATACAATATTATCACGATACTGTTTCAAACTTTTTTTGTTTTCCAAAAAAAAAAAAGGCATTTTCATGCAATTCACAAACAGTTTTATCCATTTCAACAATTGAAGTTAGCTGGAATTCTTACTGTAATGCAGCGGTTTCAGAACTGAAGCAGCGTGACCTTATGGTACGGAGGAAGATTTTTTTTTTTTTTTTTTTTGATGAAGGCAAAGTTTGAAGAACACTTTCCTCATTTCCATCAAAATCATTATTTCTAACTCTGACAATGTCAGCATCTCTTGTTCTTTTGTCATGTTTTCTATGTAGACTAATTTCGTGTGTGTGTTTTCTTGGGAAAACAATAAAATTCAGAGTGATCCCAAACTTTTGAGCGGTAGTGTAGGTTCTGATTCGATTTGTATTATAGTTTTGTAAGTCACATTTTGTCTTTTTTTTAATATATATATTCTGATACAAGTTTTTTCTTTAGATTTGTTTACATTTCTAAATAAATTTAGTTATTTACTCCTACTGCATGGGTGCTGTGCAAATAGTTTAGTGCTCACCACCTGTATAGAGAAACAGCAACATTTTACAACCTTAAATGCAAACAATACAGGAATTAAAATAAATAGTTGAATCATTTTTTTCCCCCCTCCATGGCCACTAATTAGCCAACACCACAGGTGTTTTTACTGTACAGACATGCAACCACCATGCACACAGGATCGGAGGCAAGATTTGAACTCAGCTCTCAACTCTACTACCTAATTGCATACTAGCTTTCTACTTCTAGTCAGTTAGTTTTCCTGATTTGAGACTAATACTCTGGCTTTTATTGTTCTTGATTACTTCAAACTTGATAATGTAGTAAATTATTGAGTATTGTTTTTTTTTTCATTCCTTCTTTGTTAAATGCACAAACTAATAAAGTTATTCTGCTTACAATTAACTGACAGTTCTACAAACATTATAAGAGTTTTCTCTAAGAACCTGTTTTAAAACGTGTCGCGGTGGTGTGTACTCATCCGTTCGTACTGAATAATTTATCAAACCCCCCCTGACTGACACATGGAATCTCATTTAGCCTAATCTTTGTTTATTTTATTTATGCATGCTCTCTTCTAAGGAGGGCAAAATCTAATTCCCATTCGCTGCACGTGCACGCTTGCTTTGTTTCAATACCCTAGACTTTACCAGTCATTGGTATTCAACAGAACGATTAGCATGTACAAAAGATCCCTGAATTAAGCTAACAAACCATTTCCAAGGTATGTGAGTAACACAAATGGTTTCACTTTTTCTTTTCTTTTTTTTTTTTCTTTTTTTTTTTTTTAAAACACTTCTTTTTCTCTTACAGGTTGGATTCCTCTTTGGTTGAGCTCTTGGATATTTTCAGTCCGATTAGTAACACGGAGAAAAGCAGAGTCAGCTCGTCTACACACAGGAGCCTCGCCGGCCCTCGTCAGACTCTCAGTGCCGTTCGGCCCGCGCGCAGCTCTGCGCTTTCTCCCCGTGGACAAACGCAGCCCTCACAGGAAGAGCTAGAGGAGAGTCAGATTCTGGAAGACATCTTTTTCATTTGCTAACAAAAAAAACTTCACTAGAACCTTAATGAGAGCACAAAACACTTTCCAGTAATGTACATAGAGCTTAAGTGCTAACCATCAGACAGCTGTGCATTATTCCATTTCTAATTTCATTACTAGATTTCTAATTATTTGTTTGATCGTTGGTCTTAAATCGCTTCCCAGTGTCTGTATTACTGCCTTAATTGTTATTGTATGCCAAAGTAATCATTGAATTTATTTGTAAGGTTTTTAAAAAAGTTTTTTACTTTAACGCTAATAAACATGTACTGTATTTATTCATCTTTGCGTCTGTGGTTTTTGAAAAGCAGCAGGATGTACACTTTAGGACCAAAGGAGTAAAAGATGGCCCAAAATGTGACTCCATATGTACTGTATTTTTCCATGTATATAAGATTTGATGTAGTGCATGGGATGTTCAAGTTACACTGGGACTTGTTAAATTTCTGGTCAATGGAGGCATAAAACCGAATGACACTTACAGATGACTTTAAGCACAGTATGGTGATGAGATTCAGCCGCAGTAAAACTCTTCTCTCATTGGACTAAAAAAAATCTGATCTGTGTCTCATTGGACTAAAAAATCATAAATGAGAAACTTCAGGCGCGTAGTGTGAACGTAGCTAAGTGACAAATTATTGTGGTTACGTTATATTTTGCCTTTTTGTGGACATTAACACATTTATATTGCTTCATACCATACTGAAGGGATATTGCTAAATTTTTTTACATCCTGCTCCTACTTACCTTTGGAGGATCTCTAGCTCCAGATATTTCAAGCTAAATCATGAATACACTTTTTAATATATTTATTGCAACATGGCAAAGTGAATTCTGTTAAAACCAGCGCATGGGCAAAGCCATTGGTCGAACACATCACCGTCTAGTACGGGTCTGCTTAAGTCTATCTATGAGTCTCTTTATGGTCTGCTTTAAGATTCATGTGATACAGTAATAATGGTTCCACATATAACTGAACATGGCAAACATTATTAGTTTGAATGATTCAGGCTTATGATGGGATTTGCTTGAATAGTTTGAGAACTAAAATTAACACGGTTTTCAACATCATTTAATTTCATAGCAGTGTTTAAATTTCAGTTGCATTTAATTTTCATAGCATACGGTTATAGCAGGGATCTATTTATGACCGTACTGTCTGGTTTTCCTTTTAAGTCCGGTTTCTCTCAAGGATCCTTCCTCATGTCGTCTCAGGGAGTTTTTCCTTTGTCAACGCCGCCTCTGGCTTGCTCATAAGGAACATCTTTTGAAAAAATTTATATCCAGAATTTTTATTCTTGTGAATCATACAATTTTATCTGTATAGTACTTTGTGTTGATGCATCAAACCACTAAAAACGCCTGCTCTTAAAGAGACAACTAGTTGACTTGTCTCATCCTTCTTTTTAACTTTTTACTAAATGAATAGTTTTCAGCCCATATATTTTATGTAACAAAATCAGTTCTGAATAAAACCACTTGGTTTTTCAAGTATTTTGTGTCTGAAGACACTGAAACTGATAAAGAGCTTACATAATTTACATAAGCATCCACTACTATTTGCAGTGCATTAGTTGTGCAGCTCTAAAGTATTATAATGTTTCTATATTGCCAAATCCTATTCATATTATATTTGCAATACAAAGAATTTCAATTCAAGTCAAACCGGGTATTTTGATTATGCAGAATAACAAAACACAGTTATGAGAATAAAAACTCTCTTTATTCTTCTTTATAATCCCCAGATACGCTAATGCACATATCCCAGTGATTTTCTAGTGCTTGGAAACCATCAAGGATAGAGAGTTTACTCGGTGCGCCAGAGCCATGATCAGACTGCTTGCTTCAGGTTCGAAATGCTGGCCTCCCAGGAACTCCTTTAGTGGCCCCAAACATGTAGAAACGGCTTAGAGTGGGGTCCGGATTGTATGGGGGATGTGGTGAATAATTGTGTGTACAGTTAACACGCACAGATGCATCTTTTCCGCAGGTCAGCAACAAGTTATCCTTTAATTTCCACACGCTAAATATTCACGGGAACGGCTTCAGCGTCCTTGCCCTGGATATTCATTCACGGACATACAACCTTGTTTAAAACTTTGCAGCATTAAAAAGTTTTACTGAGGCTATACGTTTCATCACTGTGTTGTGCTTGAAGTCTAATGCAATTGTCAATCAGTTATACGGCTTTATTCATTAGAAATTCAAAAGTCCCGGTATGACTTAAACACCCCTTGTAAGACAGTACTAAAGATGCTTTTTAAAGTGTTTGAGTTTCGTTATGACGTCTCATCAGAATGTGGCAAAATTCACCTTTTTTAAAACATAGTAATGAACTTTTGCTCTCATGTAATGTGAGATAAGAATATAAACCAGAGATTTATAATGATTTATCACATGTTTTGCTCCTTGACTTGTGAAAGTGCTTAGATGTTACCTTGATGCGAAGTGGCTTCTGCCTCCAATCAGCAACGCCACCAAGCCATAAACCCAAAAAACAGATAAAAGACCAAATAAAAAGGCTCGTACACACAGCAGGAAATGGAGGAGGCATAACGCTGGTTTATTCTAGACTGTGCTTTATTATCGGGCTAAGCGGAGACGCATCATTCAGTAAAATTACAAAACGAGAGTCCAGGGAGCAGAAAGAACGCGCAGTTCCGAGGTACAGCAGGAGAAGTTAAAGCACTCTGTCTGCTAATAGCTCTCTCTCATCGGGATAGACTTGGCACAATCATTCACACAGAAAAGCCAGCACCCTCAAGTGTGCTCAAAAATCCTCACAACTTCCTTTTATTCATTTCCTCTCTCTCTTTTTCTCTCTCTCTTTTTATTTCTGTTGCTTGCCATTTGCCATTATGTCCTTGGATGAATTTCGGATGACACAGCAAGCTCTGAGATAGCAAGGAATGGCTGAGGACACACACACACACGAACACGCACACACACGCAGAGGTTAGCGTCCTGGTCTCACGCAGGTGTCACAGCAACTCAAACGAGCCAGAGCATACTAATGAGGTCCAGGGGTGGAAAAGTACACGAGGAAATAATTTTTTTTGTTGTAAAGATGAGTCAAAACCTTGCAATTAGTATCTGAACATACATCCAACATGAGATATTTAAGTCCGAAAAAAAAGATGACAATTGCGTAGCATCCAAACAACTTATTTTTTAAACAACTTTAATAATTTAAAATATTCTATTCCACAGTCTTGTTCCACATTCTGGAATCTAATTGGTCAGAAGGTGTTGGCTAATTTTCCGACTGGTGCCAGTAAGCTATTAACACACAATTTTTTTTAAGAAGAAAGAAAAAAAACTATTGATATGGTGAAGTTCTTGCAGAAAAATTTACAGTTTTAACATTTACACAAGGAGTCTCCAGTGTCTCTTCCACCGGAAAGTCTTTAAATCTAGCTAACAATCAATTTTTTTCCCCTGTTGTAATAAACGTAACTCTAACTGGATAAAAGGTTTTAATGGACTAGCAAAGAAAAATAAATCAGAGTAGTGATTTTTTTTTTTTGGAAGGGGGGGAGTCCCTGACTTTCTTCCTAATTTAGTCATATCCAATTCCTCAACTCGTCACTAGGGGGCTCCCACATTAAGGCTACTACTGCTACTACTACCAGTCAAGGAGGGCCAAAGGCCATCACTTGCCTTTTCAAACCCCATGACGCCAGCCGACCGCATCTTTTCAAAATGCACCATTGGGGGGCGGCGTAACACACTCGGGGGACAGCGCTATCCGCTCCTTCCGCTTGCGTGAGCTCACAGACGCCCTGATTGATGTAAGAGCACTAAGTGTCTCCCATCCCACTCCGCTGAGAGAGCTCTCTCCAGGCCCCCGGCTGCGGAAGGCTACAGCATCACCCGGGAATCGAACTCGCGATCTCCGGATGATGGGGCGAGCACTTTACCACGGAGTAGTGATTTTTAAGATTTTGCCTAGAATCATTTTCCATTTTTTGCAGGAATCCACTAAAATGACTCGAGTACTTTTCCATCCGGACGAAGGTGTTAAAAAAGCGTCAAACGATAACCCACGTGGCTCGGGTGAATTCCTACGACCTGCGAGAGAATCCGGGACTCGGTGCTGGTTTTTAATGAGGGAAGAAAAGTGCACAGAACATCCTAGTGGATCAGAACAATGCAACATCAGACACTTTCAAGAAAAAGAGATGAGCAGTAGACCCTGGCGGCCATTCTTCATTTTACCACAATCGTTTTCAGATCCGTTTGCCCCGCCCCCTCCCACACATTAACCATGCCAAGTTTCACTCTTTCATGTATTCATGTAATTTTAAGTTTCATTATTCATCATTCAGTCCTTGTAGATAGAAGTAAAAGTCCTATAAAATATGCAAACCTATATACAGAGGAAAAAACAGAGCAAAAAAAAATGTACAGTATATTCAGTAGTTTATGTATATATTTATATATAATAAAATAATAACACTTCTGCTCTGTTTCTTGGTAGTTTATCAACCATAAACGTTTTTAAAATCATGTAAACAGTTGTAGCTGAAACGTCGCGAGGGGAAAAGCGGAAAAGTGAGACGTCTAGACGGAGCGGACGCGCAGACACGGAGCGAGGTATGGATTAAGAGCAGGACGAGCACTTCATGATACAACTGTTTGAACATCATAGCGAGCTTTCTTTCTTAGCGTACTGTACCTGAATGCTTATCTTTTTTTTTCCCGAAGAGGTCCGGATGGTGCGATGCGACATTCTTTTGAACAACGTCTAAATTCTTTTCAAAATAACGAACCCGCTGCCTGGGGGCAAGTTCGGAAATCCTTTACAACCTGTATAATACAGCGATTCGATGAAAATCATGAAAAAAACCAACAAAAAAACAATAAAGCAAGACGCCGAGCTATTAATGACGATCTAAAACGCAACCCCTTAATCACCCCCCAGCCCCCCCCCCCCCCCCCCCCCCATCCCCTGTCGAGAACCTCAGCTCCTCGAACGACCCTTGTAAACACGCTATGGATGGAGATGCGAATGTTTTTTAAAAGTTTTTTTAGGTTTGTAAAATATGTACTTAATGCCCGCGTAATCGGAACCCTAAGCAAAAAAGTTTTCTACTTTGCATTGCAACAGATCGGCTTTCCAGGCGGAAGTAAGAAGCTGAAGGTTGCAAAAAACAGCAGTGCCTCTGGTGAGTTTGACATCTTTATCATCATCTTAAATGGCGGCTAGCAGTGTTCGGAGCACAGTGCTAATGTGAGAGGCAACCAGGTGACCTCGTGCACCCTTATCTGCTGGCAACCCGACGCTACATGCACTGACCGCTGAGTTCCGAAGTGTCACGGTTCAAATTAAAGCTGGCGCAATACTGCAATATACTGTGTGTCTGTCTTTGTGTGTGTGTGTATTTGCAAAAGGTTCACAAGAGGGCCGAGAGGCAGATATGTCTAAGATAACGCGACGTCCCGTCCTAGTTCCTGCGGAAATGATCCTGAATCTCTTGAAGCCTGATTCTTTTGAAACTCTCTCTCTGAACAGAGGAGGCCTTTTTGCATTTTTCAGTAGCATATACACATATATACATCTATCTCTAAGCACACACTCTGTCTCATACGCATATGTGTGTGTGTGTGTGTGTGTGTGTGTGTTTGTGTTGGCATACAAGGTTATCAGAAAGGAATGCCTGCAGTTCGAGAGCTGCCAGATACGAGTCCCTTCCCGTTAGCTAAATTCCAAGCCGAGCTGTGGATCAAATTCCAGCTTCAATCTACAAAAAAAAAAAAAAAAAAAAGAAAAATCTACATATTAGCTGGTTCTATATATATGTACACACATATAAAATATATGCATATAAATACATATAGGTTTTAGGGGGGGTAATATCATATGTATCCATATATACGCTGGAGGTGTGCATATATATATGAATACAGCTTTCTTTTTCATGTTCTGCAATACATATACATATTAAATGTACGCTAAATAGAAACGGGTTTGTTATATCTCAAACCTGTGATTTTTTTTCTTTTTTTTTTTCTTTTTCTTTTTTAAACTACAAGTTCAGGATGCTGAGATTAAAAAAGGTAAGGCTGCGATATGGAACAACCCTTCCCGTGTACCCTTCATCCCAAATGAGAAGAGAAAAAAAAATAGATATATATATTTTTTTTTTCCCAGTTGTAAACTAGCGAAGTGAGCAGCCTCCTCAGGGCGTCTCGTTCGATTTTTGCCGGTATTGAAAAGCATTATCAGCAATCTATATGTATGCATTTATACATATAATCTTATATATTCTACGTATACATCTGTTGTTGTTGTTGTTGTTTTTTTTTATGTTTTTTTTGTCTCGTAAATACAACTCTTAAACCGATTGGCACAGCAAAGGAGATGCAGTGGTCTGAGTATGTTACAGCTACAGAGTCTTTCTTTTCTTTCTTTCTTTTTTTTTTGAATCGATAAAAAGGTTTGGTCTTTTTGGTCCCTACGCAACTAAGGAATGACGGATTAAGTCTCCCAGAGGAGTGCGGCCGCAGTTCTTCGTGGCAGCTCTCGCCTCTGGAAACGGACAGGCACTCCGAGATAAAGATGGCCATCCACAACCACACCAAGCGTGTTTCCTGAAGCGTCACATCCTTCCAAAAAGTTATTTTTTTTCTCCAAATTCTTTTCTAAAATGTTTGCTTTTTTGTTTTTGTTTTTTAAAAAAGAAAAAAAGTTTCCTAGTCCCTTATTACAACACAATTCCCCATCCCCAAAAGTGTTTTTTTCAAAAGTGTTTCTGTTTTTTTTTTCCCCTCGTTCGTAGAGTCTCATCTTCTTTTTCATTAGTTGATATATTCTGTGGTTCTAAATGAGCAGGGTTCCTATCAGGCAGGCTGTGGAGACTCAGAAAGGGAGTCCGATGTGGTTGTGGAACACGGCGGCTCTCCTGAGTTTCCACCGAGCTCCTAAAGGTCCACTGAGCTTTCGCGGTGATGATGTGTCGTGCGCTGTGCCATCACCGCATGTCCAACACACCCCTCAGTCTTACGTCCACACCCCCAGCCACGTCGAGCTTGTCCTTTTTGTGTTTCGTTTGTGTGTTAGTCATGTTATCGCCATGTGATCCCAAAACCTAGAAATGGGAAAAGAGAGGAATGGTCAATCCACCATGTTTTCTTTCAAAGGTAAAGCTTTTAAGAAGGAAAAGTCAGTTATTGGGTTGTTTGGTCGTGCGGGTTGCCCGTAGTTGTGCAGTTGGTAGTTCAGAACTATCCTATCAAGGTTTGAATAATGTGCTGGAAACCATGTGTAACCCAATTCCAGTCATTTTAATGTCTGCTTTGCATGATACAGATAATAATAATTTTTTTTTTGGCCAAACAGTATACATCTTTGTTAAATAACAACATATATCTAATTTCCTTACTATTAGGATTGCATTACGTGAACGGCCATTCGACAAGACGTAAAAAGGAACTGTTGCTATAGAAACGCTTTATAGAAACATATCAGTATGAGTAATGGAATATAATTCTGTAATTTGAAATATAACCAGCACAACTATCAAGGCTGCTATATGAAATTATTCTGGCCCTATCAGATTTGAAATAAAATTCAACACCACTTAGTGTAAGGCAGAGAATATGACATCGAGACATGAAGATGTAGCCCTAATGCATGATATGCATAGCTAAATTTAATTCAGCTCTGTTTAGCTGGAAAGTGACAGAAAAAAATCTAATATTTTGATAACCAAGAAACCCAGAGATCTAATTGTATCTGTCTGAATGAGGACGAGGAAAAGAAGAAGAAGCAAAACTTTAACAGAAGTGGTGAACATTTTAATGCTTCTAGGGCTACACAGAATATTACCTGTTACAGGGTTTTACGTAAACCCTACAGGGTCCTGGATAGAATCATATAGTTATGTGTGTATGGTCATGAGCGCGTGCATAGATCTGACCTGTTGTTCCCCCAGTGCTACTGTGGCCTTCACCTCCAGGGTGAGGGACATCAGGGGGCGGGGCTAATAAGGGCGGTTGGCGTCCTTTGGCCTTTTGAGCTGCACTTTGAGTCTCTTCATGCCGATCTGGAAGCCATTCATGGACTGGATGGCAGCCTGCGCACTGGCGGGGTTATCGAAGCTCACAAAGCCTGAAGACAAGAGGCAGGGGAGAAGACATGGAGCAAAGGAGGAAGGGAGGAAGGGAGACAGAAAGAAGAGCAGGTTAAAACATGCCTGTTGAATAAGACAAGCTTGAAAAAGTGGGATGATCCAAATGAGACCAAACAAAAGGCAGAGAGGGGCTGAGAAAGAGACGGAAAGAAGGAGACACCCATGATGGGGTAAAGATGAGACAGTGAAAGGAGCATCGATCTCAGGAGAACGTTAACATTTATCGGCAACGCACAAAGAGCACAAGAGCATACACACTCATATCAATATCCAACAACAAAGAAACATGCAAACCTACGGAAGAATATGCATTAAGACCAAATCATTAAAAAACAGAGGTATCTTTAATGTCTCTTTTGGACTGAATGTCTTCCAAACAAAACAGCTGCTCTACGCACTATTAACTGCATAAACATGAGAAACCAGATCGTATTGGGTAACACAGGGTTCAGTGAACGTGTATTAAAATACACTTTATTGTTCCAGACATAAGATGCTATACTGATTTGCACATTAATGCAACAATAAGCGTTATAATAATCGATACATTTATAGATAAAGTGCAGTTACATAAATTTTCTGTGTTGGTTATGTCTCGTGTTGGTTCTATTAAAGTTTTATTAAAGTTTTATCTGCAACATGAACAAGGGTTGTTGTGAAGGACAGTTTCACTATGTTGTACATATCTTCTACCTTTAATTCACACACATAGTTCGAAATGTGTATCAGTAGGACACAAACAGCAGCCTGCATCATGGAATCACCCCGATATGGCCTTCGATATGACATGATGCGATAGCTGTTCTCGGCTTTATTAAGAAACCCCGCAGATGGCGCAGTATGTATTTCAGGGTAAGGCAGATACAACTCAGAATAAATCAGAATTCTGACAGAGATATACCTCAGCACCTTGGCATGGTTAAGAGCTGTGCACAGCAGTAACAGCACAGCCAGAGAACTGATGGATTTATTTGAAGCACCCGCACGTTAAAGTGTTTACATTTTTGGCAAGATTAAAGCAAAAGGCTTAGGTTAAGATTAAAGATGTCTGGCATTATCATTCTGGGCCAAGCATCTTACAGATGATTAAGCCACACTGCAGAGATCTCATCTCATGAGAAGGCTGGGGTTGTAGGAATAAGTTTGAGAGTTTTAGTGTCATAATTCCGTGTTGCATTCCTGGGTTGGGAATTCCAGTTAGACAGTTCTAATAGGGATATCATTGGGGGTAGGTTTTGTGTTTGGGGTGTTAACGGTTTGGGAACAAAACTATTGAAATAATTAGGAATTATAAAGAAACCTTTTTATTAAAAATTGTTTAGAATTAGGTTTTTAGATTTGGGAACTGAAGTCTATAGGAAATCAGAAATTTGTGGATGATCGAGGTTATAAAGTATTAGGTTTAGGGTTTGGGTGTTTGGAGTTGGAGTCTGTGATTAAGGTGGCAAATTTGTTTGTAGATTTGTAGTTTGGAATTTTTGGTTAAGCGGCTTAGGATCTAGATTAGAGTGTTAGATTTGTGAGTTTGGGTTTTAGTTTTGGGGTATGAATTGAGGGTATAGGGTTTGTGGCTTAAGACTTGAGTTTTGGCTTTGGGGTGTGCTGGCTCACAGTTAAGGTTTTATTTTTGGGTTTGAATTTGGAATATTGCGTTTAAAACTATAGATTTGAAATGTGGCTTTAGACTGTTGGGTTTGTGTTGGGTGTGTGGTTTAAGCTTTCAGATTTGGGGTATTTGGCATGTCTTTTTTTGGTGTCCCTGCCAGATGTTCTCCTTAGACACGTCCACGTCATAGTTACAACTACCAACCATGGATGGCGAGGCTGAGGCATATCTGAGCTATGTGTGAGCCATCTTTTCGCACTTCCCAGCATCACCCAGGATTCAGACTTGCAATCTCCAGATGATAGGGCAAGCACTTTACCACTGCACCACTCGGGGGTCTGAATGTATGGTTTAATGGTTTAGATTTGGGCTTTAAGGTGTTGGTGTATGGTTGAGATTTGGAGGACAGGGTTTTACAATATTAGGGTTTAGATTTGAAGCTTGGAAGTTTTGGAAACTATAAAGTACTACAAAAGAGAATTAATAAATGCTTCAACTGTTGCTGGGAACACCTGCATTATCTGAGAGATAAAACAATACTGTATTTCCTTAAAAAGAAAATTCCTAATTCTTGGGCAAAATTTGAGGGGGCGTTAAAGTCAAACCAGGATTTTGGATTGTGCAGAGTAACTACCTGCTTCATGTCAGATCTGGTAGCCTTCTACTAACTCCTTTGATGGCCCAAACATGTGGAAATGGCTTGGATTGAAGTGGCAATATCTCCAATCTACAAGTGGTGTTGGGGAACAACTTGGTGACAAGTTATCTGTTTATCTGATTTCAAGGATAAGGTGAACTCGCTGAATGTTCACACATTGCTTGAAGTCTTTCAATCAGTTTTATGCCTTGATTTAATAGAAATTTCATCACAATTCCCGGTTTGACGTGAGCTCCCCTTGTACTATGGAAAAAACATTTATTTTGACTTTATCTCTAAAACAGACAAACATTAGGAGGGTGTTTTGTCTAATTTCAGTTTTCAAAAGTATTTATAAAAAGATAAAGATAGATCTACAATTCATCATGGTTATAACAGAAGCCTATATGGAGTTTCTGATTGAAATAAAACACTGCCTTCATTGCTACTGTATCATTATAAAGCTTCAAAGCTAAAAGCTTGAACATGTTCTTCCTCCAGTTCCTTAATTTTCTCTTATATTAGCTTGGTCAGCATTTCAGTACCTCACATCTCAGCAAAGTTTCCTACTAACTATAGGGCTTTATATTAAGCTCAAATCAAATAGTGCTGTGTTCGTTCATGCATATACTGCCTCTGATAAGTGAATCAGCCAATGGAGCTGGAGATAGTGTTCATTTGAATATAGAGCCTCATTTTTGTTACAAGTAGGGCACATCAAAACATCTCGCACCCCTCAGCAGATTTTCCCTTTCCAGTCCACTGTTCTTTACTGATCACTGGGTAAAATCCACTACACTGCCTCCTCCCACGTGTCATTTAAAAAAAAAATGTATGTGCTGTCTCTATTTCCTGAACCCTTAGCTGTGGTAGAGAAATGAGGTCAAAACATTAGTAGTGAGAGAATAAGAATGATAGTAATTTTTGCAGGTGTTTTATCATTTTTACCCACCAAAGCATTTACTTTGGTTTGTCGCCCGATCCACAAACACTTTGGAGGAGATGACATTACCGAAAGGCAGGAACATCTGCATCAGCTCGCCATCCCCAAACTCCTGAGGGAGGTGGTAGATGAACAGGTTACAGCCTTCCGGCCCTGCGGAATGGCACAGAGATGGAGGGAGACGGATAGACGGACAGGAAGGACGGAGATGAAGCCGGGAAGAGAGAGAGAAAGAGAGAGAGAGAGAAGGAGATTTGAAGAGAGACAAAAGGTGAGCGGGATAAAGCGGGGATTGGAAGAAAAGGGAGAATATATTGACATGAGGAGAATGAAGAAGAGGTGAAGGCAGAGGAGAAGACATAAAAGGAAAAATTAGAATAAGCAGCCTGGATAGCAGGCAAAGTGAAAGAGAGTAAGAGAGAGAGAGAGAGAGAGAGGACGAAAAAACGAGACAGCTTGAAAAGGATGAGATTATACCCGATTCTATCAGTTTTCTCTTTCTGCACACACAATCATGAAGAAAGGCATCTATCACTCAAATCATCAGAAGTGTTCAGTATGAGAAATATTTTACACCCTTCAAAATACAGCTAAACAGGCTTTATAGTCGTGATGAATCGCTTCAGTTTGGAGTGGATAATATTAGCTCATGATATTACACGAAGCACGAGCATCTTTGACCGCAGCAGCCACTGGAGGGAGGCACAGCCACAGGCATCTTCATAATTGTGTAACATCACATTCCTTAAACAAATATTTCTTTAATACACAGAGTATGTTCATGTTCATTAGGATAGAACCTCATCAAAAGCATTACTTTCTGACTGATATACTGTATGAGTTCCAGAAGTCAAGAATAGGATACCACTGAGAAGTATAAGTATATGTATTTTTGGTGTCCGTCATTAGAAGCTTTTGGACAGTTATGATTTCTTTGCCTGACCTCATGGATATTGGGCATTGGCTTCAATTCCTTCAATAAAGTCTAAAGCAATTAAAATACAGGATTTTAGTTTTTACTTCAGGCTAGAATAAATTAGGCTGGCTAAAATTACACAGAAACGGCAGCCATCATTTTTATCTAGTAAAATACTGTAGCAATGTATAAATGCTTTGATGTTGGAATAATGAGTAAGTCGCTTATCTTTCCAAATTCCCCAAAACTGTTTCTTAGCCGCTAACAGGCTGGAGTATCCTCGAGTACATTTGTTATAGGAATACTGTTACAGTGCGTGCCCCTGCTCACTCAATCTAATTACGACTTTATAAAACTGACTACCACATCTCACTGATCATCAGAGTTTGGAGGAGAAACACCATTCGATTCTAATCTGGTTCAAAGTCAGCAACAGCAAAATCACACGCCAGCAGCTAAGTAGCTCCAATGCAAGGCCAGCAGCATTCGGGTTCTTACTGTACATCGACAGAAATCTACAGGACAGGAGGTCTCACCTTCTCTCTGCTGCTGGGGGATTATAGGAGGAGGCTGAGGAAAGGCCTGGCTGATCTGTCCGTATGCAGCTGGGTAGGCTGCTGAGACACACACATATGCCGATGTGTCAGAACCTATGTTGATACACGCCATCCGTTACAAACACACCGTCACATTAACGTATACACTTCCCGCTATGGCCGGCACATATTGAGTACAGTACAAGCATGCGTGAACGGACAGAGCAGGCTCATTTGCAGAGTGACAGACCTGCATATTGCTGGACTCCCGCATACGCCTGCTGAAGAGGATCAGCTGCTGTGGGACTCTGGGCTGGAGAGAGAGAGAGAGAAGGAGGTAGTGAGAATGGTTGTACACAGGACAGGACGTAGAAGCTTTCAGGGGACCAAATTTGTGTGGACATGCAAAGTGTTGCCAGGGAAAGGTTGTAAAAGCATGCTCATGGTCTTTTTCATATCAAAATGTGTTTCATAAAGAAAGAAGATTTTTACTTCCTTGTAAACAACATCATGAACAGAGTTCAAAGCAGTGGTAGTAAATCATCAGAACCAGTCAGGAATAGCTCTTTTTTGTTAGAAAGTTGCTTAAGGGGTTTAAAAATGTTTTTTAAAAAATCACGAAATCAAGCAACAAAGTCGCGACGATGGCAACACTGCATGGAGTCTTCGAGTTCACTCCCATCCCCTCCCAACAGCTACACTCACTCCATCCCCAAATAATTAAGCTGTGGGAAGGAGCTTGAGCTCTGGCAAAGCTTCCTCGAACGTGTGCAAGAGCTGGATTGGCAGCCACACTGTGTATGGAGAACAATATACAATATCTACACCTCCACACCACACCACACATCAATCCACCCTGCGGCAATATACAGTACGCGCTGCTCTATCACTCTTCATTGAGCTTGATGCATCATGGCTGAAACGAGCTTCTAGGTAAAGCTCATTTGACCCGATTTAAAGATTTGGGAACGTGCGCCGACATACGAGATCAGGGAAGTGGCTATAAAACATGCTGATCACATCAGTTCTAGCTATTACCCCAACAAATTGAATGGTGTCAAATCCCACAATGCCTTGCATGCATGCATACTTTAAGCGGTGACGATGCAGGAATGAGCCAAATGCTATCAAATAACACTGACGCACTACAGACAGAAACGAGTGCCACAGCGACAATATACTGTACAGACACCCACAGACACAAAAGACATCACGCTACAGGACAAGACAGACAGCAATCAGAGAGAAGATCAAAAAAAAAAAAGAGAAGGCGAAGGCGTTCTGGTACCTTCAGACAGAGAGGAGAGGAAACAGCTTCCCTGTACCCCAAAACAACTCCGCTGAGCGACGCCCAAGCCGCCCTTCTCCGAGTCTTCCCTAAAAACCACCTCCTGCAACACTGAGACACAGCCAGGAAACACACGTTGGAGTTCCGACTCGTTGAGACGCAACATGCGAAACTAAAAAACTTGCTGCGGTTGTGTATAGCTCCATTAACCTGTACTTCATGTATTGATTTGGGAAAAAAACATCTCAGAATAAAGCCAAGAAGTGATGAAGAACGAAAATAAACAGTGTGTTTAATTATGCTCGCAGAAGTAAAATTAATTATCCAAAGTAAAAGTAAAAAAAAATAAAAAGCAGGAAAACTCATTATAGAAGTGGGAATCTCATTTTAAACGGAGCAAGTAGCGAGAAAAAGAAAACAAGTTTATGAAAGAGATAAATATATATTTTTTATAATTCGGTTTTCTCTCGCTATTTTTCTTTTTTTCCATCCAAGGAAAAAAAAAGTTATTGCTAGACTCAGTGTCTTTTTTTTCTTTTCTTAAAAATGTGTTTAACCGCCTGGGCAAATGTTAAAAGGCTGCTTTCACAGTAGGTATGATTGATTCGTACCCTACCCTTCACCGCTGTCCAGCTTTCACATTTCATATTAATATTGTTCCGTACCAGCATATCTATATGGAACGGCTAGCTTTCATGTTTGATTCGAGCCGTGAAAAAGTACAATTCACCTTTTCAAGTGGACACGAGCGTAGTTCGCTGATCTGTGCCTGGGCATGATATGGAGCGTTTAGATTATGCAAACCGGAATTTGTCGTCCTCGGGTTTGCACTGTGAAAGCACTCTTAATCAATTAACTATAACTGCTTAAAACATTCTTCACAATACAAATTAAGTCTGCTAGTTTCTGCATTCAGGCTTCCCATGTGAGAATAGAGTTGCTCAAATTCTTTTATAAGTTTTAACAGGTAGGTTGAAGAGTTGGTCAGGGACGGAGAAGGCTTTTGGATGTTTTAATTGCAATCGGAGGTCACGTTGCTGGGGAAAAAAGAGAGGACTTTTGGATGTTATTGTGGCTGAATTCTGGCCAACGTGATATGGTGGGTTTTGGCTTCGACGTCTCATTTTTATGAAACCATAAATATACTTAATTTAAACAATGACAGTTTTTAACCATGCATTTATTTAATCATATTTCTCTGCTATGATGTACAGTAGGGATCTAAACCCTTAATTTAACCCCTAATTGGGCAAAAAAACCACATTTGTGTCAGTAGAATGTGTCAGTAGAAAATAATTATTGTGTTTTTGAATATATTTTATGTTTAAATACTTTACTATACTATATATAAGAAAAGAAAAAAGGGAATGGAAAAAATCTTGAAATTTTAAATAGTATTTCAATGAGTACCCTATAAAACATAAAGTCTGTTTTCCCAGCACTTTCAATCTCAAGATATGGTCAGTCCAGGCGGTTTATGCCACCACAAAATGGATATTAAAATAATCAATTCAGCTTGTATTCTGATACACGTGCTCAAAATGTCCACGATCATAAATCGAAATCAATATCAACGTTTTTTTTTTTACTTTTTCAGCAGTATATTAATTCTTTGCCAATATATACAGTCAATTCCTTTCATGCTTCTTATCAATTAATAAAAATATTATCAGGTTATGATATCAAGTAATAGAAGTAATAAATTTGTTATTTGTGAATACAGTACAGTATGTTCCAAACCTTGCTGGAACATTTGGCGTTGTGAACAGAAGTATGGGATTTCCATTCATTTTCCATTCAGGCTTTATTCCAAGCAGGATATAGTGTAATTGTCTTGTATTGGTATATTGTATAACATATTCTTTCATACACACCCACAGTACAGTTAAAATATCCACTACGGTATAATTTCCTACGGCCTTAAAAAGATGTCTTGCTTTAAAAGTTTAAAAAAAACTTTTTCCTTCCTAAATAAATGTTTACATACTGTATATGAGGTGCTAAAAGTATGATACCTGGATACGGGTGGATCCCGTTGGTGAACACGGCCTCGGCAGGGGGCTGGCCGTTCGCCTGAGGAGGGGGCAGTCCTGTAAAACCGTTGACGGTGATTGGAGAGGGGATGCTGGTCACCGTGGGAGCGGTAATGCCAGGGGGCGTGCTCCCTCCTAATGATGAAAGTGAACAGGGCTGAAGGTGCAATACATTTTGTTCTACGAACAAATTCTCTTTCCTTTAAGTTTCCCAGTTCTGTGCAACTTGACTTTTAACTGATGTAGAATAATACTCATAAGTACAAGAAAGGAAAAGAAAATCACACTAATTAAACAAACTGGCAATAAAATCCTGGCAATAAGACTAGGATCGTGCACAGAGCTAGAATTACCATTTATTTCATAATTAAAAAGTCATTTTATCTTTAAAAGCTAAAGTATTTCTGGTTTATGGTAATTGGTTCATTAGGAAGCAGAAACTAATCAGGCACAAGGTATAAAAATAGTGATCTTTATTTGCGTTATAATGAACAGGGATGGAAATATGTAAATAAATAGTGTTCGTTAAATATATAATGGGTATCAGGAGAAAACAGGATGTGCTTGCTTGTGTGTGAGTGATTATGGGTGGACTCACCTGACGTGGGGGTCATGGGAGCTCCTGGGAGGCCGTTGATGGTGGCCATGTGCTGCATCTGAGCTGCTGCGAAAGCAGCCATAGGACTGAGATACGCTCCCTGGCCTACAGACGCCATCAGCGCCGCCTGCTGCTGCACCTAATGGAGAGACACAAGTAAAAAAATAATTATATATATTAACAGAGTGGTGTGATGTCAGAATTTCTAATTCCGAGAAGATTATCAGATCAATTTGTTGGGGCAGTGGTAGCTCAGAGGGTTAAGGCACTGAGTTATTGAGCAGAAGGTTGGCGGTTCAAGCACAGGATCCACCAGGTTGCCGATGTTGAGCCCTTGAGTAGGGACCTTAACTCTATTTGCTCCAGGGGTGCTGTATCATCTCAGACTATATGAAGAAAGAATTTCACAGTGCAGTAATGTATATGTGACAAATAAAGGTTTTTGTATGCATTGATATAAACTTGTGACATCTTTTGACCAATCAGATTTGAGAATTCAATGTTGATGTAATATAACATAATATAATATAATATAATATTACTTATACTATTAATCTCTCGTAATAGTAAACAGTAATATTTATAAAAACCATAACAATGACGAAATAAATGGCCAAATCCATATAATACTAAAGAATGACTAACAAATACACACACCGGACTGTGGATGGGAGTGCGTGCGTAATGAAATACACACAGATGGCTCTTGTGCATGTGAGAGAGAGAGAAGAAATGTGTGTTTGTGTATTTCTGTGTGTGTGTGTGAGAGAGAGACAGAGGGAGGGCTCTTGCCTGTGCGTATGCTCCATACGCTCCAAACTGCAGGGCCATAGGATTGAAGATGCCCATCTGACCAGCCATCTGCTGCATGCGCCGAATGGTGCGTTCTTTATCAGTGTCTGCAAACTTCACAACCAGACTGGAAGAGGCACCCTAAAACACACACACACACACACACACATAATCAGTAATATCATCCAGATGGAACGCATCCTCCATCCCCATCTGAGGTGTACTCGGTACTTACAGGCATGGTTTGGCTGCCGTGTAGCGCGCTGATGGCCGCCTGAGCTTCAGCATGAGAGGAGTACTTCACAAACGCACAGCCTGGTACCGCCAGCAAACACACAAACACACACACATGCCAGTTACTACCGACTGTTTTTTTCATGCTGTGAATATTATGAATAGAGCTGAGGCAAGGGATTTTATTTAAATGGTTTACATTAATGTTGTCTGTGACACTACTCCTCCTACTATAATAATAATAATAATAATAATAATAATAATAAGTTAACTTTTAAACTCAGAAAAGTATTACATAATTAAAGTGGAACAATCATTTTATTACATTACTCCGCATTTCTTTCAAATTTAGTCTTGGCAACCTCCATGTTACCAACACCATGCTTTTACTGAGATGCTTAAAGCCAGCCAACCACATCTTTTTAACCTACATCCTTTGGAGGAAACGCTATTCAGCCTCTTCTGCTTACATGAGCTCAAAGATGCCCATGATTCGCTAATGTCACTGTGATTGACAGGGCGAGAGAGAGTATGCTGTTCAGAGGCGATTCTAGAATCTGTTGGAGCCCTAGGCGAAAAATTGTAGGGGGCCCCTTTAACCTGCATTCATCACCATTATCTTAACATTAATAATAAATAATGTTGTCAGCCCTTGGGGGCCCCTTCTGGCTTGAGGCCCCAAGCAGTTGCCTGCTGTCAAGCTCACCCAAAGAGCACGTCTAGTTTTGCTCTCTTGGACTCCAAGTCACGGACGACTGTATGAACCTTGGAATTTGAATTTGCGATCATCACAAGTGCGTTGTTTGTTGTTTTGCCCCTCAGAAGCCCACAAACCGAGCATCTCAAAAATCTCAGAAGTAAGGAGCAATAGTATCTAACCTTTGCTGTTTCCATCAGGGCCTCGGAGGATGGTGCACTCCTCAATGCTGCCGAAGGCCTCAAACAGGCGCCGAACGTCATCCTCGCACTGCTGCTTGTTCAGCATGCCCACAAACAGCTTTCTGTCTTCTGAAAGAGAATCAGCAAAGGGCTCGCTAAGAGAAAGACTCGGGCTCTGTGCATGAAAATACAGCCGAACAACACGGTCTCCTGAATGCAAACGCTCTCCACTGGCGCCTACCATCTCAGTGGTGGAGGAGCACAAAGCTTTTAGGATAACTTTGTTCTTTTTTTTTTTGTCTTCTTCTTCTTGAAAACTTGAACAAAGCTTTAAAACTGTTGACAAAAGTTTTGGTGAGTCTTTATATGCTCTACTAAGTTACAGCTACCTTTAGTGCCACTTATTCACAATAACATACATGGAGGACGGTCCACATAGTCAAAGACTAATAACAAATCAATTAAAAATAGAATAAACATGCTATTATTTACCAAAGAAAATCATTTAATTATTGATAAGGTGAAAATGTAGCATTTGTGGAAGGAGTCTCCAGTGTTAGTGCTTCTAGATAAAGACTTCAAGACAGGGAAAGTGGTTTCTTCATTTCAGTTTCTTTGCAACATGAAAAGTTGTGTTTTTGGTCATTTTTTTGGGGTGTTTGGGAAAATATATATTTTTTACAAATAAAGTAAAAATACCCCTATATATTATGAATTCTGGGGAGAAAGTCATAATATATAGAGGTAAAGTCATAATAATGGTCTTAATATGTTGAGAAAAAGTAATATATTGTATGATAAAAGATATTTAATATCATGAAAAAATATTTTACAAACAATATCAATATACAAAGAATTAATTTTTTTACTAAAAGTTAAATATTTTGGGGGAAAAAAAATCTGCAATATTTTAAGTACAAATCTGTAAAACAATGAGAACATGGGAAAAGTATAAAAAAAGTATATTTTTAGTATACAGATTTGGTTTGTAAAATATTTAGATTTTTTGATGTTTTCTTTAAAATTAGGAACAATGAGAATTGTGGAAGTTTATTTTGATTTAAATGTACTCATTTATTCTCATTTCTGCAATATTTTCTTGAATGATCATACATTATTATTGTTTATTGTACACTGTACAAATTACAAAAATAAATACATAAATAGAACGTTTTACTTAACTATGGTCCTGGATCAATGTCATAGAAAACTGCTTATAAAGTCTAAAATAATACCTTTAAAAACAGAAAAAGAAATACTATACAAATATATTTTGATTTACAAGATTAGAAATTTATGTTAACATGCTAATAATTAATTTCTTTATTATTTTAAAAAATAATCTCTATTCCATAGGTCAAAAAAAAGAAGCCAAATCATTTGGGAACTTAGTAATAACAGCTTGCTTCTTTTTGTAAAATCTTCCCATAAATTTTGCACGAGATCAGGCTGGACCATCAAGACATCATCTTTAAAGCGTAATAATGTGCAAACTGGTGCAAAAGCTTTTTTGAATTTCATTTCCCCCGAATTACAAAGACAAGATTAATAAAAGCTCAGACAAGCTGTGACTCCTCGACGCTGCCGAGTAAATCACGCAGGCTTTTAACTCCACCGCGAGGCAGAGTAATGAAATGTGTAAGTATGAAGCAGATTCGGGGGGAAATCCTTCGACTTGTGAGCTTTATGGCTCTTTATTATTCATACTTTTATTTACACGATTATGAAGACGTTATTAAATCGCCGATCAGGAAGAAAGAGAGGGAGTGAGAGAGGGAGAGGGAGAGATGAAAGCTGTGTTGTTTTGTGCTAAATATATATTTTTTGATCCTACGGCAAATCTGAAAGTGAGGGATGAGCTGCATGGCTTTTTTCTTTTTTAATTCAGGAAGATGATGAAATTAAACACACACACACACACACACACACGCACCACGCACACTAACATCTGGTTATTTATTGATGTGTAGAGATTGTTCAAGCAAGAAAGTAAGGGTAATTAAATAAATATTGTGCAGACGTATCCTGGGTTTTAACTTTTAATTCGAGTTGATTTACAAACGAGTGTTTATTGAACGTGTGCCCTGGTGGTGTAGGGGTTAGGACTGTGGTCTCGCACTGTGTTTTTGCTTTTCTGTTCACCACGGATGTAAAGAGTGGTTATTTACAGTAAGTGACTTTTGCCTTAATGTTATTTCCAACCACTTTCCTAAGCAGTAATTTTTCTCATCAAGAACGACTTTCTGAATTCGCATTATTTCTCGAGTTTGGTGGTCTGATAGGGCAAAGTGCAAAGACAATTCATCTGTCAAGTGTTAGTAGGAAAGGATGGTCTGAGTTTGAGGGTGTTGATGTTGGAGGAGGGAGAGAGTGGTGGGAAAACGTGCATCCGTCTCCAAGTCCCCGGTGTGCTTGTGTCTCTCATTGGGAAGCCATCCATCCCGCTTAGGCCAAAACAAATCGACAAACCAATTCCTGATCAGCTAGCTGTTGTCCTCCTCCCTCCCAAGGTGGATGCACAATTGGCATCCAGTCGTACTTTATCTTTTATTAGTATTATGATTTATTTTTTATATTTACAGTTTATAGTATTCTTTTTTATTTTTTTATTTTATTTTTACAGTTGTTGGCATGCTGTTGCTTGTAAATGTCTAGACTTTTCCAGGTTTATCAGCTTTTCCATTGTCGTCCTCCTCTTACAGCTTCTTATTCTTCATGTATTAGTCTATATGTATTAATAACTGATATTTCTTACTTTAATTTTCTTGTTTTTTTCTGCCTATTTTTCTTCTTCCTTTCTTTGTCCAGGTTTCTTTCTTTCTTTTGCAATTTTCTTATTTATTCTTTTTTCCACCCATTTATTTTATCTTTTTCTTTTACTATATACATCTTTCCTGTGTTCCTTTAAACCTTTCTTTCTTCTATTTCTTCCCTACTTTCTTAAATTTTTCATTTTTTCTTTTTTTCTTTCTCTTTTTCTTTTATTTTCTATCTTCCATTTCTTTCTTTTTTTCTTCTCCATTCCTTCATTTTTTGAATTTTCCCCTTTTTTCCTTTCCTTTTTTAGCCCATTTCTTGTTTTTTTTCCTATTTCTTTCCTCCTTCACATATTTTTTTAAATATATTTTTTTCAACTAAATCAGTAAAACTGAAACTGTTTTTTTTTCTCAAACTCACCCATTCTCTTGTGCCGTGTCGTTACTCGTACATGATTGTGATCAGTGACCTTTACTGCTGGTGTTTATGAGTTTAACTTTATAAGATTACTTTATCCCACCGTCGGTGGGACTGCTTTGTGACAAGAGTTTGTAACAATTTTTTTAACCCGTGTATTCACTTTTTTCTCTCACTCTGAGTGTTTGCAGCACTTCTGGGTACATTTAAATTTACATTTATTTCTGTGGCAGACGCTTTCATCCAAGGAGACTTACAAGTGAGGCAGAACACAATCCAGGCTGTTAAGGGAGCTGACAGCAATACAAGTGCTGTGAAAATAGATTCCACCAACCAGAAACCAGACCAGGAAATTCAGAGAGAGAGAGAGAGAGCAAGAGAGAGAGCGAGAGAGAGAGAGAGAGAGAGAAATATAAGAGGAAGAACTCAGAAGAGGTACAAGTGGTGAGTTGATGCATACTACATGCTATCTCTTAGTTCTAATTAAGAAACTTTTTTTTTTCAATACGTTTTTTAAGAGATTTAACTTGGGTATTTGTACAACTTCTGTGTAATGTTTTACAAAAACAGAAATGTTTAGTTTCTTCCTAAATCTTTACTTTATTTTGGGGGTTCACTGATTGTCACCACACGCGAACTATAGCGTCTTCCTATTTATAGACTTTTAATCCTTTTCATGATTAACGTTTAGAAGTTCTCACAATAGGTTGTGAAGATATACGTCATTGTTAACAAAAATACTTGCTTCAAAATGACAAAACTTATATATTTACTGTTGTGCCCCCCAGTTACTTACAGTATTACTCTGGCAAATTGAATTGGTTGCAAGTCCAAGTTTGGGGGTTTGAATCGTGCTTCTGGTGTGTGTGGATTCCTGGATTTCCTCTGCGTTCTTTCCCCAGTTTCCTCCTACTGCCTAAAGACAAACTGACTGGCATTTTCAAAATGTCCACTTAAAAGAAAAGGTTTTGTCTGTACATTGGTCAGAATGTTTTTTTTTTATGATGACATTTTATACATTGGAGGACCAGAATCCAGCCTCAGAGAAAAAATTCTGTCTGTCTGTATGTCTGTCCAGCTGAGCTTCCCTCAAGGTGGGCGTGGCTATAAGCGTCATTTAACAGAGCCAATCAATTCACTGCTTTTGCCTCGAGGTGGGCGTGGCTATAAATTACCATCACGATTGTTTAACGTGTATGTGCATCAACAAACTTCCACAATTCTTACCAAACAAACCCGTAACACAGCAGGCCTACTCCAAAAAATGAGACATACACCATGAATGTTAACATATGTTAAATCTAAATGTTGAGTAGAAGTAAAGTTATGAGTTGTTACTGTATGGTTCAGATGCTAATCAGCTTAATTTTAAGCTTAAACCTTTTACTACTGAGCAAAGTCTTTACTCATCAACAATATACTACTATTAATGCTAATAATATATAATTATAATGGTATTAAATAACAAATATGGAAATAGGCAGTCAGACTGATTGACAAAAGTGGAAGTTATTGACTCACGTCTAAGCCAAAAATATAATTCAACAACAAAAAATACTACTAATAAATAAAAAGCGATAAAATCTTTTCTCAGTCGAGGTACTTATTCACGCTCTGCGCAGAACAGACCGTCCCGTCCTTCGGGTATAGGGTGCTATTTCTTTTGTCAAAAATGATTATTAGTTTTTGATGATTAGATGACGTATCTCAATTTATGGTTTTGAGCTGTCTTTTGTTCTTTAAGTAATGCCAGGAGTATAAAGCACTCAGGTTTCATAACATTTCCTAGATGGTTCGCTTAGTCCCTGACCTAATGAACTCGCGTGAGGGTGTGTTTATGACCGAGACACCAAAGCACTTTGTCTGGTTAACGCTGTAAAGGAAACAGAAATATGCTTAACTGTACATTCCATAGACAAAATTCCATTGCACTTATCCGTGCAAATGATATGATTTGAAGTCAAGGGTAACATTAGTTAGTCTTTTTAAATGCATAAATTGACACACGACGCCACGAGAGAGTTTTTCCGAGTTTACCAGATTTTCATGAATCGCAAATTTCCCATGAAAAAGCTCGTTCGAATGATTTAACGACTCAATCCGTTCATATCCAGGTTAATAAATGAGGCCCAGTGTGTCCATTTGCCATCTTACCCCTCTGAGAGACGTGCTTATGAGATCTACGCTACCTCTTCTACACCAGGAGCACAGAACGGACTGTTCAAATCATTCGCATTAAAACGATCATGGCGCCTCAATCCAATACGGCTTTTCATTTTATTTCTTTTCATACACCAGCTAAATGAATGATTTAAGTGCCCTTAAACTGTAGTGTTAATCAAATGCAGATTTATTTTATTCAAAAGAATATTTATACTGTATGAAGCAATGTGTGTACCTTCTCCAGCTTTCTGTCGGGTGTCATGAGTGTGCTGTTAGTAAAAACAGGCTATAAAATGCACAGGTATACAGTCAGGCAGATCATGCATGTGGTTCTCTCTTCTGTGTAAAGACATCACTGTCTTTCAGAAAACCTTCAGTATCGTCTCACACATTGCATCAATTCTCCAGCGTTACTATATGGAAGATTTATGCAATGCTTATGAATGTGTTTAAAGGCACTTTCTTAGTGTGTTTCTCTGTCACTGGCTTTACCACTGCAACTACACTTAAGCTTCTACTGTATATACAGTATGGTGGTCAAGTGACGCCTCTATTCATTCTTTATTTTTTCTTTCTTTGTCCATTTCTCTCTCTTTCTCTCTTTTTGCCAATTTTTTTAATTTCTTTCATTTTTTTCTTCCTTTCTTTTCTTCTTTGTTAATTCTTTCTTTCTTTGTCAATCTTTCTTGGTTTCATTTCTAATCCTTTTTCTTCCTTCTTTAATTCTTTCTTTAGTTGTCCATTTCTCTCTCTCTTTTTTCCTTATCAATTCTTCAATTTTTTCTTTCTTTGTTTCTTTCCTTCCTTGTCTATTCTTTCTTTCATTTCATTGTTCTTTGACAATTTGTTTCTTTCTCTCTTTCCATTTTCTTTACTTCCTTGCTTTTTTCTTTTTTTTTTCTTTAGTTTTTCCTTATTTTTTTCTTTCATGGTCAATTTCTTTTCTTTTTTCTTTCTTTCCTTTTTTTATTTTATTCTTTCTTTGTAAATTTCTTTTCCAATATTTCACTTATTTTCTTCCTTTTATTAATTTATTTTCTCTTTTTTCCCCTCGATATTTCATGCTTTCTTTTTTCTTTCTTTAAAGTAAGATAGTAGATAGTATTTTTGATTGTTATTTTTCTGTTTGTTTTTCACCCCTCTGAACTCACCCATCCTTGTTTCTGTCGTTACACTGTGCTTATAAGTTAACATTTTTTTAAACTCTGTATTCTCTCTCTCTCTCTCTCTTTCCTTCACAGTCACTCTCTCCCTTTGACTCTCTGTGTTAGTAAAAATAGTATGTCAGTCAGTCAGATCATGAATATGGTTCTCTTATCGGTGTAAAGACATGGCTGAAAAGTTTCATAAACCCTCCAATATTGTCTCACACATTCCATCAATTCTCCAGTGTTGCATTCTGAAACGCATATGGCGAATTTGTGGTCTGTTCTTTGACACCGCTACTTTTGATACTTCTGCTTTAAGAGAAGTTGAAAAATAAAAAATAAAAAACTCTGGAAACAGATATTATTTAGTACTCAATCATTCCGTGGCTTTCAGCAAAAACAAACAAACAAACAAACAAACAAAACAGACGGAGCTTTAATAAGCACAGCTGTAAAGATGCCTATAGACTATGACTGAAGATCAACCCTGTTTTTAGGATCATACTGTATTTACGATGGTGAGATTTTATTAAATGAAATGCTAATGAAATCAATAACGCAGTGTGTTTGTTTCACTGGAACTGAAATATGATATTTAAATACAGTTTTCTTTTTTTCAACTTTCGGAGGTACATACAGTACAGTAGAGAGGGCATTTTGTTAAAATTTGCAAAGTTATAATTTAATAATCACATAATATTTTATTAGCATAAAGTTATCCAGTAGATCAAATTCAGCTGTCAGCTATCATTGGTCACGGCCATGTCGCCTGCTCTGCCGTAAAGGCTTTTGCGGAAATAAAAAAATAATAATTTATAGTTCCTTAATGTAGGCAGTAATAATTAAACCTTTGTTGTGGTATTAGTTGTTGAATCTAGATTTCAGAATCTAAATTCGGACGAATAAGCAATAAGGTTTTAAACACACCAAAAAATTATTCATGTATCAACAATTTAAAATAAAAGGCAAAATTTCCTCTTAGATAAAATAATAAGCTTGCAGATAAAAAAAATACAGCAATATCAATATATAATGGCTACACGAAGACAAAACCATTTTATTTTTATGTGCAGCAGCAAAGAAAAAGAATTTTCAGCAGAGTTTTTCTCCACATGCTAAAAGTTCTTTTTAATTTTAATGTCAAAATATATATTTTTATTAAAAACCAGTGATCTGTGCTCGGTCTGAGTTCTGACTTATTTGCAAGCTGCCTCAAGCAAAAGCATCTGCCAAATAAATGAATAAATGAAATGAACAGAGTTGGCGAGAAATAAAATACAAATACTTTGCTACTGTACTTGAATATTTCGCTTTTTACTTCTACTTACTGCATTTTTTATGTTAAACCTGTACTTTTACTCCCTACACTTTAAATAGACACTTGTTACTTTTGTGCTGACAAACACATAAAAGTTTGTTGATTTTCTAATCTGAACATAAGCGTTTGTGCTGTCAATCACATTATACCATGACTGACCTCAGGTTCACCTCACGCAGGAAGGACAGGAACGGCACAATTCCAGCAGTCAAAGTTTACAGAAATTATTGGCAGCTCATTGTTATTAGTTTGGTTAGTGCACTAAAGTGATTGACGGGTACCGGGCAGTGGATCCCACCCACTCTGTCTCTGGGCTGCGGATACTTGTGTCTCAAGCAGCGATCAACAGTAGCTAACCCGCTAACATACTGTGAAGTCTTACGAGTGTGGTTTGTGTTTCATGCCAAAAAGAATGTCATTTTTTGTACCAAGCTCATAATTATAATGTTTTGGTGTGGTTTTTTTTACCTTATAGTATTCTATTTGCCTGCAGTTTGCCCATGTTTAATTGCGTAGATTACTTGGATAGCAATGGTTTCAACTAGCTAAGCTACCTAAGTAATGCTTATTAATAAACACTAATGTCAAATCGTTTCCATAGTAATCTCCGGTAGACGTTCATATTCATGTTATGTAACAGCATCAACTTTAATCATGTTAAAAATACTAAATCAATAACATGGTCTGAGTCAGTTTCCTTTTGAAGTACTTGTACTTTTGTACTTAAAGTACAGTTTAGAGCATGCACTTAGTGCTTCGACTTGAGTGGAACTTCTACTTGTAGTAGTGTACATTTTTGGGCCAGTACTTGTACTTTTACTTTAGTTTGTGTACTTCTGCCAACTCTGGAAATAAATAAAATTTGATCTATCGAAAGTAAAATGAAACAGACATGTTTTTCTGTAACGAGGACAAAAAACAAAACGAAAAAAACAAATATGTGATACAGGTGTAGACAAAAAGACAAGAAAGAGAGAAAGAAAAAAGAGAATCGCTACCTCCTCTGCTCTCGCTGTCGGCAGGTTTCACCTGGATCGGCCTGTTCATCTGTGGAGCGAGAGACGGATGGACGCAGAAGGAGAGGAAAGACAGGGCGGGGAGGTGTGAGAGAGAGAGAGAAAGAGAGAGAGAGAGAGAAAGAACCAGATGTTAGATTTGAAAGTGAATATAAAGGGACAGGTGCAGCATTCATACACATTTCATACAGTTCAGATATATCTCAGTGATGATGTCTCAGCTGAGTGTGTGTATGTGGGTGTAAGCAGGGATTTAGAGAGTTAGAAATAAAAGAGAATGACAGAGGGTGGTTATGCCATATGTCAAATATGTACACACAGGCATGTGTGTGTGAGTGTCAATGGGCAGCCTGGTTTGTGTATGTGTGTGTGTGTGTGTGTGTGGGTGTGTGTGTGTGGGTGTGTGCTGAGTTTAATTTCCAGTCTGAGAGCAGCGCCATGTGAAAGCCTCGCGTCATTTAAAAGCGTTTCATTTTTCTGCCGTCAATCGTGGCAGGTTCCCAACCAGCTCCACCTCAATAATACATGCACACCACTGAGCGGTCGGCACCAATCAATTTTTAATAATGCCAATCGCCACTCTGCCAGAAGGGAGGGGCGCAGAGACTGGAGGAGGGCAGAAGGAGAGGAACTTGGCTCCGTTACTGAACCCTGGAAGCGCAGGAGGAGAATAACAGACGCTAAAAGGAATGAGAGAGAGAGAGGGAGGGCTATTACAAAGGAAAGAAAGGAGAGGAGAGATAAGTGAAAGAGACTGCATGTCTTCATGATTAAAAATACACAAGGTCTAAGTGTGCGTTTGGTGCATTATGGGATATTAATATCGGAGAAAATTTACAACACAATCTAATATTACGCATATTAGCAATAAGAATCATTTTAATAGCGTCTTAGCCAGTTTTCCTGGCAATGTGTTAGAAAACATGTAACAAGTTGTTATGTTGAAATTCGGACTTTTCATCCTAATCTAACTTGGTGGGAGTGGTCTATTCTAGGATGACTTCGCCCATTCACACATGATCCTACTACTGTTTAATGCATTTCAAATATTTTGGCTTATATTGAAAATACAATATTTTTCATATTTGTGCAAAAACTTGGTTCAAATTTGTTAGAATTTAAAATAATGTTTGTAAACTACACAGATTAAACCAGGATGTAACTCAGGATGTGTCAGGTAACATATCTTACTTTTGCTGTCCAACCTCTCGATTCTAATTGGTCAGAAGATGTTAATGAATTTTCTATAACAGCAGCTCCTGCAGCTACCAGGTATATAAAATTATTTCAATATTGTATTAGACAATGGAATGAGTTTCCAGTGTCTGGAAGATAAGACAATCCTTAGGGCATCACACCACCACATCTTTGATTATTTGATCATCTTATACCACAAAATCCTTACCACGATCAAAAATGTGGTTTATAATTCATCTACAATGTACCATAAAGTAAACACTAAAAACGATTATTCTACAGTGCAATAAAACAAACCCCAGTCAGACTAAACAAAGGCCATGACCACAGGGGTGCTTCCACTTAGGTCCAGTAGACATGAAAATGTCCCTCAATGGGAGCTGAATTAAGAAACAGACCTGTGGCCTTACATAAAGTTCACTTGTTTTTAGTCACACACACACACACACACACACACACACAAACACATGCCCACACACACAGTCTGTTTTCTTTTCCTCCTTCAGCTCCATTTATTTTTGCCCTTAAAGCCTGGCAAACAAATTTAATGCATTTTGATGCATTATTTATTTTTCTGTGCCTGCTGATAGCACAAGAGAAAACGAGGGGAAGGCGGGAGATGGAAAGAGATATAGTGAAAGAAAAGGGAGGAAGAGACAGGATTAAAGAATGGTTGATTGCAACAGAAACTGGGGAGCAGACCAAGGTCATGCACACCAATTCCATCATCAAACCACCCAGATCTCCCACTAGCCTAAACCAATGTCCTACAAATTCACCCCCATCTCCCACAAGGCCACCCTCATCTACCATAAACCTACTCCCATCAACAACGAACTCTCTCCCAATACCTCCATCCCCATCTGCACCAAACCCTCTCCCACCTCCCCCAAAACTTACCTCATCTTCCACAAACCCTCTCCTAAACCTACCCCCATCTTCAACAAACCCTCTCCAATTTCTAACAAAACCACCTCCACCGAACCCTCTCCCATCCCCAACAAACCCACCCCAATCTTTACCAAACTCTCTGCCATCTTCATCAACACTTATCCCTTCTTTACCACCCCCATCTTCAAGAAATTCACCATCATCCCCACCAACCCCCACCCCCATCCCAGCAAACCCTCCCCCATCTCCACCAAACCCTCTCCCATCCCTACCACCCTGCCTCAGGAGGTCATTCCTCACATGCATTATAATGCCTGACTGGTACAAATGGTCTTTTTCCTTGATCATATTTGTAGTCCTCACACACACGAATGTGTGCACATACATACATACATACATACATACATACATACATACATACACAAACCCACATACGTGCTCCCAGAAGACCCATCATTCACACCTTGAATTTAATGCGAATGTGTTTTTCCCAGCTGGAAGTTATTTAAGATAAATGTGACAAAAACAATGGAATCATCAGTCAGTAAAACAAGACAATGGTCTCTCTAATCTAAATCTAAATTAAAATTGAGGAACTGCTGTTTGATGAGATACTCCTAAACATCGGGCTGGACCGTTTGAACAAATGTCCTAACAAAATCCACACTTTTTTTTTTCGATTTAAAGCAATTACTTTCACTTTATTCCTGTCATAATGCCACAGATTTCACTGATTTGACTATCACTATTACTAATAATAATAATATGATTTGTGGACACATTTTACTACAAAAAAATAATTTTAGCTACTAAACCTAGCTTGCTAGTTAGCTTCTGTTAATGATGAACAAAATTCTCAACATTGAATTCGGCGTTGTCCACCTTTAGCTAGTTCAGTTAGAGTTAGCTAGCTAACACATCTTTGCTGGTGTTAGAAAACTAATTGTTGTGGTATTTTTTCTGACGTGTTTAAGTATTATTGTTATTAAATATTAAAAATGCCTCCTACTCCTGTTTATGTGTAGCAAAACTGACTAGCAGCTACCACTAGCCAGCCAGCTAATAGATACAGTGGTAGCTTAAAATATGAATTAAATCCGTTCCAGCCACCCAAAAATATTACCAATATTAGTGATGTAAACACTATTGGCATATTTTTTGCATATAAAAACAATCAAAATGTTTAGAGAAGACTTTTTATTTTAAATGAAGTAAAATATTAAATAAACAGACATTAAACCTCATTTAAACTTAATTTATGATTTCTCTTGACACCAGCTGTTTTAAAAGCGAAACTGAAAACGGCTCCATTTTCTTTTTGCTATCGAACTTGCTAACTTTCATGGGGCCGATGGTGCTACAGTATGTCTTCACTAAATCTTGCACAAAATTACCCCTACAAAAAAAGAAATCGCTTTGCTTTTTACTAACGCAAACAAGTTTCGACCGGCTCTTGGACATTCGCACAACTTCGATTCGGCTCTGATTATTCGCCTGTATGCCAAAAATGCTTCGTATCCCGAGGCGAATTCCAGTTCTTAAGGTGAAAATTCTTAAGGCGGGGCGTTCATATGCCGAGTTCATACACCACTGTTTATGGGATGCGTATTGTTTATTACAAAAACAATAAAACGATTCAAATGACATGTTTAAGGCTTTCCATATCACTTATGTCTCACTATTGTCCTAACATCGCAAGCTCACAGCAGGAGGAAAATAAAAAGGTAATCTGCTGTACAGTAATTGCTGTCTGTTTGAAACCTCATTCTAGTACTCACAGCAAGATGGCAGCATTGAGCAAGAAAGCCCACAACATAACATAAAGTCTCTTCGATTTTAATGTGAAAAAAAAAAAATCCTTCCTGTGCCTTGATTTTACACAAAGAAACATCAGGAAACATGAGGGAAGACAAAGGATTACACACAAATACTTGGGTATAAACTCGAATGCACAGGCACACGCATGCACACACACACACACAGAAAGTATTTCTACAAGCAAGACAGAAATATCATTATAATGCACAATAGTGCAAGCATTTCCACACACACACAGAGAGCACACACAGCATTACTCCATTCTGTCCACCCGCAGGGAGGCCTTGCCTTGCCGTAAGGATCTCTGAGAGCTTTATGGATTATGGAAACGAGCATGCAGTGCAGAAGAACATAGGTTCCACTTTTTCTCTTTTCTCTTCTGCCTGTCATAGACCTGCTGCTTGACTTCTGTCTCGTCCGCAGCTGAATCTGTGTTTCACACATCCACCTTTTGGCATCTTTTTCATTAAGCAGGAGGACATTTCCACGGTGTCTGGGGAATCACTTCGTTCTGTTTTCTCCGATTATTTCTACAAAACTAGAGCTATTGTCATACCATATATGATTCTAGTTAAATGTTTACGAACAATGAGATCACTGCGAACGATGGCTGTGGATGGATAGTTCTTCCTTGGACACTCTTAGGACTGTGACAGCTATGACACAGATTGCACTCGAGTCTCCGTCGTTAAACAGTAAATACAATAGACTTGAAGTTAAAACTAATGAATACAGAAATGCTCTGATGCTCATTACACCATCCAGTGGCACCCAGATGGGAGGACTGCTTCCTTTTAAAGTCTGCTTCTTCTTAAGGTTTCTTTCTCATGTTGTCTCAGGGAGTTTTACCTTGATGTCGCCTCTTCCTTGCTCATTAGAGCCCTATGTCTATGTTTTGGTATTTTGGTTTCAATTACCTCATTTGCAATAGTCTAAAATTAGCAATATGTGTAAGGCAAGCAAGACATGTTTATCTAGATATCATTATATCAGTGAAGGGAAGAAATATCTTCTTATTAAAATCGTTCTTATTAGGCACTTGCAGAACATCACATAGTTATGGTTTATAGTCAAAACTACAGTAGCATCAAGTCTCTCATACTGTATGTAAGTTGAATGACACTTACATATTCACATTTAGGTTTTATTTATGAATTTTGTTACAGTATGTATTTTACATAACAAAGTACACTTGCACATTCACATTGTCTGATACAGGCTGATTTATGAACTTTTATGAGCTGATTTATTGTGCCAATAAACTTAAAAAGAGTATAAGGAAATCAATCTTCGCACTATGCTAAATATTATAGATTTTTTTTTTTTTATCTTTGTACACAATATCATGTCCCTAGGGTGAAAGCAGCCTAATTAAAATAAAGTACCCTGGTCAGTTGAATGCAACCTCAGGTCTGTATCAACTTCTATCACCTAAATCCAGCTCTAAATCCTGCGTTCTTACCTTTCATTCATCTCATTGTTGATCTTGTATCAAGATGGCCATATAATCTCAGCAGCAGATTTACACGCCCTTAATTTCCTCCTATTTATTTGCTAAAAATAGTTCATTACTAAGGACAGATGTTTCATACTTGCTTGGCAAAATCTAATTTAGTATCTGTCTCTTAAACAGCTAATCCTACTACGCATTTTTTCATCCAATTCTTTCTTTCTTTATTCCCAGGCTGACAAATTGAGAAGGGAAAACCATTGAGAAAGGATCTGCTTGTACTGTACTTTGTGCTTTTTGAGACAGAGTGCATTGTGAGTCAGGACAACATGGCCAGGAAAACAAATACTAAATAAAAAAACGTAAAAATAAATTATGAATTTGCTGGTGACTGCTTCGTTAGTTTTCTCTCTCCTGGACATATACGAACAGGCTCCCCGGAACAATCATTACTATAATATAATAAATGAGTTAAGGCCTGGCACATTCATTCCATAATTCAAGTTCACACAAACGCATTGCGTTTCGCTTTATAATGCAGACAAAATTGATATCTAATGCAAAATGGTACAGAAAGTTATACTCAGTTTCCAGTTCAGTTGAAACCGGTTTTCTGCTCCATTCCATCCAGTGTGTACAGATGTCAGCTAAAATTTGGATTTAGCTGATTTTTTAAATCGCTACTGAGCTTGTAAGGTGTCCCCATTTCAAAATCCCTTTCCGTTTTTTACAGAAGCGGATCCTAAGATAATTCCTTAACCTGTCAGTGACCTGTGGTTCATTGTATCCTCTTCCCGAATGACATGCGCTACGCAGTCTAAAACTCTTACAATCCCCACTTCTCCCTGCTACCTATCTTCACCCACCGGCGAATCCGTTCTGCACCTTGACGGCGTCCAAAGGGTTCAATTAGAGGATCAGGAACTGTGAAATATTACATGCGTTCGGAAGCAGCACCATAAATTGTGCCGAACCAAAACGAGACAACTTTACTAGAGTGAGTGAGAATGAGAGAACTTCTCCCAGGGCTTCAGAGAACGTGACCTTGTTTTGCATTGAAGCCTCAGGGTAACAGCTGCACTCTAAAACACCCGCCTCATTATTCAGCGTGAACGGTATGACAATATCACAGCTATAAAGAATACTGCACGGCATTCCAATACAGTGAATTACCGACTGGCAGATGAGTTTTCAGTCACGACTCACGATGCCTGTGTCTGGCTGCTGACTTTACTACGACGCTCAGGAGGAAAATGCACGAACGCGACCCTTAATTTAGTCGTAACCTGCCGAGTTATAGATCACAAGCCTGGAAACGCCGTTGCTTATTTAAAAAACAAAAACGAAGTCTGCAAAATGCACGAAACAAGAATGAAACAATGCCGAGATATTAGTGTGCGAGATTAACTTATTAAACCTGAACTAATCTATTATAAAATCAGGTTATGCATCTCCTGTCAATCGCAACAGGATTACACATATGAAAGCAATAAACAGCTCCAATAAGCTGCCTCTGGTGATTACAACAAGAGCAGTAAAAAGACAAGAATGATCTGACAACAGAGAATAGAATAAAAAAGAAGCAAAGAGGGAAATGACAGGAGGAGGGAATTGTGAGGAATATATATCGGCATTCACCGATCGGTCACAACATTACAATGCAAAACATTATGTCAATATGGTGTAGGTACACCTTGTGGCACTGGGCAGCTCTGGAAAGCATTGACTTTTTTATGTGGGGGCGGGTCAGACGGGCTGGACAGTGCTCCCCAGGGGCGTGAATACGCCTTTGGGTGCTCATGATCCTGTGACCAGTTCACTGGTATATAATTGATAATCAATGCTAATGTTTTGTATCGTCAACCTTATGCCTAATCGATGTATCTTCTTATTGCTTCTTTGAATTTCTTCTTTCCAACCCAGCTTCCTATCTTCCTTTCTTCCTGACCGTCTGAAAGAACTTTCATCTACTTCCCAGGATGTTCTTCTGATGAGCATCTCTCTGACTGAACTTTATCCCTTCAAACAGAACCTACTGTACTGTACTTCCAACCAAACGTCCTTTTTAACAAAGTTCGAATGACCTCTACGTTTTTGACCAAGACCTTCCTAATTTCCACCTAAACTTTCTCCTTACTAAGTTTACCTCCAACTAGCTTTTTTCCTGCCTAATTTCCAGTTCCCATATATAATGTCCTATGTTTTTTCATAGGGATTGTTTTTCGCCGGTAAGCGCTTTGCCTGTACTGCAGACGATATCCCAGTTACTTTACTCCAGATCCTGTGATCTCGCTGTTCCTCTTTTACTCCCCACCTCAAGAGTAAAGATCCAGCAGAATTCTGAATTACAGAGTGACAGAAGAGATTTCATCCACAACACTATGATTTGCTGCGGACACATGAATCCTTGTGTCCTATGCAAACAACCTGTAATTTGATGATATCCATCTTCATTCCCTCCCTTTCTTCTTCACACTAAAAAAAGAATCCCATAAATTTGGTTACATTCTTCCTTTCCTTCATCCTTCCTTCCACCATTTTAGTTCTTCCTTCTTTCCTTTTTTTATTTCCATGAAAAACCCTCGATTTTCCCTTCTTTCTTCCAGTCCAACCAACCGCAATTTACTTACAACATATGCTTCTTTCTTTACCTCCTTCCAGTCTTTATTCAGTGAAAACAACCTCAATTTCCTTTGTTCATTTGTCCCTTCCTTCCTCCCTCCCTCGCTCCCTCCCAAGTTAAGCAATCTGAATGTTGCCTTCTCATCTAGAACAGCAACTTTGATTTGGCTATTTCTCCTTCCTACCTTCCTTCCTTGTTTCATTCCTCCCTTCCATCTATCTCTTTATTCCAATGACAGCAACCCCAGTTCCCATCTTTCAATTCTTAATTCACCCTAATTTGGTTCCTTACTTCTTTCTTTCCATCCATCCATCTGACCATCCATCCTTCCTTTCAACAAAAGCAACCCCACTTATATCCTTAATCCCCCTTTCCGTTCCTTTTTTCATTCATCCGTTCTTCTTTTTTACCCTCAATTTGATTACTTCCTTCTTCTTCTCCTTTTTCCTTTCCATTCTTCTATCTTTGTCTTGAAACAAACCGCACTTCTGACATATTGTTTCTTATCTTTTCTCATGTAAACAATCCCTGTTTGGTTCCACCTTTTCTTCCTTCCAGTGAATACAATTTGGTTGTATTCTTTCTTCCCTCCTCCTTTCGTCTTTTTTTCTTTCATTCTCCTTCTTTCTTTCTGTTTGTCAGCTTATTTTGCAGTCTGTTGTTTCTTGGCCATAAATCCTGCATTCTCACCCAGAAGTAGGCATAAATCACACTGCAGCACAGACCTGCCTTCACTGTATTTGCTTTTACTTATCTAATGAATAAAAAATGAAAAAACAAGCCCAAAACAGGGGAGTCTCTCTCTCCCTCTCTCTCTCTCTCTCTCTCTGCCTATTTGATTCCCCCCACAATACCCTGGCATGAAAGTAGAGGCTCTAAGTGCACTTGTGTAATTGGTGGAAGATTATTTATGAGTTTTACAGTGGTGCTTTCATTTGTTGCCCCTATTTACGCATGACTGGAGGGGCAATCAGGGCTCGAGCAGCATTCTGCTTGCGATTTGGGTGCACGGACCTGACCTTGTGCTGCTCTTCTCACAGAGTCAGAAGAGGTGAATGAGTGAGAGGTGGAGGGAGACAGAAACGTATCTCTTTCTTCCTAGGGGAGGGCTGAGGAGAATGTGAGAGAGATGCGGATATTCTTAGACATACATGAGACTGAACCTAACGTACACCACCAGATGGATGAAGCATGGGAAGAGAGTGACTTTCAAGATCCTAACAGATTATAAAGACAATGTATTCTTTCTGCTGATTTATGATGGGGGAATAGACCATAAACAATCATATTCTGCTGTAATAACTAGAGAAGTAAAAAATACAACCAAACATCACTCGTCTTATCTTCTATACCGCTTTATCCTGCATTCAGGGTCGCAGGGACCTAGAGCCTATCTCAGGAGACTTATACCCCTATCTCACGCGGTTTGACTCACGGTGAGATGCGGAGTTCCGCTGGCGTTCGTGAAGTTCTGTAAGGACCGCAAGCTTCCGCGAGGGCATGTTTAATTAAACATGTTTAATTTTTTCGCGCGGAAAGATGGAAACGTACTCACAGCAGCAAAAACTCGCGGTGAATCATGATGAACCATACTTATGGCCACCGCGGAGGTGAGATAGGGGTATTAGGGCACAAGGCCGGGTACACCCTGGACAGGGTGCCAATCCATAAACCAAACATCAATTAAAGACAAATATGGACGTATAAACGGACGCACAATTTTCTTAGCCACATCAGTTAGTTTTTCCTTTGTTAAGGACCACTAGGGTCACAATTTCTTTTTTACACTTTTTATTTTGACTGGTCATAAATGCTGTCAAAATTTTGTCTTGGGGTTAGGTCAGGTTGAAAAGAAAATGGCCTGATACTTAGCCAGGATGCAAAATATTTTCTTGTAGATGTGAACTGTCCTCCTGTGGAAAAACAAATCTTCAGACCAAGGCGAGGCCTAAATAATGAGCACATCAAGTATAGACTCTAGGCAGCATTGGGGCCTGATGGTTAACATTGCTGTCTCGCACCACCAGGGTTGGCGGTTTGAATCTTGCCTCTTGCATGGTCTTCGCATGATTTGGTAGGCTTCTTGCTAGTTTTCTCCCACAGTCCGAAGACATGTGGTGTAGGCTAGACTGGTGTTTCCTAGTGAACGTTGGCACCCCATCCAGGTTGTGACCGGAGTTGCTTGGAATATAAAAATATATTACATTTTTATGGTATTTGGCAGATGCCCTTATCCCAGCTTCCCCAGACCTACTGTAGACAATGTATGTATGAATATACACACTTGTGGTCTGCCTAGCTAGCTCGCATTTGTAATAACTATTAGTTTATTGAATGTGCTTGAATTTTCATATTTAGTATTTTACCTATAATCCAATGTACTGGTACAGAAATAAGCAAAAACAAGCAGTTCTGTTGCATAGCACTAAATATTATGGAAAAATACTCTGCAAAACAACTGAACAACTATATAACCTGCACCAAAGTTGTTTACTTGCTCACAACATGTCCAGAAGTGTTCAATTTCTCTTTTACTCCAGCAATTTAGTCAGTTATATTGTTGTATGATATGGCTCTTTTGTCCTCTTCTACATGAACGTTTAAACCTAGACATATTCATATGCCATGACAGCCATGCTGATATTCAGCACAACGGCACAACAACCTTGAGTGTGATATTGCTTTCATACAACAGGATTGTAGAATATCTGAGATGCGAAGTGATACGTATAGTTAAAATTCCTAGTGCCGTTACTGTATATTATCATCACTTGTGAAAGGAATGCTTCTAGTTCAATCAGATTACTTCAGGTTAGAATGAACTGTTATATAATGATCAATGAATAATTATTAATTGATTAACTGCCGCTACGGATTTATCCATTGCTGTGGCTCTGACCGTACTCTTTGAAGAAATGTTTGCAAGAAACATAGCAATTAAATGTTACTTGTAATTATCAGAATTTGCAGTTGTAAAATCTAGTGCAGCTAAGTGCATTTCTAAAAGGAGCTTTCCTGATATTGGCTCTACTGCAAACCTTGCTCTAGGGTATTAAATTTCCATTTTGAGTTGAAACAAACTTCCCGCCTGTGCGAATTTATGCTATTTGCGTCAACCCCTGACAGCATAACTGATTTTTCTGATGCTGGCTGCCCCTTTTATACCTCTCATCATAAATCTACAAAAAAAAAAAAACAGGCCACAGATAGCTTTGGTCAAATTTTTCAACAAAGATGAACTCCTTTTACTGTTACAACGAGGAACTAGCATGTTTTAAAAGAAGCACATCACACACAGTTCCACATACACACACATCGTCATCATCATCATCCTCGCTGCCAGCTTTCCTCCCTTATCCCATCATCAGCCATCAGCAGTCTGCCTGATTAAATATAGAACAAACACACACACATACACACTCACATGCACACAGAGGCAATGAGAGGAAAAAAAAAAACAGCTGATACCACTAAGAGCTTCCTTCTGCTCCTGCTGAAGCTGGACTAGGGAGAATCGAAGCTAATTTGGTGAGTGGTTTCGTGAACACAGACCTCGCATGCTCGCAATGATCGATCATCGAGCTCGCATTGTTGTCGAGTTGCTAAGTGTGTTACGTTGCTAACGGTTCACAACAGCTACCTGCCTATCATTCTTCTCACTCGTCTAATGGCTACCAATCACTCCGAGATTACGGTGGACATTTCGAGAAATTGCTGCCTGATGAAAAAAAAAAATTCTATTTGTGCTGCAGCGATTAGTCCATGTCAAAACACACACATACAAAAAAAATGATTGATGAGAATTTTCAGAATCACTGCATCATTCATCGAAAGGAAGACAAAATGCGCTTTTAGGGCGAATGACAGTTTTCAGAGGACGAAGTGACTTATATGTATAATTAGTAAAATGGCAATCTCAATGACAGGGCAATTTTGGGAACCGTGACTGAAAGATAAGCAGCCACAATGATCTATGTTTCTGGTCACATTATCGAGTTTGATTTGCGACCTTGCGAGGTGTGTATTATAAAAAAAATAATAAAATAAAATAAACCGTAAATTAAAAAGACATTACTTAATCTGTAGGTACTGTAGGTACAGGCGGTGTTAGGACGGTTGGAATATCTCCGTCTTTCTCATGGGGTTTCCATGTACCAGCCCCAAAGACGTTGGGTTCTGGTGAGCCCAATCGGAGCAGCCTAAAAGAACAACTGTACAGTATGTAGACAGAATGTTAAACAACACAATGTATAATATAAAAGACCATAACCAAAATGTATTACTTGATCACAGCCAGTTAGTATGGATTTCAAAACCATTTTAAAAACTATGAGCTAGCTGGCATCGCTAAAAAGTGATAGTTTACGGAATATGCTTAAAGAGAGGTTCGCAATTTTAAAATACATGAGCAAACTACACACTTCTAATACCTAGCACAATATGTTATAAACAAAAAAAAAAAATCAATGAACAAGTTGTATTACCTACCCGGAGTACTAATACGTCCCAAAGTGTTCTATTTCTCTTTACCCCCGCAATTTAGTCAATTATTATGTTGTACAAGGGGCGTTAAGTTATGAGAGTAAAAACCTCTGTTATTTCTCTAGACACACTAATGCAATTATTCCAGCAATTTACTACTTGGATACCATCAAGGTAAAAAAAAATTCTCACTACTGCCTGTTTCACGTCTGAAACGATGGCCTCCCAGGAACTCCTTTAATGGCCCAAAGTACACTATGACAGTGAAAAGGACAGTATGAGACATGTGGCACTAACTCCTAGCTGAGTTCTTGTAATGTGCACGTGGTGTTGGTGAATGATTGTGTACAATTCACAAGGACAGGTACGTCTCTTCCCCCACTTTTGACAAGTTATCCACTGATTTTTAAGGATCAGGTGCTTCACTCGTTGAGGGATCCCGGGATCATCATTCAGGCCAGTACGCCCTTCTTTAAAAACATTTGCACCATTCGCATGTTTTACTGCATTTAAGAGTCTCATCACTGTACTGTGTTTGAAGTCTTCTGTAAATGTCAATCAGTTTTACGGCTTCAATCATGAGAAATTTCATCATAAGTCCCGGTTTGACTTGAACACCTATTGGATATTACGTTGTTCCTACACTAATCTCTCTTTTTCCGCTTCTATTAATCAAGAAAACTTGACATGTTAATGATTAAACAAACTGCAGAGAATTGAAAATCGATTACCTGATTATGTTTGTTTTGCATAAGGTATCTTCGTAGCCTACAAAAACGTGTTCACCACAAGAGGGCGCAATTGCAATTGGCTAGTGCGCAAGATATTTACGACTCGACTATAAATAAGGACTGAGAGACGAGAGCAGTATTTTCTGCAGCCTTATTTATTTGACTGCTTTAATTCTCTTTCTGGCTTCATTAATTTGTCTCAAATAATTAATTTGTTGGGTTTGTTCCACTAGAACTGTTTAAATAAAACTTAAGCAGAAAAATGGGCCTGTTATCATTAACTATTAACGATTAATTGATCATTGATTATAAATGTGTTAAACTACTGGTTTAGGAAATTGTGCTAAATAAGTACACTAAATAAATAATAACTAAAAAACTGAAAAAAAATTTTTGCCATCACTCTTATAGAACGTTTTATTTTGTCCACAATTATAAATGTTAAAAAAATCTTTTAATATGGAGAATAACCAATATTTTATATCTAGGCAGTTATTCAATTATACGATCCTACAACTTAGCCATAGCGAACCACGACACCATCGTAACTCTCCCTGAAACTAAACGACAGCTGCTTGTCTCCGAGGTGTAAATTAAAGTCAAAGACGGCGGAGCGCTGCCTCGTTTTTAACTGCTGCAGACATATTGCTTCAGGAGTGGTAGTAATCTCCTCAGAGCAGGATATAGTCACAAATACCTTGTAAAGATGCCCTGAGTATAGTAACTGTCTAGCATGAGCAGCTGCTGTCACGTTCAGACAATAACACACCTGTGAGAAGCCCTTGAATCGCACTCGTTTATAAAACGAAGAACACGTGCATCTGTCCTCATAAAAGACTTTAATGCAAATACGTTCCCATGAGCACTCCGACAATAACCTTCGTGCACACTTCTGCACATGCACACACTCACTTCATGTATGGAATGGTTAAAAGTTGCAGTATATTGGTACATTGGGTTTAAACTAATTTAAAAAAAACAAGAAACTAATTAAAAATCCTCCCACTTGTTCTTAAAAAGAATTTTAACCAATCCCAAATGCTCCTGCTGATACCCTTCACCACTCCTGACACTTTTACCGTTATTACTTCAATTTGCCTGTTGAATTTGGTGTTTATAAAATAATGATGGTAGATATATTTTTTTGTAGTAAGCTTTTTATTTAAACATTCTGTCTTTAAAAACATGATCCTCATTTTTCTCTTCATTGACATGTTAATAAAGTCAAATTGAATAAATAATATATTAAAGCAGGCAGAGAATAACGTTCAAATCACAAATTAAATGCATGATGGGTTCCAACTTTTCTATAGCAACGGTGGTTTCCACAGGGCCGGGTTACGAACCTGATGCCCAACCCTCCTCCTTTTCCATTCAGGATTTGGAACCGGCAACAGCGGTGTGTGATTCTGTTTCGGGAGTGGAGTTAAGGGCTTTGCCCAAGGGCCCAACGGTGGTAACCCTGAGGTGGTTGGGCTCGAACCCCCAACCAGCATCCCAGAACCTCCACTGCCCTGCATATTAAAATAACCTCATAAATTTAAAAAAGGCAATATAATGTTTGCAATAACATACTCATTTATTTATTTCGCATAGCACAAAGCATTTTTGCAGTTTTTGCCTGAGTGAAACGAGAGTGCAGCCAATGTTACTTCCCAGTCTGATTTGGACTAATGTGACCTTTTTTGGTTCATATATATTTATGGCGTTTGGCAGACACCCTTATCCAGAGGGAGTTACATTTTTATCTCAGTATACATCAGAGCAGTTAGTGGTTTAGTGCCTTGGTCAAGAGCCAAACGGCAACTTGGTGGTGCTGGGGTTGGAAGCTGAGACCTTCTGATCAGTAGTACAACACCTTAACCAATGCGCTACCCCTGCTCTTATATAGACACATAATCGTATATACCGCTTTATTCTGTATACAGGTTCGCGGGCGACCTGGAGCCTATCCCAGGAGGCTTAGGGCATGAGGTGGGGTACACCCTGGATGGGGGTGCCAATCCATCGCAGGGCACACACACATACTCATACAATTTGAGGAACACCAATTAGTCTAATTTACATGTCTTTGGACTGTAAGGAGACCGAAGTACCTGGAGGAAACCCGGGGAGAACATGCAAACTCCATGCACACAGAGGTGGGAATCGAACCTGGCTGGACCCTGGAGGTGCAAGGCGACAGTGCCAACCAATAAGCCACCGTGCCGCTGCATTAAATCCTCATTATTTAAAAAAATCTTTTGATTTGGTAGGGACTCGTGAGCATTTAGTTTTGTGCACTGAATTCACAAGTATGCACCAGTAGTAGGAAAACTTTTAATTTTTAGTGTTGTTTGTTGCAAGACTTGCTAGCTAATATTAGCTATTTACTAAATTAGTCTTCTTCAGGGCCGTACATATATTTTGTTTCAGGACCAGGAAAGAAACCTGAAAATTTTTGGTTGTCAAAACGTTGTAGTGATGTTAATTCGGCAACTTTACAGACGTTGGGACAATGTAGTTGTTTTTAAAAGTTAAAAATCTTTTTGTTTTGATGAATTGATGTCGGAACAATGTTGACGACATGACGATGGGATAACGCTAAACGAATGCCCCAATGAAATATTGCAAAAATGACTTAAAAACATGATTAATACCAAACCAACGGTCTGAGCGCGATTCAATCTCTGGTTGCTGCAGCCAGAAGTGCTTACCTCTGGACCACTAGGGAACACACTGTTGATAATATTAAACTGGAAAGCAGCCAAAATGATAAAAAAATAAATAAAACCCACTTAACCTCTGAGATGTGTTCTGTGAAAGCGGACCTGATGCGGTTTGGACGCTGTACGAACACTATATTACAGTACAGTAATTTGTGAGCTACGATGCACCTCGCGGTAATATTTCGCAAAGAACATGAAACAGAGAGGTAACATTACAGCATGACACAAGATACTGTACACACGCTGTGTGATGGAAGCTGTTGGGTCCGTCCTAATCTTCGACAGGACGTCTAATCCCTGATCAAAACTTAAGGGTCAATGGATGTGTGAAGCGGTACGAAAGGATGATAACCAAATTAAAGTTATTCATTAAACGTTAGCGCAACATTCAAAAACAACTTTCTTCCGATCATCATCACAACGTCATCGCAACGTCTTTTAGCAGCCTTTTTTTTTTTAAAGAACTGAATTATAAATATTTACAGTATGCTATGACACTGGAAGACTAAAATATACATATAATGCTAATAGCACATGAATTTAAACCCTCAGTCATTAGATTTGCTACGTTTTTTCACTTGTCACAGATGCTTTATTATTCTGATAGATTAGACATGAGATCAAGTCCCACAGTATCTGGCCTCAATACCGAAGTTATTGAATTGCTTCAGCCTTCAAACCTTCAAACTGATTTTTTCCCCCCTTTAATGGAAGGAAGTGTCTATATCAAATAAAAGCCTGCCTTTTTTATTTGAGTCTAGCAAGAAAAATGCAGCGACTCACAACTGACAGCTTTGCGGATTTTAACACCGCCACAGAAACGCAGAACAAAAAGCACAGTAATATGAACGTTTTGCACGATGGGCTCTTGTTCGTGTTAAACTGGGACTTTTGATTGTGCAAATGGACGAACAGAACACAGTTAAGATTTCTTTATATAAAATCCTCTCTGCTACACTAATGCACTTATCCATGCGTGTCAGTAATGCTTGGATGCCATCAAGGTAGAAAGTTTTCCCAGTACATCATGAAACGCTGGTCTCCCAGGTACTCCTTTAATGACTTGAACATTTGGAGATGGCTTGAAGTCGAGGCCTTTTCCGGATCTAGTTTGTTACACCAGGTCACATTAGAGGGAAGAGCTTTAATCGGCTTGGAGAGAGGACTTGTGTTAGTACTATTAGGATGAAGCATGCCTCAAGGTAGTCAGGATTCCACTCACAATCCTCCTGTTCTGTAAGCTACTCGCTCTGTCTAGTATGTAAGAAGAGGCAGCATTCTTCATGAATACCAAACGAAAATATCACGATAACACCTAAGATAAGCAAAATCGGCAATATTTGAGACAAAGATATCCACTTACGTAAGAGTCGACTCACTGCTAACAAACTTTTTGGAAACTACTGTACTAATCTCTAAAGCTATGATTAATTTAATTGAAGATTTCTTGGCTACTACTACCACTTCTTTTTTATCTAATGTGTGCTTTTCTTTCAAATATTTAGTTCTATGTATTTTTCTGACCGTTCTTTTTCTACTATATGTTTCACATATATATATATATAAACCCACACAGATGAAAATCTCTCTGTAGCGCTTTCTCTTTCTCACACTCGCACAAAGCATGTGAGGAATGAAATTTGGACCAAACACCGCTTCACCTTCAAAGAAAAATGGATAACAAAGAGCATGAGTCAGTGAAATCAGTTTCTCGGGTGCACTTATCTCCCCCGTGCTTTCAAACGAGTCCTCCATTCATTTGTACTCTACACACTGCATCACCCAAAAGCTCCCTGCAAGGAAGGTTGCAGCCCGTTGGAAGATGATTAAAATCTTTAATAATTTAAAACACAATCCCCAAAGAAGAGAGAAATCAACGGGTGAGAGAAAGAGAGTGAGAGTGAAAGAAAGTGAGAGAGAGAGAGCGAGAGAGAGAGAGAGAGAAAGAAGAGAGCACACTGAGCTGAAAGGAAACACTGTAATATTTTTGACCTTTGAAAGAGAAGTGAAATTGTGTCCTTCTCTTCGCTGGCTGTGCGGAGAGACGAGGCTCCGTCCTGTTCCTTTAATTTACTTCCTCTCCTTTGCAGACACCTTCTTCGGTAAACTCGGGGAGGGCAGCCAAGCCGGCCAGCTTGAGCACCCGTACAGTAAAGGGTATCATTTTCATTATTAATGTCTACGAATTAGACCCAAAATGTGCCAGGTAAATACGCAATCAAACGCTGGGCAAGAACATTGAGTTCACCGCGAGAGGTTAAAACGGTTGGAGCAAACATTTGGGAGTAAATGCAAGCTCACTGGAATATATTATATGCGTGTGATCACAGGTCATCCCTGTGTCATGAATGTCAGGTAGCTGGAACAAATCATTCATTCATCTTCTATACCTATTATTCTGTGTACAGAATAGCAGGGCCTGCGAAACCTTGGGCATGAGGCGGGGTACACCGTGGACAAGGGTTAGGGTTAGGACTAGGGCAACTTAGGGGCAACTACTTATTCCCTTTTGGGAGGAAACCACATAAGGACAGGGGATATATGAGCCACTGTGTCGCCCAGGGATGACATCTCTAACACATTTACTGTACTTAGAAGAAAATTGGTATAAATATTGTAATGTGGTGTATATTAAGGGTGGCGTAGTGGTTATCACTGTAGTCTTGCACCGCAAGGGTCGAGGGGACGAGTCCTGCCTTCGGGTATAACTTTAGTTTACACCCCGTCCAAGGTCTACCTCGCCTAGTGACTTGAGTACCCTGGCATAGACGCAACCCTGTATAGGATAAGCGGTGTACTGTAGAGAGTGAATGGAAGAGTGATCTCGTGTACGTTATGACTTCATTCTGGACAGTAAACTAAACTCTTTCTGTTTGAGGACATAAGAAAGCTGCATCCTGTCTCAGGAGAGGACTGGACTGTCGGTTACAAGCAGAGAAAGTCCTACCCGGCTCTCGCTCTCCCGAGAAGACCTGACTCACCATTTATACAGCAAAACAAAAATCAATGGCTTAATGATCCAAAACCAGTAATAGAAAGAGTAAAAAAAAAAAAAAGAAAAAAAAAAAACACTCCATCTAAAACAATAAAATGTCTTTTGGCAAATGCAGCTCCGTTCTGTGTCACAGTGTGTGTCCGCGAGTGTGTATGTGTGAATGTGAGCGTGCTCAACCTGGCTTGGTGGTGCAAAACATATTGATTTATTGATTGCCCGCTTTTTGCCCGGCCTCCTTCGCTGTTTCTCTTCCTCCGCGTGCCCCGCTGTAGAAGCTGTGAGGACGGGAAGACCGAGAGCGTGCTGCGAGTCAGTCGTCCTGGTGCGTACTCTACATCATCCAGATTTATTATCCTGGGTCAAGACCAAATCAAAACCTTGGCCCATTCGCTGAGTACAATTTACAAGTGCCTTCCAAGAGCTGGTGAGATTTTGGCAAGGGATACTCTACCCCAACTAGACAGGTGCTGTGATGTAAGCCCACCTTTTTCGGGATAATTTAACGATTAGAGGAAGGCTCATGCTTTATGATTTACCTCTGTGAAGCCTAGAGGTGTGCTTGTTATCCTGGATCAGTCTACCGTCTTAGCACATAGCGGTAATCCTTTAAGATAGACCAGGGATGCCAAAACTTTCTTGTCTGCTGAACTCGTTCAACCTTAGTGAAGTATCAGCGGGGCAAACACTAAGTAAAATCTTTATAATAAACAGCATTTGCTACATAAAGCGTGGTATGTATAGGATTGTCCCATTAGCCAGACGCATACAGGGGTCAAGATTCAGCCTCAGTCCAAGTTCAACTTAAACCTCAGAATGTAATTTTGGTAAATCGCAGGTAGTTGCTATAGTAAGCTGGTCCATTTGGGTGTTGCAGACATCTCCTACAAGCACAACATGTGTTTGAGTTTACTACTCTTTACCACCTTGGTAAGCATCTCAACCATGCACACCAGGTTGAAACTTGAGGCAGATGGACTACAAGAACCGAAGACCCCGGAAAGACTTCTTCACAACAAAGTTGGATTTCTAAGCATGCTGCCCTTGCCATTAGGAACGACCGCTGTGACATCAGCGCAATGAACGATCAGATAGCGCGAACAGGTGTGGATCTCAGCTTTCCCTTTCGAACGAAATCGTGTTTATTTGGTTCCGGCCGTGTGCCATGCGGGAGCCACAGGTAGGCCTCGTTGAACCGCCGACAAAAATAATCACTGCAATAAAAGCCAGGAAAAAAAGAAAAAGAAAATAAAATAAAAAAAACTTGAAGGAAAAATAAAAAGTGCAAAGTCAGTGAGCGGCGGAGCGGCTCCTCGATCTGAATGCCGTTGTCATGACGACTTGTTATCCCAGCTACTCCCTGAGGCAGCTGGGAAATCAGGAGGGGAGGGCTACTGGGATCGAGGCTATTCTTAAACACACGGCAACAGGCAAATGCAATTCCAGACACAGCGAGCCAGTGGCCTAATCAAATCAGCAGGGAGGGATGGAGGCGAGAGGCGGGGGCCTGTCGGATGCCTGTCGCTCGCCTGGAAAAGCTAAGCCAGATGCAGGGCACGCTCCATGCAAACACACACACACACACTGACGAATGATGGAAAAATAACTAATCTGATATGAAGGAAGCCCTGGATGGTGGACCTGTTATCTCCACCGGCTCTTTTCGTATCATGCATAAAGCCCCACTCATCTCCTTTCCCAGAGGGTAGGTATTTCCACGTCCTCTCCAGGGTCTCAATGTCCACTGTGTGGATGTGGCTTGTGAGGTGTGACCAGGCCTGTCTCCTGCCTCCTGGTGCTAACGAGCGGGGTAATTACTGACGGCCCAGGCTGAGGGAGGCAGCTAGTGCGGCGAGGGACGGTGCTTAGTTAACCTCCCCCACGACGCACGAGCGTGTTTAATTAAACTGAACTCTCAGGGACCTCGAACAGACTGAGAAAGAATAGCGAGGAGAAATTATACTGAATCTATTGTCGGGGCTATTTTTAACCTCGGTACGGGGCGCTCCTCAGCCGGAGAGGCCTGATACTCCCTTTGAGTGTCTTCCTTTTTTCTAGTGATTCGAGTAATGGAAACTGCTACGGCAATTTTGATTTCTACAGAAAAATTATTTGTCTTAGTGAAATGAGCTGTTCATCCTCGCCTGATTCCGACTTTTGCTGCCATTAAAGCTTTGATCTGGTGATCAAAAGATTAAGATAAAATCCAAACTGCACACAAGTTAAAGGCAAAAAAAAAAAATCCCAGAAAATTAGCTTAAAAAATATTTAAAAATCTGCAAAGACTATAGGAAGGATGAATTACAAACAAGCGGTTTGTATTATGGATCGGTATTTGAAACTGAATTTCAATTCCTAATGCATGAGTTTTAGGTCATTGAAACCTTCAACACAATCTTCCAAAAGGGGAAAAACATTCAAAGAGCGCCCGAGGAGCGTTTTTATAACAAGGGCAGCCTGGTCGCTTAAGGCTGCATTTCACACTTTCCTCAAACCAGCCAGGAAAGTCCTTGAAAAGTTTAATCAAAGAAATTAATTGTCATTTTAAACTGTCTTCGGTCGCCATTTTAAACATCTGGCCTCCTTCGAGCCTCCCACTGGTCGCCTGCTGTTTAATACGAGAGCAAATCTTCCTCTCTGCTTTCTAACACGCTGCCTGAACAAATGATGGAGAGAGAGAGAAAGAGCGAGAGTGAGAGTAAAAGGGTATGGGTGTCAAAGGCCGTAAAAGTGTGTGTAGAATACCACGGCTTGTTTAATTCATCAAAACTGGCCTCATGGAGAGTTGTAGCTTTAAACTTTAATGAAAGCGCCCTAAAGTCCTGAAGTAGCGAAATGAATAGGAGAGAAAATATAAAACAGGGAACTCAGAGAGAGAGAGAGAGAGAGAAAGAGAGAGAGAGAACTTGGAGAGACTTCAGCGAAACAATCCTTCTCTGTCATTACACTGGGCTCTGTTTTGCGATACGCACAAACACACACACATGCGGTCTACTCTTCCCATGTTTATTGGCTTATGCTGGTGGAGCCGGTGATGAGAGTTCAGCGTGTCAGCAGAACTAGCTCTCGTCTTGCTAGAACTCAGCCCGTGCCCATGCATGTTCGAGGAAATGAGGAAACACTGGGGCTACGTTAATAAAAATATGAAGAATGAACTCTCTGGGAAAACCGAGCGTAAACACGGTACATATTGCACTAGCATCTCTGGACCAGAATATGTTTTAATCGTGTTCTTTGACGCAAATGAACTGCACTCTAGTTGGAACTGAACTCTGACGACCTCCCTCGGCACTTGTTTTGTCTGCATCTCTGGGTTCTTGCTGTATGCAAAAAAAACAAAAAAACACACACACCACAGATGATAACACAACAAAAAGAGGTGGTCACAGTGTGGCTCCAGTTGTACACAGGGACAGTGAGATTGCAGCGATAAAGGCAATCAACCCTGAATCAAATCACTTCCAAGCGCAGAAAGTGAACCAAACCAGCCAGGTATTATGGGTAACTGTGTATGTGTAATGCTTAAACTGTGCCAAAGAAAAGAGCTGCAGTAATGTGTTCTGTTCAGGATGTTTGGACAGCAAATAGAGAGAACAAATGATATATCTAATGCACAAAACAATTCATGCTATATTTATTTTAATAAAGAAATATTTGAAAATGATGTGGCAATTCACTGAGCTCCCGATCGATGTTCTTGATGCTTTTGGCATTATTATTATATTTTTCACCAATGCATGAAAAAGGAAATGGAGCGTTTTGAATTTGTACTTTTAAAATAATATAGTTCTAATTAGCACTCGGGTAATGGACTAAATCTGGTTTGGAGTTTCTTAAAATCTAGAATTGGGAAATTGAGCAGATCTGATTTAGACATCAAAGGGAGATGCAGGATAAGAAAAGGCTCCTGACACTTGTGGAAAAAAATCTTTGGCACCCAACGTGCTTAAGCAGTGGATGGGAAAAAGTAATGATGATGTTGATGATGGGGGAGACTTTTGTTTGAATGTTGGGAAATGGACTAGTTCTGGTTAAGTACTTAGAAATGGACAAGTTCTATGTCATTATTGGAGACTGGACAAGTTCTGGTCAAGTATCTGGTTAAGAAATTGACTTGTTCTGGTTGAGGTTTGGAAAATGAAATAGTACTGGTTAAGTATAAGGAAACAGACAAGTTCTGACAGTGTTGAGAAATGGACAAGCTGTGGTTAAGTATTGGAAAATGGACTAGTTTTGGTTGCAACTAAAATAAAGACTATTAATGATCTGGGCTTAAAAAACAGAAATCCAATCTGAAGTTTTGCAAATGGACCAATTTTGATCTGGAATTGGTCAATGAACTAGTTATTGGCTTATTCTGCCTGAAAATGGTAAATGGGCTTAATTTGGTCTGAACACAGGAAATGGACTAGTTCTGGTTGAGTATTCGGAAATGGACTAGTTCTGGTTGAGTATTGGGAAATGGACTAGTTCTGGTTGAGTATTGGGAAATGGACTAGTTCTGGTTGAGTATTGGGAAATGGACTAGTTCTGGTTGAGTATTGGGAAATAGACTAGTTCTGGTTGAGTATTGGGAAAGGGACTAGTTCTGGTTGAGTATTGGGAAAGGGACTAGTTCTGGTTGAGTATTGGGAAATGGACTAGTTCTGGTTGAGTATTGGGAAATAGACTAGTTCTGGTTGAGTATTGGGAAATGGACTAGTTCTGGTTGCAACTAAAATAAAAACTATTAATGATCTGGGCTTAAAAAACAAAAATCCAATCTGAAGTTTTGCAAATGGACCTATTTTAATCTGGAATTGGTCAATGAACTAGTTATTGGCTTATTCTGCCTGAAAATAGTAAATGGGCTTAATTTGGTCTGAACACAGGAACTGGACTAGTTATGGTTGAGTATTGGGAAATGGACTAGTTCTGGTTGAGTATTGGGAAAGGGACTAGTTCTGGTTAAGTATTGGGAAATAGACTAGTTCTGGTTGAGTATTGGGAAATGGACTAGTTCTGGTTGAGTATTGGGAAAGGGACTAGTTCTGGTTGAGTATTGGGAAATGGACTAGTTCTGGTTGAGTATTGGGAAAGGGACTAGTTCTGGTTGAGTATTGGGAAATGGACTAGTTCTGGTTAAGTATTGGGAAATAGACTAGTTCTGGTTGAGTATTGGACTAGAACTGGACTAGTTCTGGTTGCAACTAAAATAAAGACTAGTCATGATCTGGCTTAAAAAACAGAAATCCAATTTGGAGTTTTACAAATAGACCAATTCTGATCTGGAATTGGAAAATGGACTGGTTCATGAATTATTCTGCTTGGAATTAATAAATGGGCTTATTCTGGTCCGAACTGAAAATGGACTGTTTTGATCAGGAATGAATTGTTAGACTTATTCCCATTTGGACCTGAAAATGGACTAGTTCTGATTTTGACTATGGAAAGAGACTAGTTCTGATTTGTACTCGGAGTAACAGAAAAATAAGTGTAAGCTACCCACCAAACTTAACGTTGTTGTGGACCTCATCATCTTCACCAAAACTTCACGCCTCTGCCTTTGAACACTAATGTACTAACCCTCTCTCAGCCCATTAGAAAAGCCAGTCCTATGTCTGGGGCCACTGGGAGGTCATTAGTCTGTTTAATGTAGCCTGAACCCTTAACAATGGGCCACATGATGCCGCGACTATAACAATCTACAGGCTGCACCATCTGTGTGTCAGAACTCCAGTGGTGTAATGCTTGTCAGTAACTCATCAGTCTGAAACTGTCGCCTTGACGCACCTCATCACTCCGCACTACATGCGACGCACTACAACACCCCAGCAGCCCATAGGAAATCTGACAACCATATATGTATTGTCAGCCTATTTAACATCTGCAAATACTTGGCACAGGGGGGAAGACAAGGTCCCCATTTCTCGCACACTTCTCCTAATTAGCTGTCAGCACAGAATCATCAGCTGATGCTCCTGCAGCTCTGCAGTGCGAACGGGGGGACAACAACAAGACTTAGAGTGGGCCTCGGCAAGTTTGGTTCATTTCCAAAAACATTCCAAGGTTGTCCCATGAGGGACCCAATCCATCAAAGTGATTTTTCCCCCCCTTCCCCCCACTAACACCAACCCTCTTCTCCTTTGCAACGTAATCATTTTCCTCTCACTGGGAGTGACATTGATTCATAAAGTACGCCTCGGCAGATGCCAGAGTTTGGTAGTGTCACAGAGTGTGTATGGGGGTGCTTTCAATCTCTGCACTCGCTAAGCCAATAGAGTTTAGTTTTAATAGCTCAGCAGGGGGATGTGTCATGTTATAGGGTCACCAGGTTAAGGATCCGGGTTTGGGACCGCCATAGCCTTGACCTACCGGGCTGATGAAATGCCGTCTTGTTGGTGTTGATGTGTCTTAAGGAGGTCACAAGGCCGGGCAGATGTACAAGTCTAATCACTGAGTTGGCTCAGGGTTGTGAGACTGCATAATCCCCTATTTAGCAAACTGCAGCCTGAGGCTAAAGCATGGACAAGATCACGGGTACAAAATGTATATATACAGTAGGCATGGGGTAGGGTTAAGGTTAGGGTTAGTATAGATATGGAGTCGCCAATCTTACTTTGACAGTTGAAAATAAAAAGAATTGCTATTTAAGTATTGAAAAAGTTTTAAACCTAAGAATACTAATTATCCATTATTTGTATTACCTTTTTACACCATTTTGCATGAAAATGCTATTCTAATGAATAAACTTAAAGTAAATTATTATGTAAATAACTAATATTTACTAGTAGCTAGAATTCAAGGTACGGCCTGGAGCTCATCCTCAAGTTAAACGATATGGTCCGCATTCGGTTGTATAGATAACTACAGCAAAAACTACTATGTCATAGTGTAAGAAAGTCATGACATACTGTATCTGATGACTAATAGTTGCAATTTTTGAATAACAAAACGTATAGCAATAACATCCTGAAATATTTTTACTGCTCCTCATTTAGGAGATGATTTAGCATCGGCTAAGTGAGTTTCTACCAGACGAACAAGGGCATCCTGGGTCACGCTCGGCACCGCTCTATATTAAGAGCAGCGCTGTAGCTGTCACTGCTTCATCCATATCAGGGCGACAGAAATCTCATCCGGCGTGGGCGCTAACACTGTCGATCCCTGACTAACATCTCAGCACACTAATGGACACCGAGTCTGTTTAATCAACAATCCCTGGGACTCGGAAAATGTTGGTTGGTGAGGAAGATGATAGAAAAATACTGTCAAATACTGCTTCTTCTTTGCTAGCGGCCACAATAAAACCCATTGACAAGCAGATTTACATAAAGCTTTCCCTTTGCACTTTTTCAGCTGGCTTCACACAAGGGACAAAGCGACCAGGGCTACATTTACTGCACCGTATAAGCGCTTTTGCAGTCAAAGAGTCAGCTTCGGGGTTTCTCGGTCCTGTTTTGCAGTTTACAGACTTGAGGCTGGGCTGTTTACAGAACTCGGCGCTTTAACAACAGCCTCATGTATTCGTCTGTGTCGGATTCCTTCGTCAGTTCAAGTACACCGTTGCTCACATGATAAAAGTTGCAGATGTTAGCGTCTCCGAGCAGTTACGCGGGCAATTTGTCTGCAACACAACTGGGAAGCAAAGAATGAAATAAAGCACAATAGCTCGTCTATGCTGACAACAACACATCCCGGCTGTTTAACAAGTTTCCTTCCTTGCTGAATGGACATTCTCACAAGGGCTAATTGGCATTAGGCTACATCATAGCTTGATAAAACACAATTACTGATACGCCGCTTTCATAAATCCATATTTGCCGTGTTTTAATTAAGTTTTGCAAACTAAGCATACCTTCAGAGCCTAATTATGGCGCACATCTACTAAAGCCTAATGATGTAGACACTTTTTTTTGTGCTGCACAGGCCATCGGGGGATGAAACTGCATCTGCGAGTTTGAGACACACGCAGCAATCAAAACGCAACTTTATCAGAAGCAGCAGAAAAACTGCAGCCAAGTTGCATTGTATGACAGGAGCGGTACATCACGACGCGAGTTCAACATATCCGTATTTGTTAAGGAGAGCTGGTTCAGCTGTTACAATACCGACAAGTCAGGCTTTAGCGCCGTACTGTCCTGTCTCAGTGGTCGGAAAAAATTTGTCTGCAAACTAAACCGCCCTGCGATGTTACAAATGCACCAAAGACTCTCCGATGAACAGGCGGCTCAGTGCTTGCTGTGATTTTTTTTTTTTTTTGGACCAATTTAAAGTGTGATAAATGTACCTCGAGTCTTGACCGTTTGGGGGGGGGGGGAAACCCAACAACAAAACTTGCAGAGCTGTTAGGCTAAAAACGGACTGCCGAGTAGTGAAAAACACAAAAGGAAAAATAGAAGGTGTAATAAATGCTTTTAGACAGGTCTGACCCAGCAGGAATCTTTGGTTGTCAGAATGTTAAGGCGATGTTGATTTGACAACATTAAAGATATTTGGATAACGATGGCTCGTTTCTTGAGACTAGAATTACTTTGACGAAATGACATAAATTGACCAATAATGTTGGGATAACGTTGAACAACCAACCCCAATACAATGTTGCAAATATAACATGCAAAAAATATTTATTTTCATCTTTCAATTGAAATGCAGTACTGTGCAAAAGTCTTGAGCTCCCATTTTTTTTTATATTTTGCTTTTTTTTTTTTTTTTTAATATAGGAATAGTTCTCGAGGCTTCCTTTTCGACTTTTTGGTCTCTGATTTTTAGTCCAGTCCCCGTACCTAAGCAGTTTAAGAGGAATGTCTTGTGTTTTTTAAGCCACACAGTGACCTATGTATCATTTAAGCCTAAAAAACTAGAATCCAACATAATGCATGAACTAGTAAGAAATAGCTGCGGATGATGACAGATGATCAGGCTGGTGATTAGTATACTGGTAATGCTGAATGCTGAGTGTTTGGAACAGACGAGAGGGGAAATGAGGTAGCTGCTAAGGTTGTTACATAAACACTCACTCTTACTCATTTTCTATATTGTTTCATCCTGTATTCAGGGTCGCGGGGACCTGGAGCGTATCCCAGAAGGGCATGAGGCAGGGTACACCTTGGACAGGGTGCCAATGCATCGCAGGGCACACTCACATACACATACTCAATCACACACTATGGCCAATTTGGGAACGCCAATTAGCCTAACCTGCATATCTTTGGACTGTGGAAAGAAACCGAAGTACCAAGGGGAAACCCACCAAGCACGGGGAGAACATACAAAGCGACCGTGCTAACCACTACACAACTTTGCCGCCTGTTACATGTTTACTAAGTGGTTTATTTTACAGCTTTTATACTACAGTAAATTCCTTAAGAAATATGGTACAGTATGTATTTCTTTGTGAACTATGTGTTCTTTTAGTTTATTTATAGTTACATTTAATATTATGGAATGTTTATGTTCCTGTTAACACTTACAGTTTCTTATAGCACCTTTAACAAAAGTTAATAAAACAGAAAACATGCATTACTGTATATTACAAAGAAAAGTGTAAGTCCAAAATCCTGTCATGAAGATTTTCTCAGGTCAGAAATCATGTAGTTACAAAACTCTGACACTGGAGACTCCTTCCAGAAATGATAAATACGTTCCCCAACAGAAGAACATCACCATATTAATTAATGTGCGTCATAATAATTATGTGCAACATATGTGTCTATTATGCACCATAGATAGATGGACAGACAGACAGACAGACAGACAGATAGATAGATAGATAGATAGATAGATAGATAGATAGATAGATAGATGAATAGATAGAGTATAATAAGGGTGAATAAAAGAGATCGACTTAGAGGAACTTGCTGGACTGGACCGGAGTCCCTCAGGGTAAAGAGAAAAAAGTGTAGAGAACGAGATGTTAGAGAAAAGAGAGAGAGGGAGAGAGAGAGAGAGAGAGAGAGAGAGAGAGGGAGAGAGAACTCTGTCAGAGTGATTGTTCTGCCATGCGGAAAGGTGACACAGGGATGTGTGAGCGAGGCCTCTAGAGATGGGGAGGGAGAGAGAGAGAGACACACACACATTTTGAGAAGCAGTTTGTTGCCTTGTGAGGACGGGGAAGCCAGCTCAGGAGTTTGTGCATGCAACTTATGGGAGATGACTCAACCGGGAGTTAAAAATAAACCTAAAGGGCACTGATATTAAGCCATAAAGACTTTATCAGTCTTGTGTATAAAGTTGTGTAGAAATCGTTCCATACAGGACATGGAAAATTGCTCAAAATTATTTAGGTCAATCTGACTGCCTGTGAATTGTACGTTAAAAACATTGTTACAAGACATGTGTTCGTTGTAGTTGCTGAATGGTCTTAAATCGACGAATACCTTAAAAGTATACCAAAACCTTTGCCAATTGCAGGTTCCATGTATACTCGTGTTTTGTGAAAGTATTGCTTCCTTTCAGTTTATGGGCCGTTGTTGCAATACCGCCAACTACTGGACAAGTGTCGGCGGCAGGAATAAAAGATTATTGTTTTGTACGAGACATGACTTTTAAATAATCGACATCGCAAAGTTCTCGGCATGTCAGGATTTTTTTCCCATGCTTTAGAACCTGTAAGAAAAATAAGCTGCTTGGGACAAATCCAACCATAGTGATATTGAACCAAATCAAATAAAAAAGGTGTCCAAAAACTGAAACAAATTAAATCAAGTCAATCGATCCACAGCTCTGGTGTATATTTTAAATAAAATACTAATCTGAGATGATTTCCAGTTAGAGACACGGATAAAAAAAAAAATCAATTGAGCTAAATCTTCCAGTAAAGCAGCGCAGCCACTGCAGAGCATCATCTCCATCTCTTCTTATATATACAGTAGGGTGCCATTAGTTAGTCCTAATTGGTGATTCACTAGTTTTATTTGTCTTTTATATATAAAATTGTTAGCAAATAGATGTGATTGTGTTGCTTGAAATTTGCCATGTGTGAGGCTAAAAACATGGGAATAAAGTACAACAGACCCATATGTCAGATTCAAGACCAGGCAAAGCAAGGCCAGTCAGGTTGCTTAAACACAAAGTTCTGATGGTGTACATGGGGACATGCGAACACATAGACACATACACACACACACACTCACACACACACGGACGAACAACCAGAGCATTTTTAAACACATCATGGCTGAAAGTACAGAATGCGAATGCTATAATTCTGTATAATTCTCTTTGAATGACCGAAAGGCCAGCCGACTCCGATGTGATTATTCCAAAGAATATTAATAATTAAAAATCTCACTGCGAAAAAAAAAAGTATGAAGGGCAAGAAAGAAACATAGAGAATGAGAGATGAAGTGAACAAAAGATAGAGAGAGAGAGAGAGAGAGAGAGAGAGCAGGAGTACGAAAGCATGATTTAACAAATGCTGCTTTCCTGTGCTCTGCTGTCTCGTCCCTCGGTAGAACTATTGCACACATACACACACATGCACACACACATGCACACACACACACACACACACAGGCTGCATTTAGAGCAAGCGAAATCCGGCGTTTTTTTTTCAGAAACAGAGACGTGGCTGATGTACTGTAGGAAGGAGACTGAGTAAGAGACAGAAAGAGAGAGAGAGAGAGACAGGGAGACAAAGAGAGAGAGAGAGGATGACACAGCAATTGTGTGACAGAGGGAGAAAGAAGGAAGAGACAGCAAAAGAAATTAACCATGCTTTGAGGCAATGCGAAAAGAAAGGGCTAGACAGCGAGGTCAACAATGCACTGAGAACATTGTTGGATGGAGATGGAGATGTGTGTGTATATATGTGTGTGTGTGTGTGTGTGTGTGCATGCAAGATGAAAGAGAAAGCGAGTGAAAGCCAGACGTACAAAAACAAAGAATATTCATGAAGTCCACCAGGGGTGGAATACATTTTCACGATATATGATACGTTTCACAATATTTAGCTTCGCTAAGGAAATGCATGCTCTGGGGAATAAAACGTTCTCAGTATAAATAAAAAAAAAAGAAGCACTTATATAATGTGTACACTCACTGGCCATTTTAATAGGAACACCTGTATCCCCGTTCATTCATGCAGTTCGTTATCCGGGACTCCGAGGTTACCTGAGCTGATGAATAAAACAGCAATCCAAAAACAAAAAACATGGCCTGGTCTTTTTCCAATCTTTAACTGTCCATTTATCAATCATAACTATATGTTATTTTTACATCACGTCACACCACAGCACAGTTAGATCCTTGATTGCTCATACGATGCTGATGAAATATTTTCAAAACAGCAGTAAGTAGTTACAGCCGTCTTTCAAATCACAGGTTAATATTAATGTGCTCCTTCTGATATGCACAGCGAGGGTTTCTATAGATCTAAATCGAGCGATCGCTTTTTACCATGCCATGCTTTAAGATGTTTACCATTTCATCCCACTCCCATGCTGCGCGGCTTTCACATTAGTAATATAGCTCCGTACCTGAGTACACCTGTGTATCGATATTCTCAATCAAACTAGTCTACTTCTTTGCCCCTCTTGGTCTCCTCTTCTGCGGTCAGTAAGCATCAATATTAAAAGAAAGTCTACGACAATAAATCAGACAAATTACTTATGCATTACATCATTAATTATATTATTATTTAATCAGTTTTTCCACTTTACTACATGTGCATTACATATGAGAGATGTACTGAATGCTTATTTCTTTCCCAGTTTGTGCACTGGAACTTTAAGAACAGCAACTGGTTGTTCTGAGTATACAAATATGACGTCAGGCTGGAGCCACATGTAAGCAGAAAGAACAATTAATTGCACCTACAGTATAAACATTTAAAAAAGCTTTTTTACCCCCTCATTATTAAAATGCCATCATAGGCTAATTGCTGTAGTATAAGAGGAATGAATCCCTTTGGCGTGGTTGTGTTATAAAAATATAATAAACTCCAAGACCTTTTGCGCATTTGATAAGTTGAGAGAGAAAATGAATTTTTCCAGTACAGGAAACTGCGTTTAAATGACTGCGTCCCCGCAAGAGAGACAGAGAGAGAGAGAGACAGAGATTAGGTTAAAAAAAAGATTCAATTCATAGAGATTCTGAACAGAAAAATTCTTTTTAAGAATGAATTATGGGAAAGCTTATATATTCGTTGATCTGATAAGAAAGAAAAAAGTGTGCACGAGCAAAAGATGAGCAAGAACATGCACACACACAGAGTGAGGGAGAGAGAGAGAGAGAGAGAGAGAGAGATTTTGAATCCAGCACCATGGACAGCACTTATCGATCGCTTCTCAGCACACATCACCACAACTTTCACAAATTGCTATTGAGAAGTGACCTGTAATGCAATTACTGCCCAATCCGGGGCAGAAGTGGCCATCAATAATTAAAAGGTGGCTGAGTCGTGGCTCGCTGTCCCGCTCTTATTCTCGTGTTGTTATCTGCACGTGCGGCGCCTCGGGTACCGAGCTGTTGCGCCACCGGGCCTGGAAGAAGATTTGTGAAAATATGTCTTTCAATAAAACCAATCATGGCGGATGGATGCCCGCTGCTGCCGAGTTTATTATTCTGGTAGAATATGTCTCCGGCAGAAGCCCAGGCCACAGCGGCGCAATATTAACCGTCAACAAATCACAGAGCCCAACTGCCGTCTGCGCACCGACGCCGTTATTAGCAGTTATATCATCTGCCTGTTGTCTCAGTCACTCCGGAGAGCATGTGGCGCTTAAACCGTGTCAGCATCACAATAGCATTGTGTAAAGTTTGATTATTCCTCAACCACGTTTTTCTCCGTGAAAGCGGAATATTACTCTGGCTGTTTTTACAGCAGGCTGACAGCAGTACTTCTTCTGTGAATAACACTGTAATAAGGTATATATATTTCACACACATACCCGTTTTACTGTTTGCTTTATTAGGAACACTTGTATAGCTGCACATTCATAATTCATAATGATAATAAGGGAAAAAGTGTGACTTTAACATTGGCATGGATGTTCGTTTCAGATGGTTTAAGTATTTCAGAAACTGATGATCTCCGGCAAATCTCAGGATGGGAATCTCCAGGGACCATCGATAGGATGAGATCACGATACTTATGTACTGATTTGATTTATACTGCGATTCTGTAAGTACCACAATTTTATAAAAATCCTGATCCAATGTAATTTGTGGTTTAGAGTTTGTTAAAATTAAAAACAAACAGCAAGTAATTTCTCCTACCACACAGGATGCCAATGTATAAATAGTTTAGAGCACAACACCTGTAGTATTATAGAGGAACGACATCATGTTACCACCTCAAATGCAAACATAAATAAATGTAAAACATAATAATAAAAAATTTATTTTGGAGTCAACCAAACCGAACCCGTCACTGCATCATTTTCTGTGAAATGCTTTATGTATTTCTTTACAAATATGTCAGAGAGGGGCGCATTAATATCTTAAATCTATCTACCAGTTGTTCGTGTCTTGACTTTCACTTTCCTCTAAACATCTTAACTTCTGGGAAATGCTACTATGCAGTTTGAAAAATAATATTAAGTAAATATAATGTTTTAGTTCTGTGATACATGATTTTCAGTCCAAATATGAACAGTTTGACAGCAAAATGAGATAACTCCATTTTTTTTTTTGCAGTTTTGAAAAAAATTATTATTGCGAACTGATAATATTGAGAATATTCTCTGCATGATTTCCTTGAGTCACAAGGGTTTCAAAAAGCACACATTGCAAAATATTTTGCCAAAATCATTTGAGTTGTATCAGTGTGAATTTTGTGTGATTTTCAAAAAGCTATAACTACATCTCCAACAGTTTTGTCACAATGGATAAATGAGCCTGCAGTTGTGTTTGTGGTTTTTAAAGTATGTGATTTAGTATCAACAACACGTTGGTTAAGTTTTCATTTAAAATATAGCAAACTCATGCTTTGATTGTGATTTTAACAGGAAGTAGTGGCAGCCAATTAGATTAAGAAAAAAAAAGTGTTCACTTAGAAACTTCACTTTACAGCATCATTAGCATTAACTAAACTTTCACGTCTGTACATAACGACAGATCGCCATCATAGTACAGGTTTGTTCTGAGTAACGTCTGTTCGTGCATTGATTGACAGCGTGTCCCTCGGTTGCCCCCTAAAATTGACACCATTACAATAATACTATACAGAAAACGTGTCATGTCTCTTTTATACAAATAGCTTGTGCGTATTTTAAATCGTTTGATGTCTTAGAAACATACATTAAAGGTTTAAAACATAGCTTAGTTAAGTATACAACATGGTGTTTGACCAACAGCCATATCACATAAAGTGAATGTATCATGGATGTTAATTGACGCATAACTGTTGTTCTTTACTGCTGCATTGACCGCAACATTCTCCAAAAACCCTTTGAACACATTTAAACCACTCACGGCAATCACATGACAAAAAGAAGCAACATGATTGGCTTGTCACAGCGCGTCTCTATTTGCTCTAGTCGTTTTTTCTAGTCTTTGTTTTCAAAGCGGGTAAAGTTAGGTAAAAGCTACTAAAATAATAGCGGTTTGCAAATTAAATGTTTTATTATAGCCAACAAAAAAAAAATTATACAAGAATTTAAAGTCAGAAAATGTTATTTATAATGTTTTGCTGTCAAACTGTGTTTCATGTTAAATTTGTGATAAATAGTACCACTAATAAATAGCAAACATATAATAGGAAAAACAAATCTGAATCCAGTTGGGAAAATAAACCAGCCTGATCTTTTAGGATATAAATGAAAACAACAGGCAAAGTGTATATGTTTGTCAGAGTCAGAATGTGTAAAGAGAGTTTAACTGTCCAGAAGTTTGAGGTGCAGTTCATCCACCGGTCCTTTCCCTTTTCCCTCTTTTGCTCGGAGAACAAGTTCGTATTGACCACGGCAGTGACTTATTGAAAGAGCTGCCATGAAAGTGGGTTGCACAGTCAATCAATAGCATGGATTTCTGGGTCGGAGTATTATCTCACACAATCGGCCAACAGTGAGAGAGCGAGCGACGAAGAGAGAGAAAGAAAGAATGAAAGAAAAAGTGAGAGAAAGACTGAATAGAAATGTGACTGGGTCTTGTGTTCAGTCTCTTTTCTTCCCCCCTCCCTCCATCATTTTCCTTTCTTTGCACCATGCGTGTGGCATGTGACACGCGGTAATGCATTTCTATACGAGGTCAGAAATCACGCATCGATCCCCGGCCTTTATCCCACCCACGGCTTCTGAGTCATTCCGCACCAGTTTGAAAAATATTGTTATGAGAGCGAGGAAGCGTGTGTGTTTTGGCTTGTCTGCATACACACGTGTCTGTTGTTGTCCTAGGTATTTACACGATGTTTGCACATGACTTAACTGTGACTGTTTTTGTATGAATATTCATGTGTGTGTATCCATTTCTAAACACAGACAGACACAAAAATCTGTGTGACGAGATCCCGTGCCAAAATCGATAGAGTCTGGAGAGCCGAGCTCGCTCCATTTGCACATCGTGTTACACCTGTCCAGGGCCAAGTTGGGCAACGCCCCCGTCATGTTCATCAGCTTTTCATAAATACCTCCAAACATTGTAAATGTTGTTCAGTGTTGTTCATTTTTTAAGGTGTTGCTGTTTCAAAGGATATAAACTGACTTTGACATTGATATTTAAGATGGTGCACAATTATGAGATAAAGTGATCACGTCCTGATTTTAGATTCATAAATATTTCTTGCACCTAGTGGTCAAAAAGGGAACTGCAATGAATGCTAATAGGGGATCAAATCATGCTGCCCACATTCGCTCTACACATTCTGTTTACTTAGACAGTAAAGTGAGAAGCATGGCGATTATTACTGCAATTCAGGTTTTGACTGATTGTGATTTAGATTTGGACTGTGATTCAGATTCTGAATCTGATTATTTTTTGGATTATCATAGTGATTCTCTTTCTGATGAAAGTTTAAATTCACATTCTGTTTACATTTTTTTTTATTCTGCTTTTGATTGTGATTCTTGCTGTATTTATAGCATTTGTTTAGATTTTTGATTCCTACTTTGACTGTGATATTGCTCGTGATTTCAGCTCTGATTCGCCTTCTTATTTATATTCCCATTGTGAGAATTGTTAGAGATTCAGGTTTTCATTTTGATTCTTCAACAGGTTTGGAATCTCACTGTAATTATAATGTTTAAGATGATTTTAATTCATTATAAAAATCCTGAACCTCAATCTGATGTAAGTTCTTCTTATGATTGAGATTTTTATTGTGATTCTGATTCTCAATGTTCTTCTCATTCTCATTATTTTTATTATGTTACCCTGATCTTCACTCCTGCCAACAATCGTGATTTAGAATCTCATTGATTTTGGTGCTGATTCTCTTTTTTATATTCAGATTGACAGTAATTCAGATTCAGATTTATGATTGTTTATAGTCCCATGTTATTTACACACTCTCTCTGCACCTCTATTTCACCCTGACACTGCTACCGTCGTGTTGTGCGATTCATCGCTCCTGAAATGGACTAAATCAAACGAGGCCAATTGAAATTATTTGTATTTTTTTTTTTGTATCCAACTGAAAGAGGTGGTTAATCCATTTAATGATCCGTTAAATAGAAGGATAATCGACATGTAAACTTTTGGATCTAATTACTCGCAGATTACAGTGCATGCAATTCTGGTTACATTGATGACTCTGATTATTGAAAACATGATTTATTTATCTCAGTGTTTCGGCCCATTTAGGAACAAAATTATTATGATTTTTTCCCCCTGTGCTAATCAGTTTACAACATCATCGTGCCGATTTTCTTTCTAATGGATGAACCAAGTCTTTCTTGCTTGCATTACATAATTAATGAACTAAGTATTAATGTTAGAAATATTCAGTATAAAATAAACAGTAAATTTTATAAATAAACAAATATGCCTACAGTATGCCAAAACAGAGTGAAATAAACTGATATTGTACTGCCTGCAAGTTCTTAAAACAATTACTGTCAGACTGTTTTATCATCATATATCAAAGTATATAGGTATATAAACAGTTTTACAGCAAAATGTGATGAAGGCAATTTTCAGACTTTTACTCATTTTGGCAAATTATTATTCTCTGATACATAAAGTTGTCCATATCAAATCCTTTAATATGGAAGCAGCTATTATGTTAGAAGCTTTAAATGTTCATATTTTGAGCGAACCATGACAAAAGCATCATGACGAGCCGATCATTTTTCTTGTTTTTGGCATTTCATCAGTGAAGCGTGGACTCATCATGTGCTACACAGCGGCAGCCGTGAGTGCTCCGAAGGTGTTTAAAAGGTTTTTGGAGAATTTTAGGCCTAGAAAAGGATGTTGTAAACTCAGGTACTGCCATTACAGTCACTCCAACACTAATAAATAACAGGTACGCATCTCTTAATATAAACCATGATACATTCAGTGAAATAGGACATTATGCGATTTTGGTTGTTGTTTAATACACACAATGTCACACACTTAACAAAACTATGTGTGATACCGTAGTGTGAGCACTGTAGTGAAGCAGAGATATGATGTCTCAAACGTTCAAATAACTTCAGTTCAGAGGTCTTTAACAATCTTTATAATTAATAAGGGTTTGTGTGACACAACCTCAACTCTTTTCAAAATTCACATTGATATAACCCAGAAAAATTTACATAATATTTTGCCATTTGTGTTTTTTTATATACTGTGACTCAAGGAAACCATGCACAAAACATTCTCCATCAGTTTATCTTAAAAAAAATCATTTTGCAAACTGATCGGATTCAAACAAGGTGCATGTATACGCAGGTAAAACGCTATAAGTAACACGAGTGACTTCTTACTTACTTGTTGCTATGGTAACGCTGATGCCTATTGCCAAGTGAATTTATTACTGACAAAACCATTTCCTCAAATCGTCCAGATGTTATTATCCTGCTGGAACTGTAGAATCTCACTGTACATCGATATTCTTTAGCACTCGACACACTGTTTGCACTTAATGTTTTTGTGTTACACTCTATCAGATGACAATGAAACTGGAAGGATGGAAGAGGATCGGGAGCATTATGTAAAAGGCAGGCCGGAGCGAGCATCATTATTGCCCGTGTTTGGGTCAACGTATCATTACCTTGAGGCTAACATTAGCGTTCGGTCTAAATGCCTTTTTTTCTGTCTCTCTCTCTTTCTCTCTCTCTCTCTTTCTCTCTCTTTCTCGCTCAGCTTTGGGCTGACAGCAGCTCGGGATGGTGCACATCATCAGACCTTTCAAACATATAAAAACAACTTTCCTAAAATCTATCAAGACGTCAAGTGAACTGGAAAAAAAAGAGAGGGCGAAAAAGAGAGAAAAGAAGACAGAACAAGTAACTATAAAAAAGGAAAGAAAGCCAGTGAGAGAGAGAATAAACAAATGGCGTAAGAATGAAAAGGAAGAGGAAAGCTAAAGGAGCGAGGGATAGAAAAGGAAGTTTAAAAGATGAAGGATCAGAGAAGATGAAGATAAAAGATCTAAGATAGATAGATAGATAGAGAGAGAGATAGAGGGAATAAAAGATGGAGGCAAAGAAGAGACTGGAACAAGAAAAGTCTCGTTGGACAGAGAGATAAAATGAACATATAAAAGAGAAAAAGAGAGTAATAGATGGAAAGGCGAGGGAAATGAAAGAGAGAGAGAGAAAGAGGGCATAAAAGAGATCTGATGAGAGTATAAAAGACAGCGAGAGGTCACAGGGGAGGAAGATGTAAAGAGAGAGAGAGAGAGAGAGAGAGAGCAGAAAATGAGAAAAAGAAAAAAGAGAATAAGGGAGAAAAAGTAATTGGGAAGAAGGTGACAGGAAAGAGTGAGTGAGCGGAAGGAAGTATGAAAGAGGGATAAAGGTCTCAGGGGTAAGAGGAGACACCGAGAGAAGGAGAGAAAGAGTATAAATGACAGGTAATAGATAAAGAAAGGAAGAGAGAGAGAGAGAGAGAGAGAAAGAGAGCGAGAGAGGGAGAGAGGAAGGAAGAGCATACAATAAGGATACTTTTGAGAGAATGAGACAGAGGAAAGGTATATAGAGAGAGGGAGAGACAGAGGGAGGGTAAAGACGAAGTAGAGAGTCATGGACAAAGAGAAGTCTCAGAGGGATAGAGCTATGTAGAGCGGGGGAGTTAAAAAGAGAGGGGGTGAGAGATGGTAATACAGAGGACAGGGAACAGGAAGGAGAGGGTATAAAAGCGAGATGATGAGAGTGTATAAAAGAGGAAGAAATGTCTCAGGGGAGGAAAAGCTGGGGAGAGAGACAGAGAGAGAGAGAGAGAGAGTAAAAAGTAAAAGTGACAGAAATGCAAGATGTAGGAGTCTCAGAAGGATAGAGATTCAGATTGATTTTTGTTGATTTATTTACAGTAGGGTTTAGTTTGATCTTAAGTTTCCTTCTGAAGTTAGGCCACATCCCAAATGGTTTCTCGTGTACACAGCACAGAGAGACACACACACACAGGGACAGACACACAGCAGCGAGAGACACACACACAGGGACAGACACACAGCAGTGAGAGACACACACGGGGACAGACACCAAGCAGGGAAAGACAAAAACACAGGGACAGACACACAGCAGTAAGAGAGACAAACGGGAAGAGACATCCAGCAGTTAGAGAGAGACACACGGGGAGAGACACCAAGTAGTTAGAGAGAAACACACAAGGGGAGACACCCATCATTGAGAGAGACACACAGGGAGAGACACCCAGCAGGGCGAGAGAGAGACACACACTTACAACAGTGAGAGAGACAAACAGAAAGAGACATCCAGCAGTGAGAGAGACACACAAGGAGAGACACCCACTGGAGAAATAGACGCACATAGAGAGACACCCAGCAGTAAGAGACAAACAGAATGAGACACCCAGCAGTGAGAGAAAGAAAGAGAGACACCCTGTAGTGAGAGAGACACACATGGAGAGTCACGCAGCGGAGAGACAGAACTTAGTAATACAAGAGACAGGCAGCAAAGTAAGAAAGAGAAAGAGGGGGCCAGAGAAATATGGTGAAAAAGACAAGGTGAGAGGGAGGCACGCAGCAGTGAGAGATACACAGCAGTAAGTGAGAGACATGTAGCTGTTAGGGACGCCCGCATAACTGACATAGTGGGATATGAAGCAGAATGAGAGAGATACACAGGGAGAAAGACAAAGAAGTAAGAGACACAAAGCAATAAAAGAGCCACGAAGACAACAGTGGGAGAAATGTGCCACAATGAGAGACACAGCAGTGAGTGAGACGTGTTAGAGAAAGAGATACAGCAGAACAGGGACACCTCCCAGTACCCTCCCCCAATAAACATGTGCGTGTGCTGTTCTGGGAAATTAACCAACGATGGGGTGTTGAGATGCATCTAAAGCAACATTTTATTTTTCTTACCAGCAATTTTCAATTTATTAGTTAAAGTTTATTAATTAACAGCTTTTTTTATTAACACTTTGAGTAATAACATGCTATATTTTATATCCGTTTATAGTTATGTTGTATGTCATGACATGCAAGTTGGTACTAAAGAAAAGTAATACGTTAAAGTATTAGAATGAGTGTGTTAACTCTAAACTACTGTCCGAGCTGTGCTGTTATAGAAAATAAATCAGTGCTTGATCCGTCACGCTCGTTAAGGTTTGTTTCACAGCAATGCCGCTCTCATCAAATCTTTTCTTTTGTTTCACACAAAAAATGAGCCTCTGCCTCATACTGTACATCACGCCTCTGATTGCTAATTAGAGTTCGTATTTAACAATAGTGGATGGAACAAACTGTGGACCAGCTATTAACATCAAACCACAGGACGGAGATGTTACAGAAATACACAATTTACAGTATCTAATATCGTATACATATATACCTAAGTACCTTAGTACCCCAAAATAGTTGACTGATTTAAGTACATTTTTTAAATTGATTAAAATTCGATTTTTGCACAATCGATACTGCCCTACTTAGCTACATAGAATTTTACTGCAACTAGGTAAAAATTTGAATGACAATAAGGCCTTGTTCACACGGACGTTAAAATCGAGCGTTTTTCTTGCGTTCGTAGCGTCCGGTGAGCGCGGATCAAGCGCTGAGTGTTTTCTACACGTGGGAGTCAATGAGAGTGTTCACACTGGCTTTGGTGACGTGCGTTTGTCCGGCTGCGCGTTTATACGGCATAAAAAAAAAATGTTGCATGCAGCTTTTTCTTGGCGTACGAAACCCAACGAACGCAAGGAAACCGCTTCTAGTTCGTTTTCTGCGCGTTCATTTTACGCTTCGGAGGACCGGATATATCCCATGATCCTCCATGCTATACATAGGGAAATGCGGAAAAGGGCAAAATGAAAAAAAATTAATTGTTGAAAAACTTATGCGGAAATTTTCGCATTTCTTCATATACCACAAAAAAACTTGCTTTAACCCGACGTTGTGCAGTCAGAGAGTGAACCCGGTAGCAGTTCCCGACACACTGCCCCCACAGGTTAACACACAAACTACAATTTGGGCTGCAGGCTGACGTTAGAGACAAACGAACGCCGGTGTAGAAGTCAATCAAGCGCCACCACAAAATGCAACATAACGTCTAGGACGTTCAGAGCACGTTCGTTTATCCAAAAACTTAACGCCGTGTGAACAAGGCCTAAATAGTAATAGATATCCACTGGGGCAGGGATCGTGTTGCCCTATGCTTACTTTGGAAACAGTTTTCTTTATCTAATGTATAAAGATTTTGTTTTGTATCAACTGTAATAAAATTAATAAAAAAAACCTCCCCTAACAAAGGCTGGACATTTTGTTTTATTTGTGCCTAAACCAAGCTAGAAAGCTACCTAACATCTAGTCTCACACATTATGACTGCAGATCAATACCTGCTAGCCATTTTCACCCAAATGAGGATGGGTTCCCTGCTGAGTCTGGTTCCTCTCAAGGTTTCTTCCTACCATCTGCCATCTCAGGGAGTTTTTCCTAGCCACTGTCTCCGTCGTCCTCGGCTTGCTCATCAGGGACAATCTTATCATTTTGATTCATACACATTCACATTTCATACAAACTTAAATAATTCAATGTCAATTGTTAAAAGCACTTTACAAATAAAATTAAATTGAATTGGACTAAACTGAATCTACCATAAGGCTGAATTCCAAATTCCTCTGTATCCCCTAGTCAAGGGCACTACTGTACTTGGCACTATATGGTGTTTGTGAAACTGGTGTATAAAAACAAATATCAAACTCCATGGTGGTGCTGTTGTGCTGAATATCATCACCGCTATGATAGCTTCTATGACTGCACTGTAGCCGTGATGATAACCAGCACAACAGCATGACCTTGAGTATGAAACTGCTTAAATATCCAGCAAAGACTGTGAAAAGAGGAATGAAAGATTTTTAGGTGGGCTAGTTTGAGGTTTTAGATGCAGTTGAGCTGGAAATGTAGCTGAAATCTGGCAAACCTGGCTAATAATATTCACTTTTATAAGTGCGACGGGAAGCCTGCCGTATCGAAGACAGCTGAACAAAGAGATTTAAGAGGTACAGAAGATGTAGCTACTGTAGCTGTTAATCCAGAATTGAATACAAAGTGTCTGCGGTGTGTATGTGTGTGTGTGTGTGTGTGAACCAGGGAAAGGAAGCAAACCAAAGCGGAGTCACTTCCCTTCTTCTGCCTCGCTCTCTGTCTCTGCTCTGCATCTACGTCATAATCACTCGCATCAGAGATGTACAGCTCGATACGGCGACCGTCGGCCTCCCTGGAGGCTTCATTAAAACGGAGCACACCAAACTGAACCGAACCGAGCAAGAGCTGACAGAGAAACATCAAAACACACGCGGACGCACTCGCGCGCACACACGCTGACACGCACGCTGCAGCAACAATATGTGAAGAAAGGCTTCTTTTGCTTTTTCTTATGCCAGGAAATGTGTACAGATGTTAACATGTGCACACACCGTGCTTTCACACCACACAAGCTATAAATAAGACGAGGTGGAAGGAAGGTAGGTGTCTGGCTGTAGTGTACTGTATGTGTGTGAGAGTGAGAGAAAGAAGTAGAGAAAGAAAGGAAAAAAAAATGCAATAAGCATTTTTGGCATATGTGTGTAGTGTGTGGAATATATATTCAAGCTGCAGATGCTGAAGTCCAGGGGGCGGAGTTGGACCTGAACCAAACATCCAGACTGGGCAGAGACAACTGAGTGAGTTTCAGGCTGAAGAGTAGAATTTAGGATGCGTGTTTGTCCATGTAATACACTGTCTCATGGATAAGGGGTTACAGGTTATGCGTATAGGAGGAGTTGGATCAGATCCAGCTCCACCTCCTGGACTTTTGCTTTTTTTATGCATTGGCTAGAGAAATAGGATGACCTACCCCTGGCAATGTCTTCTGCTCATGCAGGGCCGTCTGGGCTTTCAGCGCTGACTCTCTGGCACAGTATGTGAGAAAGGCACAGCCTAGGAGAGAAAGCGACAGAAAAGAGAGGAAGAGACATTCTCATTAAGCACTTAAAATGAAAGAAAAGTCAAAACTCGTTCTAGAGCAAAACACCAAGCGTACAACGAGGTTCTCTCATAAAAAAAATCTGACGGATGGGACGAGGGTGCGAACGTGCAGTCAGCAAGCCGTCACGCATCTGCTGGGTGAATCGCAGACTTGTTTTGACATTTGTGTGTAAGAGAATGCATGTAGTGCATGGGTTACAAATGCAAAAAAAAAAAAAGGATGACGGAACAGAACAGAAATACAGGGTGAGTGACAGGGATCTGCTGTCATCTATTCCTGTGACAACTCAGGAGCTTCCATATGTTCAGCTCCTCCTAATCCTCACTTCGCACCTGCATTATGTGTGTGTGTGCGTGTTCTGTTTAAGAAAAGTGTGCATTTTGCTACATCCCCAAAATGCTAATTTGCCTCAAATATGCTTGGTTTCTCTAAAAAAAAAAAAAAAAAAAAAAAACAAGTTCGTCCTTGCTGTGATGCACACGAAAAAGAGGTCCCCCTTAAGGGAACAGGGAGTGTGTGAGGGAGGAAAAAAACAAAACAAAACCGTACAACAATTAGCATCCCATTTGTAAATGAAGTGGGTAAGTACGGCTATGTGAAATCTGTTTTAATTGCTAATATTTATAAATGCTAATGGTTATGCTAATTTGGGATTTAATACTAAACCTACAGTAGATTAATTCTGGGAAGTGGAAAAATAAATCTTGCCGGGGCGCTTTACCTTGTTCTGTTTATTACCTAGTAATGGCTGTCCCATAGACCCATGCCATCTGTTCAGATATTAAATAACTACAAAAAATACGATTATATTTAAGTTCGCAATACATCCAAACTTCATCTTAGGTGTTAGGGGAGGTAAAAAAAAAAACACTTGGCGTAGGTGTTAGATTCTAATATTGTGTCTGGGTTTCAAAGGGTTTAAAATGCAAACCAGTTTTCATTTCCATAGTAACTGCTCAAAATATGGTGAAGCTTTCTTTAAAGGAATGTGCATTTACTATTTGTTGAAAAAGTGTCTGGTGTCAGGGAGTAAGGTGAACAACATGGGATGGTCTTCATGGAAATGGATTTAAGAGAATTTCTTTTTGTTTTAACACAATCAAAAAATTTTTTTCTTTACTTCAAAAGCAAAAGAATAGAATAAAATAAAACGTATCACAAAAATAATAAATAAATTTCAGTTAAGAATTGAACTGATTCAAAATTTATTTCCAGATGTTTGTTTTGCATACTATTTCTCTGTAGCTCACATATCTATTAACTTGAAAAGGGGGCGCACTTGCAGCAGTGTGCTGTACAGGAAATTGTAGTTTTTGTATGTTTTTGACCAGCTATAAATAGATATATTCACAAACTATAGAAAATTTTTTACAGTTAGACGTCCCATTCTTTAGTAACTGCCAGCACAAATACTTCTATACATACTTCTATAAGAAGAAATAAAACCCTTTGTGGCATTTCGATTTTCTTAAAACAGAACTAGATTATTTTTTATTCCTCTCGTGCCAATTACAGAACAGAACGCTTTCAGGAAACCAAGATATCTCCAAGTCAACCTCCAGTTCTGTATAATACATTTTGTCAGGAATTTTCTTCAATGGAATTGTTTGTGATGACTACATCAACGTACTCAAGGAAAAACTTGAAACCATGAATGCTCAGAGTGTTCTGCATGTACTGTAAGTGTCGCAAAAAAAAACAAAACAGCAAACTAATTCGTCAAGACGTTTTGGACCTTTGATATATGAAATTATTTGTCACGATTCCTACAATAACAGGCTGTAATATCTAGCATGGATGATAAATAACGCTCCTGGCGGTTCTGGTGAACGTATATGAGCGAGCTTCTTTTTCATTACGCCGCAGGTTTATGAGGTCATTATTTGTGCTGTCGTGGAATGGCGAATAAATTTCGAAGCTATGATGTGAGAGTCGAGCGTGTGGATTAAATGACTGAAATGAATAAGCGTCTAATTTCTCTGGAAGCTGGGTGATAAAACGGTTAAGATGCATCTTTATTTTTTAATCGAAGATGACCAGAAATGAATGGATGTTACTGGAAAGCTTCTCGCAACCTTGTGTTTGGGTGTACAGAATGTCACAGGCATTTTTATCTCTTACTCCTATATTTTCTTATTTCATTTTGGGCACGATGATCTCTAATATACAGTGCAAATTAAATTCTTTTTAATTACTTTTTTTAAGTCTAAAAGCTGAAAATGAATTCTTTTCAAACAAAAGTAAAAAGAGACTGTTTAAGTTAAAGATAACAGATGAGGAAGAAGAAACACAAACCACTCAGCAGCTCTTCAGGGACACCACGGGCACACACATACACAAACACGTGCGCACACACACACACACACACACACAAACGCGTTCTCTCCCGGAGGTTTGAGCATGAGTCAGCATTAATGTTCCCCGCTGTCCATTGCGTGTGTTTAACCCTGGCTGCGCCGTTGCCGGTGTGAGTGTCTTGGCCTCCTGCAGCCCTGCCTGGCTTTTTTAATTAACTCTGACTCATTAGCAACGGGGAGCGCTCAGTACGACAGCCTGGCTCGCTCCTCTGAGGCGCTGTCATTCTGCCATGTTACAGAACATGCTAGCACTCTCGTGGGACACGTGTCCATGCTCCAGAACACACACTCCCACACACAGTCTTGTATTCATCTCTTTATAAAATCATTTGGTATTTCCATTAATTTGCATCCCCTCTGTCATTAATAAAAACTTTATCGTACTAAAATTAATCCAACGACCTTAACAGGAAAGCATATTAGTATTACATTATATATATATATATATATATATATATATATATATATATATATATATATATATAAAAATGTATTTGTGCTTAAACCTTACTTTTTCCTGTCATCCACCACCTGCTGCGCTACACACATCAGCCAAGATGTAATCTAGCTGGAGAAAGGGTTGTAATAGCATGCCAGGGTGCTGCTGAAACACTGAATAAACCAAGAAAGGCTGTCCTACTTAAAGGCGCTTTATTATGTATTCAGGGTCGCGGGGGGGGGGGGGCCTGGACCCTATCTCAGGAGACTTAGAGCACAAGGCTGGGTACATTCTGGACAGGGCACACACATACACTCACACACTCATTCACACACTACAGGCAATTTGGGAACGCCAGTTAGCCTAATCTGCAGGTCTTTGGACTGTGGGAGGAAACCAGAGTATCCGGAGAAAACCCACCAAGCACAGGGAGGACATAAAGATAAAACTAAAATACAATAGACTTTAAAACTCTTTTAAACTTTCTACAATAAGCAATATTAAGATAAAGATATGATTATATATACTAGAGAAATATTTTAAATACTAGAAAGGTACAAAAAAAAAACAAAAAAAACACCGTGCCTGGAAGCTGAGATTTTTCTCTCAAGCCACGCAAATACTCTCAATACTTCAAAGAAGAATTATTATATATCAGTTACCTTCTTCTCTATTAATACTGTAATAAGCTATCTAGTATGCCTTACATTATTTCCACCCACCTACAGTAGTAGCTAAGGCACCTAAATAAAACCTGTTTAAGGCTGTCACTAAAGCCAAATACTAGCCTTACTTTAGCTAATTTGCTACAAAACCTTTAAAAATGCTTTTCACAACACGCACCACCTGCTGCACTACACACACCGGCCAAGAATTCAATTCATTTTATTTATACAGTATACCGTTTTTAACAATGGTCATACTCGCAAAGCAGCATTACAGCATTAAAAGATACATAGAAATGATTTAAAAAATTATCGAAGAGCTGAAGCGGAAACTTCGTGTTTGGTGTTGTGATCTTGCATGATGATGCTCGTCCGGACACTTCTGCCCACACTGTCGACAAAAACTTGGTTAAGCGGCATTAAAGCATCCTCCCTATAGTCCTGATGTTCATCCATGTGACTTTCACCTGTTTGGTCCCGTGAAAGCAGCCCTATGAGGATGAAGATTCACTTCTAATGAAGAAGATTCACTCCTATTGTGAAAAAGTAATTGCACCCTAACCCTAACTGCAATCAAGCATTTGTGATAACTGTCAGAGTCTTTCACTTCCTTGTGGAGGAATTTTGGCCCATTCTTCTTTGAAGAATAGTACCAATTTAGCCACATTGGAGGGTTTTCAAACATGAACAGCCTGTTGTTTGTCTGGACTTTTCCTTAGACCACTTTATAACCTTAATTTAGTTGTTTTAAGCCATTGAGAAGGGGACTTGCTAGTGTGTTTCAGATTATAGACCGCCTGCATAACCCAAGCTCGAGGTCATGAGCTGATGGCCAAACGTTCTCCTTCAGGATTTTCTGATTAAAGCACGGAATAGGCTACATGGTTCCATCAATTACAGTATGAAAAGTTGTCCACATCCACCACCATCACACTACCACCACCATGTTTGTCTGTTGGTATGATGTTCTTTTAAAAAAAATGCTGTGCTAGTTTTACGCCAGTACTAATGGGACACGCACCTTCCAAAAAGTTATACTTTTGTCTCAAAATATTTGCCTCAAGATTTGTTAATTTGTTTGGCAAATGTGAGAAGAGCTTTTGTGTTCTTTTTGGTCAGCTCAATTATTTAAGTCTGACAAATAGGCAATATATACAGGTATATTCCAGGTGGGGGCAAATACTTTTTCATGACACTGTAATTGTCATGTTTTGTCAAAAAAATCAACCTAAATTTAGCCAGTTTGCTAGGAAATTTAGCACCTGCTGAATTTTACAAACACAGTGAAATCTTTAGCCTGATGTTCTCTAGCTTGTTAGCAATCTTGCTAATGTATTTACTGTAGCTAAACAAGGCAAAATGTCCCCACAGTACCAAAAAAAAAAAAAAAAATCTAAAAATAGTTAGCATAACACCAGAAAGCTGTTATGTGGCTCTTAGTTTTATTTACACTATAAAGTGTGCCATCTTGCTATCCTACTTAGCTTAGTTTGCAGAAATTATTACTCCAGCTAAGTTTAGCTAACTAACAAAACAGTTACACCTGAACATACTGTAACTACAGAACTGCAAAAAATCTCAAAATCTTAAAAAGGTTTAAATATTTACATTTTAATTTATTGTACATGTATGGGGTAAAAAAAAAAAAAAAAAAAACATTTTTAGAGTCTGAGTTCAAATAAATGTACCATCAGTGTGAAGACTGTCATGTCTTCAAGGGAACACTTAGCCCTCACCAAAAAAATAATAAATAAATAAATAAATAAATAAATAAATACATGACCACACACACACATGCACACAATGGATGAGCTGAAACAGTGGGGTGCCTATTTTTGTTCTTCCCCTAAAAGCAATTCTACTCTTCTCCTCTCAGCTCAGGCGTTCGCTTTATCGGGAGGAGAGAGAGAGAGATAGAGAGAGAGTGTGTGTGTGTGTGTCTGTGTGTGGAGCTGTACACGCAGGCCGGATAAGACAAGAGAGGCAGAGATTGCATAGAAACAAGGGAGGGATGGAGCGAGCGAGCGAGGGGCGGGAGGGAGACGCCAGAGAGAGTGCTAGAGTAAATGGTTTGTGGAAAAGGACGACAAAGGAATGAAGAGTTAGGGTAGGGAAGAGTGTGTGGTACACAGGCTGAGGGAAGCGTGCTGAAAGATGCAGCCTGGGTGAGAGAGAGAAAGAGAGAGAGAGAGAGAGAGAGAGAGAGGGGATAAGATCTCCTGGCTTCTGTGAACACTATCCCCTAGTATCCTACACTCGTTTCTTATCTTGCCGACTGCAGACACCCCTAAGGGACGGACACACACACACACACACACACACACACACACACACACACACACACACACTTATATACAGAAACAACTAGAACTGAGTGAACAAATAGAGAGAATGTAAGACAAAGGACAACGTATATCTACTGTAAGTGGCACTAACAGTAAAAAGAGATGAAAGATGATGTCTGAAGGCATTATATAAAGGTCGAAATATATTGTACTTTTTTTTTTCAGCTACATAAAATCCTTTGCTTACAATCAACAAATGTGACGTCAGTGATTTTACAATCAAATCCGAATGAGTCGATGAACTATAGCTAGTTTTCCCATCCATTTTGTACAGTACACCACCAGTCAAAAATTTGGACACAACATCTATTTCTATGGTCTTCTCTAATTTATATTTCTTTATACATTTTAAAACAATACTGAAGGCATCCAAAATATGCAATAATCCATTTATAACAATTGATAACTCAAAACAAACTTCTCCTCTGCAGCAGAGGTAGATCTTGATCATGCGCTCCATAACAATACTGTCCTTGCAAGAACTGTTCCAGAACAGCTGATCTTCACGCCGGTTGTTGTTCGTTAGTTAGTTAATACCATGTGTGTTAACAAAAAAACACTGAATTATAAGATGTGTCCAAACTTTACATCACAAGGTAATACCTGATACCCTGGTGCTCCCGCTACACTCCTGCCTGCTATAAATCAGCTCACTCCATCTATCAGTGACTAAATAGACTGATATGGCATATAAACAACTAATATTTATTCAACTAACAATATACAAACATGGATCAAATACATTTTTTAACAATACCAACAGTATGGCTGTCATACACTATAAGCAATATGGAAACACCAGAAACATCAATCAACCTACACTGCATGTCTTTGGCCTGTGAAAGGCAACTGGGGTCCACCTAGGAAACCCAACAATCATGGGGAGAACACGCAAACTCCATGCACACAGACTGGAGGCAAGATTTAACCCCGAGCCCTGGAGGTGCAAGGTGACAGTGCTAACCAGTAATCCACAGTGGCACAAGCTACAGGAGTTATTTCAGATGTTTATTGGCTCTGCCACTGAAATACAGCAGTCTATGACCCTTTATACGACCTTTATGGGCTGTGGTGTATATAAAAAGGGGGCAAAAACGAATACTATAATAAGAAAAATAGCAAGGAACTTTATTTTGTGTGGGAACAGCAAGGAAAACATACGAAAAGATGTGAACAGATAATGCCCAGTTAATAAATTACAAAACAGAAAATCTATCTATCTATCTATCTATCTATCTATCTATCTATCTATCTATCTATCTACATAGATATAGTGTATAGACATAGATATGGACAAAAATGTATGCCATAGAGAAGACAATAATTTTGAACAAATTATTTTTAAGTCCTGTTATTAATTTATCAAGAATAAGATAAGTAATCAATTTAAAAAATAAATGTAAAATTAGTTTTAAGTATTTAAAAAAAATACTAAATATTATTTTTTGATGGACCGTTTTAGAGTAAAACGTCACTGTGAACAAAATCAAATTATCATACATTCCTCTCACGTGTGCTGGTTAATTACAAAGCAAAGACTCGGTATTACTGAAATTACACCGCAGTTCAACTTTACTTCGACTCTTAAGCCACGATTCGACCAGACATTAAGTCATAATTTATAAACTCCGAGGTAGCACGAAACCACGTCGTTGTCTCAAGCGGTGTTTCACGGATAACTGCACGGACATGAGTTAAAGGCGTGAAAAGGGGAAATAGAACTCTGTTCACTTCGTTTAGTTTAATTACTCTCAAATCAAAAGGGGAGGTGCAAAGAAATCAGGTTTTACTTTTGACTTCTTAGAATGGAAAGAAGAGGAACTTTTTTTTTTCCCAGTGAGATTTTCGACATTACGGTCAGACCTCAGAAAGCAGCCTGAAGTGTATTCCCGAGATGCAGAACACCTTTTTCACTCAGGATGAAAACGATTTATTCCAATGAAGCTTGCTAGTCTGACCTCTCTTTTTATGCTCTGCTATAAATGAAAAAGAAAAGGAAGCTTTTTTTTAACTTTAAGCTGAAATTCATGCTGTTTTGTGCAGAAGTTTCTAATGCTCCAGTAACATCTTTTTAAAACAGCCTTCAAAACAGTAGTTCACGCTGACAACAAAGGGCCCTGGATAACACGGTGCAATTAATACTGCTCTAGGTTTTTTTTTTTTCTTTTTCCCTCACCTAACAAACACGCTTCTAAGTTGTCAAAGCCTGTGGGTTGTAATCTGCGAGGGCGGGGGGAGGGGGGGGGGGTGGTGGATCGCAGTAGTTACTTGCCAAAATTTAAGTTAATTTAAGTAGTCATCTGGAAGGGATGACATTTATTGCAACATGTAGCTGAGCAACAGCCTAACTACGATGTTGGATTCGCTCAGCCTGCTATGCATTATCCTCCGAAAATCAATAGCTGCTCATCAAACGTTTACGGACTTGAGTGTGAATGACTGGCGTTCTGCTGCTCTGCCAATCTTCTGTTTTCTAATGGAGACAGAAAGCAACCCTTCCCTATCCTCCTCTCTGTCTGCCCTGCAAGTCGCTGGTAATTTAAATACACTGTCCTCTAAGCTCCGATAACTCAAGGTCGGAGTATGAAATACTCCGGCAGGCCCCTCCTTTGCACATCTCCCTCAAATATTTAATTGGAAGCAGTAAACCCCCTGATTAAATAAAAATGCACTTTGAAAACTGCAATATGAGCTCTGTGAGTAATTTGAGCAAGAGTGAAGCAGAGAAACCATAAAAAAAGAGTTGGGGGGGAATGGGAGGGGGCAAAAAATTACTACCCTAAACCCATGCCAGGACTGTCTCTTTTTTTTTTTTTGCCTTTTTATTTCCTTTTTTTTTTTTTTTTTGTAAATTCAATAGACCTTAAATATTCAGAAGCTGTTCCTGGAGACTAATGAGTCCTCGTCTTGAGTGATATTATTCCAGTGGAACGGAACAGAACTTGGGCTTTATATTAGGCAGAAAAAAAAGATGCATTTCTAATGGAGTATAATAGCAGGCCTGCCTCTCTCCTATCAATGAAGAGGAACCTTGAAATGGCATTCGGCTTTGTCCCAACTCCGCCTCCTGCTTCCAGATAGCGCGTGCCATCTGCAAGGCCTCTGGAGGAGCGTGGCTGTGTGGACTGTAAGTCCCGCTTAATCGATTGGCAGAGGAGGAAAAAAAAAAAAAAGCCCAGCTCTAATGTGTTGCATGTGAAGGATTTAGTGTGGAGTTGAGCTGCGGAGTCAATGGAGCAGAAAATGCATCATTACAACACTGTCCCCCCATGCACTGCTCCAAGAAAACTAAGCAGGAAAGTACACACACACACACACACACACACACATATGCACAAAGCCCTTACTAGATAACACACTTTCAGAAGAGCTGACAAAGGCAGACTATAGCAATTCCGCCTCTATTTGCTCGCAAGATGGTCCTGTTTTTTTTTCTTACTTACAAAATATGCTTGTTAGTGCTCCTGATCTGTTCTGCCATCTTCCATCCTTCCGTTCATTATCTATAGCGTTTATCCATGCAGAAGGCTTGTAACGCATGCCAGGGAACGTAGTGCCGAACCCATCACAGGACACAGGACACAACCTCTCACGCACCAAATCATAGACTAAGGGGAATTTGTGCATGTCTTTGTGGGAGGAAACCGGAGTACCCGGAGGAAACCCTCCGAGCATGAAGAGAACATCCAGATCCAGGTGGGACCCTCGATCCTGCAGGTGCAAGGCCACAGTGTTAACCACTATGCCACTGCAATGCCATGTCTAGCACAGTGAAATCCTTTCCTTCGCAAATACCAGGTGGTTAGGAAGCAGGGTCACCCATGATACAGCGCCCCTGGAGTGGACAGGGCTAAGAGCCTTGCTCAAGGGCCCAGTAATGGCAGCCTGATGGAGCTACTAGGGCTTGAACCACTGACCTTCTAACCCAAGGCCTTGAGCTGTCACTGCACCCCAGCACAGACATTTCCACACTTATTCTTGTTGTGGACTTAATATTTGCAAACTTATAGGCCATGATAGTTGAAGGTTTACTAACAATGTACCGATTTATCGGCTGGGTGGTGCAGGGAGTGAGGATGAGTCAGGAGCCTGTACTTAGCAATAGCCCCAGGATAGCCGATTAGCATAGTTAGCTGAAAACTTTTCAGTACCTTTATTCTGACAAAATAAAACACCTTAAAAATGGCGGTACATTGACTGTGTCATACATGGCATAACCACATTACTAAACTTTTGATTGTTGCAACATGCACACGGGAACAGATTCTGTGTGAAACACACAAGAGATGAAACCAAACAAAAACCAACTGTATCGATCATTTCACAATCGGTGAATCCTTAAAGTTAACCTAAATAGTTTAAAAAGTTCTATCAATCCCAAAGTAAAAACTGACCCACCAATTTAACTAAATGAATGGACAAACTAAAGATCATATGATTGCATAAACGATTAAATTGCACAGCTCTACTGTCAATTATGTTTACAAGTAGAAATCAGCCAAACTTTTTATTGGTAGGTCAGACTTCCTAGAAATCAGAAATCAGTATGGCCAAGGATTTCTTTAGATATCTACACTACTAGAGTTTGGTGTCATGGTGGCTTAGTGTTTAGGACCACGGCCTTGAACCTCCAGGGTCCGGGTTCGATTTCCACCTCGGTGTCTCCCACGGGCCAAATACATGCAGATTAGGCTAAGTGGCGTTCATAAATTACCTGCAGTGTACGTAAATGCTGTCTGGAGGTCTTACCACAGTTGTACAAATTGGCATAAATGTACAATGGTCACCATTGGCCTCCATGGTCCCTAGATGGATGGAGTCAAAAGTTCTAATTCCATGGTCTTTCCTGATTTTTATTTCTTTCTACATTGTAAATCTATGCTAAAGGCGTCCAAAAGTTGCAATAATCTCCTTTAAACAGTTGATATTGAGAAGTATCTCCTACGTATGCTCTGTAAAGCTTCATAACGACTCTAATCTGAGGTGCTGTTTGTTAATTGGTGATCTCTGCCATATGTGTGATTTCATAGTTTTGAAATTCGAAATATTGTTTCAATATATCAAATAAATCATACAGAAACACTGAATTAGAACTGTGTTAAAAACTTTTGACTGTTAGTGTACCAGTCAAGCCCACGCCTAACAGACCTACTGTAGGAAAAAGATCTTTGTCAAATATTACGGAAAAAAGAAGTGGGGTCATTCAGATGAAAGATACGTAATGTCACCTTCTAGATGGATTAGACAGTAGCTCAACAGGAGAGTACTCCAGGAGACACTGAATTAGCAGCCAGCCGTGTACGGTGAAATGCAAACTGCCCGTAAGTATTGAGGTTAAAGGAGTCTGCCAAGTGCTGAAATACAAGAACTGAAGGTTACAATAATAGATGCCAAGAAATGTCTTGAGTGCACCAAATATTCCCACAGCACTGTTGGCGCGAATAAAGATTGAGCATGTGTGTGTGTGTGTGTGTGAGTGTGAGTGTGTTCGCTGTTTTCTGCACCTGTATTAAACTTTAATGGAAGCGAGATCTTAATTACCGTCAAACTTGTAATGCGACTGACCAACATTAGATTAACACTTAAAATTAATGGAAAAGTCCAATAAATCGCCGCTGTGTCCTCGCTCACGGACTGATGAGATATGCGATTTGGTATGTAGTAAGGTTTCTCGGAGGGCAGGACAAAAGGGAAACACCAGCATGGTGGAGCTAATTGAGTCCGAGACAGGGTGACCTGCCCCCGCCGCGTCGTCCTTCCTCTGCCGCAGACACAAACAGCTCCTTAATATTCCGCCGCTTTCCTCTCCTCGCTGCTGTCCCCTCGTCGTCCTTCTGTCTTTATACTCGGTTGGACAAGGGAAAGGCGCGACGTTGGAGCAAAGACGTGAATCGTTTAGCTTTTGCTCCTCGACCCATCGATTCTTCCTCCTTAATTGGCTTTATTAGACAAGACGGAGAGTGTGTTGATGTCTCCAGCTTCCCTCATCGCGTTCATCCTCAAGACAAACCCCGGATAATTGTTTTTCCTCCGTCTTTTGTGTCATGGTGGAATGGGCTCCTGTGGGATTATTAGCAAGCAAGAGTCCCTCAATAATTCATTCCAAGCTATTTATATACAGTCCTCGAAACTCGCCCTGAGTGGGCTTATCTGTCTTTCAGGAGAGTGAAACATGAGGGAAAGACAAGCGCGAGAAGGGAGAAAAAAATAATAAAAGGACGGCAAAAGGGGCAAGAGTGAGCAGAAGGACAGAAAGCGGCTGAGACCAGGAAAGAGATTGAATAAGAGATGGAGTGAGCCTCTTTTCAGGCGAGACACAATGACCTGTTTCTCCTGTGCTTTTGAGTTTCAAGGTAATGCCAGCACTCCCTCCCTCTTTCTGTCCCTCTCTCTCTCTCTGTCTCTCACCAAAAGAACAAAAGCGCCATCCGGGGAATACACTCGCTCGCAAAACACTCATTAATGGCTTCTAATCTGTCAGCTTTTTCCCCCCATTTAACGCAATTAAGACATTTGCTAAAGCTAACGTGGACTGGCAATCAACTCCAAGGACACACGAAACCGACATAATAGGATTTGTAAACACCCGACTCGTGATCAAACGTGCACTTGCAAACCTCTCAAACGAGTGCGCAGCTAATGCTAAAGAGATCAACAGACGCCGGAGAGAATGTCAGCTGCACTCTACTGGAGATCACCCCCCCACGCACACAAATACAGGCTCACACACACCTTTAGGCTCCTGCATGCTGATACCCATATTTTCTTTTTTTTTGCCGTAATGGAAAGAACTGCTAAAACGTTACGGCTGATCCGTCTCTTGCTTGCAAAGTATTTCCACTATCTTCATAATTATTAATATTTATTCCTGTGGCAGACCAGCTGCTCTCTCTCTCTCTCTCTCTCTCTCTCCCTTGCTCTCAGCCTCTCCCTCTAAGTGCACCACGAATTTTCATTTTAACATCTCAATTTCAAACAGATCATCAAGCTGATTTGGAGTTCGAGCATCAACAGAATTCAAACTTCAATCAGGAACCAATTTGCACGGTCCGAGTCGGTGGTCGGCCAACAAACATCAGAGAGACTTCGGCAATTCGGGGATGGCTGATAGAAACAAGCTAGCTTGCTTTCAAGCATTTTTATTTCCTTTAAAAGATCACCTTATTTGCTGTTAAGAAATAGGCAAAAGTGTATTGCGCAAGTTAACAGTCCCTTCATTAACAGTCCCGTGAGCTCCTAATGAACCCTAATGGTTATATAATAGTAATAGCATAATATTTTTATCCCTCCCAATCAAGCTGAGCTGTATTAGCTCAAACGTATTCCGTAGCCATGGCAAGGGACATCATTATCGCACCGTTACGCTGAAGTTCAGAACACCACAGTGAGCCACTGCAACACTTGCCACCTCTGGCCATCTCATGTTCAGGCCTCCGTATTCTCCAAGGACACCGGGACACCGCTGTTCATCATTAAGCCCTGCTCAGGACGTACCATCTGCGCTCATCCACCCTCCTGTCTTGGCTGACTGGTCAGCAGGGGGGATAAGGATCGGATGAAGCTGCCTTTTGGAGGTGCTGGTCGGTCTGAGACCCGGTGCTGTGATTAAAAACGTGCGCTAATAGGCTCTGGCATGTGTGGGACAGGCTGCTGGGGTTAGCCTGGGATCTCCAAGGCCATTAAATTGCAAATGAGTGATAACGTGTTGGAGAAATTCCTTTTAGATTGTGCCCGGGCGCTTCAAACACAAGGATCTCATCTCAGACACGCATACATATTCCGGGTCTAGGATCAGCTGGCCACTGAGCAGGTGCATTCCTTGTCCTTATCTAGTTCTGGTCATCACTCATCACTAGTATGCTTTTAGGGTCTCTTTCACTGGCAGGGCTACCACTTTGGAATGTTACGTTAAAAATCCTTCTATTAAATTAATTACCTAGTATCAAAAATGATTCTGGATTTTTGGATCTTGTGAAGTGTCATGGGGGAGGCATGGTGGCTCACTGTTGCATTGTTCCTTTAGGATTGGGGGTTCAAATTTTACCTCCAGTCTGTGCATGTTCTACTTGTGCTTGGTGGGTTTTGTCAAGGTACTCTGGGTTCTTCTCACATAGTCAGAAGATATTCACCGAAGGTCGATTGGAATTTTCAAGTTGCCTGTCGTGTACGATTGTGAAAATGGGTGGTCGGGGCAGTGGTGGATCAAACACAGTTACTGATTGGAAGGTTGGGGGTTCAAGCCCCAACCGCCAAGTTACCACTGTTGAGCCCTTGTGCGAGGCCCTTAACCCTATCTAACCCTGCACTCTAACTCCTTCCTAACTGTGAAATGCCAAAAAATATATTTCTCTATAAATGCTGTATCACAAATAATTACATTTTTCACTTGTGCCCTGTGATGCTTTGGCACCTAATCCAGAGTTTGTGCCCTTAGTTTCTGACGAAGCAAAATCGGTATGGAAAATGACTGAAAACATGAATTAACTCTCATCTACTTTGCATACTTTACTGCATGGTCGCCTTGCACCTCCAGGGTCTGGGTTCGATTCCCGTCTCTCTGTGCGCATGGAGGTCGCATGTTTCCCTGTGCTTGGCGGGCTTCCTTCCTTCGGGTACTCTGGTTTCCTCCCACAGCCCAAAGACCTGAAGATTAGGCTAACTACATTAGCGTTCCCAAATTCCCTGTAGTGTGTGAATGAGTGTGTATGTGTGGGCCCTGCGATGGACTGGCACCCTGTCGGGATTTTTGAAACACAAATCCCCAGTCACACCAGCTGAATTGATAAGTTGCAAAACTACTTTTGCTGCTTTGGCAGAACTGAAATGAAATTAGTCATTAAAAATAGGCAGCGTTTTACACAATCGTACACACATACACACACACACACACACACACACTGAAAGCCGGATCAGATGGTATAACTGTTATAAGGATTCTTCAGTGTTTAAAAATACCTACCTAACCTAAAGTTAACTAGTGACGCAAATTAATTAACACACTCGCCTCCCTGCATGTCTCCAGCTCTCTCTCTCTCTCTCTTACTCCACTGTCCGATGTCTCATGACTCATTTTCCCCAGTCCTGCTCCTCCTCCTCTTCCTGCAATACCAGAAGGTCGTTCTGAATCCGAGGCCACGGTGGTCACAGAATAGTGCTTAAATCTTTAAAAACGTCATCTATAAATTACTGCAGAGGACATAGGGGTCATTGCCGAGGGTGGAATCCAGCCAAAAGCCATCAATCTAAGGGGAGGATGACATCTGTCTCTGGGACTCCCCTGGTCTCTTTCGCTCTCATCTTTTCTCCCAACATTAGTGATTTTTCTACGAGTACCTGCAAGCGGGCTTTATTCCTTTTTTTTTTTTTTATAAAAAAAAAAAAAAGTTGTTCATGTAAAAAGATTAGCCAATGTTTTCGGCACTTTTTGCACCATTAATAATTGATCAAAATCTAGAAAGGTGTCCCAAAAACTTTCCGTCTTTGTCTTTGTACGTCAAACCCATGCATTTTTAATTCATGGCATGAGCTCTTTTTTTTTTTTTTTTAGAAGAATATGGCCAAGATTAAAAACAAACATCAGATGCTGGTGGTGTGTTTACTGTTGCTCAGGGGTTTGCATTGTTGCCTCGCACCTCCAGCATTGAGGGTTCGAATTGCGCCTCCGGTCTGCTTGCGTGGAGGTTATAATTTCTCCCTGTGCTCTGCGGGTTTCCCCGTCAAATTAAAACCATGCACAAATTGCTCATAGTGTATGTAGCTATGTGAGTGTGTATGTATGTGTGTGTGTGGATGTGGAAGTGTGGATGTGAACACTATTCAGGGTGTCCCGTCCACTGTGCCCTAAGCTTCAGACCCTTCGTGACCCTACACATGGAAAATACATGATTAAAAATGGACTTATTAGAATTCTGTGTGTAATATGAACCACACACACACACACAGCAGTTCAGACGTGCTGCATTGTAATAGTAGTTAAAACTCTAAATAAAAAAAAAAACTTGATGCTCATCCTGAAATTCTTTCATTTTATTTATTTTTTATATTATTTTTACATCGTCCATTGCCCTCCATTGGTTGATATTAGGCTCACTTAACTCCGCTGTCGTTCAATGCAATAAATATTCCGACATTAAAATCCTATTTACATTCTGCAGTAAGTGAGGAAAATCGCTAATGAGGATTTATTTGATGACAATGCTTCCATTAAAACTCTCATGCCCCTATGAATAACAAATGCACTGTTTCAGTAGACACCGAGCTAATTATAATCTCATAATGATGAACTCCTCAACTGGCTTTTCTGGTGTATAAACATCAAACGGTTGTTTGATAAAAACACAGCTGCACTTCCTACTTTTCTTATATTATTACTATTATTCTTCTTATTCGTGTCATTTTATCAATCAGGGGTTTCCATACAAACAGAACAAACAGTCACACAACAAAAGAAAGGGGTTCGACTTTTTGATAAAAGATGCATGAGAAAATTCAAACCTCCCGGGAACCAGCATGGACCTACTACATCAATATTTTTCAGTACATCTACCATAATGGAGATATTTGATGTCGATTGTATACACACACACACACACACACACACACATTCTTTTTCTCTCGCTCTCGCAGCTTCACGTTTTTTTGCCATGGTATCATCTCCATCTCCATTTCCGTTCCGTGTTCCACGCCGCTGATGAAGTGCACCCAATCCACCCCAACCTGACATACACCTCTCCAGCTGCCTCGGCATGCTCGCATCAGAAATGACTAGCCTCTACCCGTATATCACACGCTGTATAATGAAAAACTCAAGTCGGTGATGCGCAATGCCACATTACAATATGCAAGGCAACCCAGGAGACCTAGCGTTATGTGCGCGTTGCACTTATTCATCCGGAAGCGCAAAACACAGCCGGTTATTGTGATACATCGCGTGCAACGTGACCGACGCCGTTTCTGCAAAGATGGAATTTTCTTGGATGGAATTAATCAAATTTGCATACATGTTATTTTATGTAGGTGCTCCAGTGCGAAAAAAGGGGAAATTACATAAGGGAGGGAAAAGTACATCCCGTGTAGGCCACTTTACCTGGAGATATTTGTGAGAAAAAAATAATTGTGGTGGGTTTGTCAACAAAATCCATGATCAAACTTTTTTGCAACTTTTTCCTGACAGCGCAGCAGATAACACTATAATGCCTTCATGAAATGATGCAAATTTTCATTTAAATGGCTCATCAAATTCACATAAGCCTAAGTTAAAATGATGTCATTTCTCTGCATGCTTGTTTATACCGAATAAACTGCAAAAAGCAAATGATCTTTGCATAAAAAAAACGCTTCTAAGTATCAGCAGAGCACGCCTTGTGCCACTCAAGCCGTGTACTCTCTGTGACCTACGCGGCATTGATCCGTGCGAGAGGCGGCAGCGCGAAATGCCATTCGGCACCGGTGTAAATCTAACATGTGCACTGGGGTGGCAAACATTGACTCCTTCCTCCACATGTACCCAATGCAATATCATCTCGCTGTTTGTTTTAGCTCCAAGCTGCACAGTGTAGAGAAATTCTCCTCGGCTGAACGAAGGAAGGCTGCTATAGATCGGTGTATCCCATCGCTCGGCCTCCCTGAACAGTAAAAACAAAACAAAGTGGATTATCTTTAACGCAGCCTTTAAAAGCCTCCCCTGTTACATCCTTTCCTCTTCGCCAAAGTGTAATTAAAACGCAGTTCGCCTTAAATCAGTTCTCGCGATGAAAACGATCTGGACCCTGCATCCCTGACGTGATGTAACACAAAGATTATGAGAAGATGGGTTATGCACGTATACCTGCGTGCTACCTCTCACACTTCGGGGGATTTGTGCTGACTCAGATGTTCGGTGCAGCAATTGGCTCTGTTTTGACAGTGTGTGCTTACAGGTAGGAGGTTGTGCACATGTGGTAAGGAGTACTGTATTACCACTATCGGTAAAGTTGTGTCCACAAGTTTGCCTTGATTAAGGAGCAGTACTACAGTACTGTGCAAAAAAGTCCTAGGCACCCTGTGTTTTTTAGTACTTTTATAATGATTTTTAAAAATGTATTTAAGGAGTCTTATTATTGAGTCAGTACAAAACATTTCTGATTTGCTAGTTAAACCATACAGAAAAATATGTTGAATGCCAGAAAAAAGCAGCATATTAAATAAACAACCGCATTATAATAATAATAATAATAATAAAAGAAATGAGAGTTTGCATGCAAAAAAAGAGCAGGTGAGACAAAGTCCTTAAAAGAACTGTGATTAGTTCTGCAGGATGCTGAGTAAAACTTTAAAATTTAGCTAATTTTATCATAAAACTGCACAAATTGTACTTGAGACTGAAGCACTGTTTTCTGGGCAATGTTTTCCTTCTTGTTTTTTGAAGGCATTCTGGCTCTATAGCATTTATTTGCATGCATCGAAGACTTCTGCACAGTACTCTAAGTACTGTACTAGCACCACAGTCTGGGAGTTTGATGTAAATAAATGTATTTACCTAAGAAATAACTTATTAACATCATCTCTTTAGATAGTTAGTCTTTTCATTTTGTATTTCCTAGGTGCAATTATAAATAGCATTTAAAATGTTTTTAACAGACCTCAGTTTCGACATATTTTTAATGGTTTAGCTTCAGGCTAAGAAATATAAATAAATTAACAATAAATTTACAATGGTTTGTTGCCATTGGATTAACTTTATTTTTAATGGTCTAAAGCAATTAAAAAGGCACACAGCTTTAATTGTATTTCTTGCTTTTTTGTTTAACATAGCATAACTCAACCGAATGGTAGAGATGGCTCAATCAGGTTAAGTTCAACACATTTTTCAATATGATAAACTGACTCAAAATGTGCCCTTTAAGGATGGCTTTTAAAGGGGTAACTATACATATTTTATCCATATAATAATAATAATAATAATAATATTAATAAAGTCAACTTATGATGCAAAATTCTCTTTTTAATCACTTTAGGTAATCAGTTGGTTCTCCAGTGTGCATGTACAAACAAACTAACATACAAACCTAACTTTATTTATTCATTTTTTTTGCTAGAGTATAAAAAAAGCCAACGGTCCCCCCCTTATTATGACCTCATATAAGGAGGCTTGTTGGCTTGTTGCTCAACTCGACTGCTCTCCGATGAGGTTTGGCTCAGTAGTAGCTCATTTACATACTGAACTCGCAATTTTCCCTCATGAGTGATCTAAAGAGAGTTTATTATAGGTATATCAAGTAATGTGCATAGTTGTGCTGGATCAAGTGCTATTTTAATAACTGTCGAATGATGATGCTGTAAGCCATATTTGCAATGACTAACACTCACATTTTATTCAAGATTAAAGGCAAGCGCTTGTCTTTAAAAGCAATGGTCAAGACGCTACCCAAAAACCTGCCAATCTCAAAGATGGAACTTTATGCAAACATAAAGTCGATTACTTCCCTTTTTTATTTCCATTCCATTTTATTTCCTCACAGCTGCTGGTAGGCTCCTTGCCAGTGATGGGTATGATGTACCCAAAATAGACTGGCACTGATGTTTTTACAGCAAATAGATTGCAGCAATTGTGAACAGTAAACATTGTTTCTTGTTTATTCTGGGCATAACAAGTCTGATAATACATCTGGTCTGGTTGTACATCCTGTATCTGCCAAGGACACCACGGTGACAAGCTGTAGCACAGCATAGCACTGCTCATCACTAGCGTGATTTAGTTAAAGTTACTGTATAGCATACTGTAGTATCCGGTATTGCATTATGAAGCTAATATGATGAGATATAAAAGGTATATCCATATTTAAAAAAAAAGGAAAGAGCAAAGAAAACCCCAAGACAGAACTTACCTACTGTATTCTAAAGATAAACAGACATGAAATTATGATTTCATTTCTGCCATCCACATCGGAATATTTGCTAATAATTTCATTTCAAGCCGTTAGATCGCGTTAGTTTCTGCTGAATAAACAACTCACGACAGGATGCTCAACATCTCCAGCAGCTTCAGGGGCAGGATCGGAAGCCTCTTGCGTAATTCTTGGAATTTCATATCAGTTCTATTCAATTACTCAGACAACACCGCGCTGCCCAAATTGGGGAGCTGAAACACGACCAAGTCTACATTCCGAGTCCTCGTCGTATTTTACACACTGACAGCTCGTCTTCAGATCTCGCACACCTGGCGTCATAGCCCTTTAAATATTTAACACGGAACTGCTCTGAAAACAAGCAATTTATTTCACTGAACGCGCTTCTCTCACTGCCAGAGCACAACCCTGAATCAAAATGGTGCTATAACGACTACATGGTCTGAGAAACAAAGAAGAAGAGAAGAGAAGAGAAGAAAGGATGAAGGCCTTCGGGCCCTTCTGTATTTTTCCCGAGCAGAGGATACTGTAAAACTTTAATAGCTGGACCCGGCTCAGTCTGGCTTTGCTCTATGGAGTCAGGTTTTTTTTTTTTCCCTTTTCGGAAAAGATAAGCACACAACACGATCGCTAAGTGAAACATAAATCTTTTAACGTGAAGGGATTTTAGGAATTCCTACAGTGTGGATTTCTGTACTGCAGTGCATTTGCATTTATTTTTCCTCCCTTTTCCCAGGCTGAAAGTATTGAAAAGTAAATCTGACTAGGGTTGATGAAAATGCCAAATCGGCGGTAGTACAAATACGACATTACATTACTTCCTATTCGATTATTTCTCCTCCGCCTCTTTTCGAATTCACTTTAATGTACTACTTTTACAAAGTCTGACCCACTTTTTTTTCCCCAGCAATTTTCCGAAAAGGGTTTAACGGATATCAAGAGGTGCTGGATTAAGAGTCGTGCATGCTTAATCTAACACCTCTGCATGCAGTCTAAAAGAGGACAAAAATTTTCTTTTTCTTTTTTTTTAATAGCACTTTCAGGTCAGTGCCCTGAAGGTAAGAAGGAATGGTTTTGTCCTGACCCAGTTCAGTTTCTACTCTTGGGCCGCAGTATTTAATAAGGGCCGTGCGAAGGTCAACGCTGGCAGGCAGCTTAACTCTTGTCTCTCTGCTTTTTCCCTCCCAGCTCTTCGCTCTTCCCATCTCTGCCATCGCCTAGTCATCGCTCAGGGTGAGTAAGTATCTCTCCGCCTGATGGCCAACCCCTGCGACAGTCCCCTCCAATAATAATGGACAATAGCTGCGCTGCCACCTTCCCTACAGTCTGGCTGAAAAATGGGCCGTCTGTACGTATTTACATATGTGTTCGTGGGGTGCTGCGTATTTATCTCTCTGTACTTGGTGTCAAGAGGCAGGTGGGAAGGAACGCCGTGACCAGGCAAGACATCCGCAGTGACACATGTTGCCTCCCTCGTAAACAAAACGCTCAGCATTGATCATGTGGCATCGTCATCGCAGAGCCGCCAGGACAGACTGAGAAAATAGAGAAAGAGAGAGAGAGAGAGAGAGAGAGAGAGACAGAGAGAGGGGAGGATTTGGGAAGGGCGAGGAGGAGCGTATCCACAGATCCGAAACTGAAAAAAAGAGAAGCGCTGTGTGCGCAGATGATGCAAGAGCAGTGAAATCCTGTAGCCAGAATGCAAGCTGAATTAACACCATGCTGCAGGAGAATGAAAAAAAAAAAAAAACGCCCAAACCCTCTCTCCCTCCCTCTCTCCACCAAGGACAACCAAATCTCACTGCGAAAAATTCAGCCTCTGATGAACTTTATTTCAGCGTAGAAATCGGGATTTCGCCTTGTAACTTGTAAAGGTGCCATCCCGCGTATCTGTTGCATTTGCTTGTGTATGTCTATCTGTCGTGATCGGTATTCATTAAAAAGCTCAAATATATGGCATGTGGGTCCATACCACACTGTTTAAAAACAAAGCCAGCAAAGCCTCGGGCTGGTTAAAAACAGAGCTAGGAGAGTCACAAGGGAACCGGGCAGTCAAACTCTCTTTTAGCTGCCGTCCCAGCATGCACTGGGGAGGGACTGTTATGGTCTGAGCCTGTGCACTAAAAGGGGTCCGGGCTGGAGTGTTCTCTGCACCTGCTGGTGACCAGGACAAATGCACTCTATTAGCAGTGCTGAGTCACGCCGAGCTGCCAAATGAAATCGCCGGAGAATGGACGCGTTGTCCTCTCAAACCCAGATCTGCTCTCTCTCTCCAGCTCCTATCTCTCTCTATCCCTCTTTTTCCCCTTATTGCGTTTTTTGCTTACCAAACTCAAACCTATCACGTTTTCTGTGCTATTCTATCTCATTCCTTCCTCCTGCATTCATCCATCCATCTCACCCTCCACTACTAAACCATCCTTCATTTAATTTATTTATTTATTTATTTTTTTTTACCCATCCCTTTAACATATTGCACTTTTGTCTCTTCATAAATCTAAGCTGCTTTATGTGCCCTGCTTTCTCCACACTTCTATTTCTAATAAATCCAGGCTTTCCTCTATATCACTCTTACTCCCTGACATCCAAGCCCCTTTCCCCTAATAGCTAGATAACTGGTGTATAGGCGAGATATCACAGCTAGTTTTGTTATTTATTTATTTATTTATTTTTAAAAAGCCTTTAAATCCCTGCCTAGCCGGCAGGCTCTTGTGCAAAAAATAGACCTCATGTACGCGCATAACAACGATCAAAAATAGACTTTATGAATTTAGCAGTGCAGTGTGAAATGGAAAGCTTCTCCCCTTACATGTTTTATTATGGCATCCAACATAGTCCCTCACCACCCACGCGCTACGTCGCAGCTTCAAATGCTCTACTTTTGCAAGGGCAGCTCGTTGCTTACGGCGCAACGCACAACAATTTGCTCTTGCACTGTTCCGCTGCTCTGCAACCTATTTAAAACCGCAACTTGCATTGCCTCCAGAATAATTAAACATCCCATCAGTAACTGCGCAGCTTTCGGGCCAAATGTGACTTCGCCTTGTCCTGTCAACAAAACGAATCTCAGCAATTATCTCCTGCAAGGAGGAGAAGGTAATATTTGCCGTTTAGCCATCAGAAAAATGTATTTGTCTTGAGGTTGTGCCATTTCCATTACCCGGGTGCTGTTTACAGGTCTACCGGGTTTAAGAGCTCGGTCACAGAACACAATTTCGAACTTGGGCAGGAAAGAAAAAAAAGTTCAGATGGGTGACAGAGTGAAGGAAGAGGAGAAAAGATGCCTTCGAGCACATGAATGGGTGAGGGATGAGGAATGAGGAGAGGAGGATGAAAGAAAGGCACGGAACTACGGAAGAGGGAATGTGGTAGGAGGAAGAGAGGAGCGTGGCGGTGGAGGAGTCGTGATTTCTCAAAAATGCATGAAGAGAACGAATGCCAACCAAATCCAAAATCCAAAAATGCATTGAGTATGAATTTATTATTTTTATTCCATTGTTCTAGACAGATAGCGATACAAACAAAGGACACAGTGTATGATCGGTTGTTTGTGGTTTAGGAGACAAAAATAAAGCTGATGGGTCAGATTTGATCACTGGAAAATGGAGAAAAAAACTGAACGCAGCTTTCACACATCCTTAGTAACTGCCTGGTCAGGATCGCAGTGGTTCGCATTAGGTTTCGTTTATACCATATGTGACCTGTTATATCAAATCAGGAATTGAGTCACTTTTTTGGTAAAGTGAGTTATGCATATTTTCAGATTTCTGGTTCAATAAGCTTCATTTTGATCCAGAGTTTATTGCTGTATATCATTTCCGGTTCCTGAGATATGGCCATGCGAGTTTGTTTACCAGGAGAGCCTCAGAAAAAAAACAAAATGTTAAAATCCTATTTAAAAAAAAAATATTTAAATAAGGATTCAATGATGTAGTAAGAAAGGAAGAAACCACAGCCCCAGTTTGACACCAAGATTTCTTTGCGACCCCAAGCAGTGCAGGTTTATAACAAAAAAAAAAAAAGCATGTTTTTCTATCGCAACTGGAGTAACAAGCTTGGATAGCATTCATTTAAGTGCTTTAAAATAATACTTAAGATTAAAACATTTTCAATTCTTTTGAAGGATCAGAAAGATAAGATGTTTATCAACAGATTTTTATTGAAATTGAATATTTGATACATTAAGCCTGCATGACTTAATACCTGACTTGATATGACGTGACACATACAGTATAGCATGGGAGACTAAATTAATCAAAACATTTCTTATGGATAAATACAAACCAAATATCAGTCATGCTTATGGCTGTGTTTAAAATAAATACATTTTTTTTTTTGAAGAAATAAACAAATAAAGCCAGTTCGGGTTTAGGCCACACCTCTTCAAGTTTAAATATAGATACAGATGTAGCTACGCCACAAACCAAAGACAGAATCGCAACAGGCTGTAGGAAGCAGTCACTGCTGCACTAATACGCTCAGGAAATTGTCCAGGACGCATTGTGACGCCATACACCCATTAATCATCTGCGAAGGTGCGTGTGATTAACCATCAGATTGTGAGTCACTACTACATTTGCACTATCAATAAAAGATAAGCTCTTTGTTCTCTCTTTTTAACACCATCCCCGCTTGCTCCCCTACTTACATTTACCAATATCATTACCCAGCGTATGAGTAACAGTAACTATAACCGAAAAAAATTCTTCACAGGATGAGCAGGTGCGTTTGTACCTTCTTGTTGAAGGATGGCTTTATTACGTTTGGATTTAAACCCCAAGTTATATGTTGGTGTTTTAAAGTCCAGGCCACTCCGGAGTAACGCAAACAGGAAGCAAAAAAAATCAAAAAGAGCTGACTGGGCTGTCGGATCAACAAATCAAATACGGAATACAGAACGTCTACAGCGGCTTTAGGGCGAGATCGAAGCCTTGCATAATTCACCGGATATCATAAGGGTTGGCAACGTTCTACTCAATTACTCCAACTACTCTAGGCTGTCCAGAAATGTATTTGAAACATGACCAAGTGTAAATAATAGACAGGGAAATCTGTATGCAGATAGAACACCTCCCTCACACCCTGTGTTGTAAATACGGCTTTAAAAAAAAAAAAAAAAGCGTAGTTGATAAGAGATTTGTGACTGCCTGTAGGAAGCACATACGTAAGCAACCACCGAGTGATGCAACTTGTGTCACTGGCAATGCAAAGAGTCTGAAAAAAAAGGAGGAACACTCCTAGCACTAAGAGTCTTCCTAATGAACAAGTGCTGCCCAAGTCTTAGCGAAGACCATATATCCTTGGAAGGTGTCACTTCGTAGAATCAGCCCATGTGGACACCCATAGTTCACGGCCAACATGATTAACCGCCAAACTGGGAGTCACTACTACAGCTGCCGTATTAATAAAAGATAAGCTCTCCCCTCCGCCTCCGTCACCATCTCCACTCCCTCCGCTCATAACCATTTGTTCTGCTGCTTCATATATTTTAACGCTAGCGTTACCCAGCACTCTTCGTTTAGCATAGGACAGTATGTTGTCCCCGCTCTCCTGGGGATGGATGGCTCTATTAGATACGAATATGACCCCCAAGTCAGGCAATGTCCTCCGGGGTGAAGCAGATCAATTAGACGGAACTGGGAAATAATGGCACCCTGGGGACGAGGTTCAGGGGAGATCCCCTGGCGCACGCCGAGACATAGCATTTTTCTGGAATCTGTCTTCCCGACTGCACCGCGGCTCCCCTGTGCTGGCGATAATTAAGACTCCGGCACAACGAGCCGGTGGTGTCAGAGAGTGCAGTAGCAGGGATGTGTGCGCTCCTGTATGAGAGAGCAACTGGTGCACCAGAGGAAACAAAGAATGCACGATGCGGAACGATAGTGGAAACTCGTGAATGGAGAAATAGTACAAGAGGAACAACGTGACGTGTTGAGGTTTGTTAGATGAAATGACATAAAAAAACGACATCTCAAGAGATCACACATATACACATAAAAAAAAAATCCCAAATTTTATTAAGTTAAGCAATCAGGATTCCTTTAAACTCTTAAAAAGGTTTACCTGGCACCCTGTTCAGATAAGGGATGTGATGTATTGAGGTTTTTTTTTTTTTATTAAATCTTCAGTAAATGTGACATAAAAATATAACTCCATGGCTCTCTCTCACACACAAAAAAAATCCCAAATTTTATTAAGCTGGACTTCCTTCAACTCCTAAAAAGGTTTACGTGCCACCCTGTTCAGATAGGGAAACTTGTACATTTGTACCTTTAAGGGTTATACTTCAGGGGTTCAGGGACTTCTCAATTTTAACAATAGTGCACCTTCTGACATCTTAACTACTTGTGCTATTAAAAAGCAGATACCTGATTTGAACAGGAACTCCCTTTTTCAATACATTTTTCCTTAAGGATTGACTATGCAATTAAAAACTTCTTTAACTTTATAAAATGGATCCTTTGCCAGTAAACAAAAACACAGAGTTGTACTGGACCTTTACCCTTTTACGGTTCCTCCCACATGGGGCAAGTAAAAAAAAAAACCTAAAAGGTTCTAAGTTCTAAGTGGAACCTTCATTTTCTTTATGTCTAGCAATAATGCTGAATTATTTACCTATACAAGTCTCTTGTGCTGTCAGTGAAAATGTCAAACACCGAAACCAGTCTCAGTCGCGCTAAATACGGTGCCGACCTTTCGTCGTGATGTGTGGACGTACGTACGCGCGAGCGAGCGAGCGATCGCGCGCGCGCACTCTCACTCTCATACAGTACACACGCACACTCGCACACACACAGGGACACGCTCGTGCAGCATCGCGTTTTTCGCTTTTGCATCCGTACAAGAGTGAAGATCCAAGCACATGCTCCTTCTTTTAAACTGTAAAAATAAAGGATGCTGTATTACAGCGCATAAGCAATAATTAAAAAATAAATCAAATAAAAATAATAAGAAAAAGAAACTTTCTCTCAAAAAAAACTTGCAATGTTGTAATAACAGCCTGTGCGAGCTGATACACGATATTAATCCATCATCCCCTCTCCTTCCACGGGAGACCGTGCCGAGCGCGCGCCACATCCCCGTGCCCCTACCTTTGTGCATGCCCGTGAATCGGTCCTTCAGCACGGTGAGCTCGTAGATCTTGCCGAACTCCTCGAAGAGCGGCCGCAGGTCCTTCTCGTCCAGGTTGCGCGGGATCTGGCCGACGAACAGCTTGATGGCGTCGTGGTCCTTCATGGGGATGGTGGCGCAGCCCGGCGCGCCGTGACCGTGGCTTATTCCGTTCACGAGCCCGTTCGCGGCGGCGGCGGCGGCCACCGCTACGTGCGCCGCGCCGTCCGCCTGCCCGTTCGCTAAAGTTGTCATCGTCGACGGCGAGCCGTGGATCAGCGGCGGCAAGTCAGCGGCGGGTCCTCCGAAGTGCGTGGTGAGACAGTCTCGCGGTGGCACGCGCAGCTCCCGAGCTACAGTTGCAGTCGCGGGCAAATACTGACACGCGCGTATGAACATGTAAAACGGAATTGAGTTGGATATGAGGGGGGAAAAAAAACAACAAGCTCGTTCCCGGCGCGAAGGCGCGTCCACTCTGTATGTGATGCCCTGTTCAGTCGTTCATTTCATTACCAAAAAAAAACAAAAAAAACGGCACAGAAACAGACAGAGAGAGACAGAGATAGAAAGAGACAGAGAAAGAGAGAGAGAGCGCGCGCTTTGTATTTACACCTCCGTTCCCACTCGCTTCTGCTCTTCTAGCTACTCTTTTATTATTTATTTATTTATTTATTTATTTAATTATTTTTTTTCTCCACCGGGAAGTCGCTACGGGTGTCCTCTCGGTTTAAACGTACAGGGTTTCCACCAATTCACACAGAGGAGTAGGGGAGAACGCACGGTGTGTATCAGAGACTCTGAGCGCATCCGAAATCACAAACTGCTCTACTTAATGATGTGACACCAACTCGTACAGTCATTTAGTTCCATGTGAGTTCGGGTCGTGATACACGTTTTTAATACGTAATGATCTTGATCACGATCTCTCATCCTCCCCCTCAACAGACAGAATGGTGCACTCCGCCAGGGGAGAGGTACTATAAATGAAGTAAAATATCACCGTTTGTAGAGTTCTTTGTATGGTGTCGGGCTGTCAGCTCCATCAAACCCGTCCAAAAAAAAAAAAAACCCAGGCTCTCGCTTTTCTGCACAATCAGATCAATTCCAAATTAGGGCGTTTTCGTGTGAAAAATCTGATATGGTATTTATTTATTTATTTTTTAAACAAAGGATGGGTGTTGCAGTTATTAGCCACAACACAGCTGTAATCGTGTTCCTCGGTTAGTTCTGAGTGTGTGTTAAAGTGTGAAGAAGGCTTGTTGAGCGGTGTGTTCAGAGTTACTGAGGCGGACAGCGCCTGGTTCTGAAATAAAAAATGGCGGGAACACAGAAGTAATAAAGAGCCGCGCGGGAAAACTCTCACAGCTGGCTGTTAAATATGACAGATCAAAAACAAACATCTGATTTGTATATAAAAAAATAAAGATTTAGTTGTGTGTGTATACCGTCTATATATATATATATATATATATATATATATATATATATATATAAGCAAAAAAACATTGTGTGCTCCTGTAAGAGAGCACCGTGAGAGCAGTCGTTCTATTGCTTGCGCCTCTGTGTAGTCACGTTACTATACGTTTTCTGCGCTCTAGTTTGATGTCATAAAAAAAAAAAATAGAAAAAGCCTTTATCTTTATAAATTGGAGGTGGAATCTAGAATCAATGCAAAGTAAACTGTCGCGGTAATACGGTTTTCGGGATACATGGTTTTAAGAATGGCTTAAATATCAGGAAGTCATGTCCACTGAGTTCTTTACATATATATTAAAATGTTTATTCTAATACATACTAATTAGTAGTAAACATTTGTTAGTATTTCTGGTCTCTCAAACGCTGTTGTTATCATAAAGGGTGTGTCTACGACTGGGTCAAACAGAACAAAGGGGCGTGGTCAAATGGTGGTACAGTGAGGCAGCTGCCACACTAGAAATACCTCTGATCTCTACTCACATCTCTGAAAGGTATCTTACATTTGTATTCTATCCAGACTCAATGAGTCATACTGTACCAGTCAAAAGGTTGGATTCAAATTCTCACTCAATGTTTTGTATTTCTTACATTCTAAATCTCTATTCATACTAGAGATTTAAAGACTATCAAATTAGAGACTTCAACAACAACAACAACAGCAACAACAACAGTCAGTTGTTATTTTAAGACACAAAGTTCAGCTGTTCTGGAACAGTTCTTGCAGGAACAGCATTGTCAAGTGTATTTGCAACACCCATCTAGCACCATGATGAAACTGGCTCTCATGAAGAAAGCAAGATCAAGATCTACCTCTGCTGCAGTGGAGAAGGTTATTCAGAGTTATCAGCCTCAAATCACCAATTAACAAACAGCACCTCAGATTAGAGCTGTTATGAGGATTTACAGAGCATAAGTAGCAGCCACATCTTAATATTAATTGTTCAAATGAGATTATTGCATATTTTGAATACCTTCAGTATTGTTTAACAGTGTAAAAAGAAAGAAAAATCAGAAACAATCATGAAATTAGAAGGTGTGTCCAAATTTTTGACTGGTACTGTAACTCGTGTAAATGTAAATCATTTTAGCTTTGTAGGTACTTTACCCAAATCCACTGAGCATGTAGAACTGTACATACATTAACTATACATAATTATACATTATATGTCATTATACAGTATATTCCGCAAAATGAAACTTGTGAGATGCATGCAACTTTCTTGTATTGTTATTGTAATAATTATTATTTTTTCATTTGATATGGAATTTCCTTAAAAGCCATACATGTCAAGCATGTAACTGAGCAGTTTAGAGTTAAGGATCCAGGTCTCAGAGGCCCAGAATAGAGGCCTCTGTAAATACTAGAGTAAATAGGCCTACTGTACCTCAGAAAAGGTTTTCTTTTCTTTTGTTTCTCTTTTTTGCATCCTATTTAGTGAGCTATGACTATGGCTGATGACAGCTTGTTCAGTTTATTAATTAAAGCACAGGTTTGTTTTCTTTAGAGGTTAGCACATATTAACCTAAATTAGAACACAATTAATGAGCATTAAAACACTAAAACTTAAATTTGCAAAATAAAAGCATGAGAGTCCAAGCTTGCTTGTGCATGAGAAATGTACATTTTATGATCTCTTTTTTGTTTTTTAAATTGATGTGATTGTGTTTCTACCAAAGTTGCACACTTTGTGCTGCATCAAGTGCTATTTAAAAAAAAGAGCATTTAAAAGTGATGCTAAGTTTACTGTTATAACTAGGATAATGGATTAAGGATTAAGATTATAAGATGTTTTCTTTGTCCCTTTTAATAACAAAATGCTTTAGCACATTTACAATTTTATTTCATATTATATTAGTTTAAACCACATTTTTTCTTTAAAACTCATTTGCTTTCAGCCTGCATCATAAGACAAGGACAATGATGGCATAACATCCAGTCTCTTTAGCCAGTCCATATTTAATCCAGTTTGTTTTTGAGGTATAAAGATCAGGGTGTTTTTTAGACACAGCCAAAAAAAAAAAAAAATGGCTGTGTCCAAAACAACAACACCAACAAAAACAACAACAGTCCATTTCACATTAACATTCTTTTAACTGACAAGAGACAAAGCATTTAAAGATTTAAAACCCCCAAAATCCAAAAATAATAATTAATGAAAAAAAATATCAATGATTATACTTTCACACCAAAAGTGAAGAAATGTAGCAGATCTGCCTTCTACCTGTTTCTCCAATGGGATACGATGCCAAAGGATGTGCTTCCTATAAAGATATATCGCTAATTTGAATATGATGCAACAAATAGATAAAACAACCTTGAGGTTTACACACACATACACACACCGGTTGCAGGTTCAGACTTCGTTATTGAACTCGTACATGTGCAAACCTGCCTGCGAGGTGCATTTCTCTACAACACACTTATGAGCGCGGCGTTTCTTCTTCTTTCTGACAATGACACACTGCTCTCTTGCTCAGAGCACCTGCTCATAATGATGTAGAATTGCAGGCTGCACAGGAGACGGTAGAGTCCCCTGCCGAGCTCATGTACGCGTAGGAACAATGAGTTGTACGCACGCGGTAATGCCTACGAATGCAGTAGATCCTCGGGCGGGCTAAGAAATTTCAAGATACAAATCTCGTCCAAACAATAAATGCTCCAGACAGCAACTTACGAGGGAACAAACAACCCGCATTACAGCATTCAGAATAAACATTAATGCAATCAAGTCAGCGACTGGGTGTGCACTTTCAGTATGCAAATGAAGAGCAATTTCACGGATGTTTGAGAAGATTGTTGCTTCAGTTCAACGAGATGTATTCACTCATGTTTTGAACTTTTGTGAACAGATTCATTTATAGCGAGTCCTGCATAGAAGCACCAATCTGTGGTTGGATTAAAATGAACTGCTGACAGTGAGGCCCTTATTTTACGTTTCATTTATTTTCACCAAAGATTACTTGGACAGATATGAGGACCCAGTGGAATAGAACGCAGCGTGCTTGTGTTGGCTTCGGCGGAACAGTTTCAAAGGTTTGGTCTCAGTCCAAGTCGGTATTAATGTCCAACAATTTATGTTCTCACAGCCTTTGCTTTCATTATCTTCACACATCCACCCTATTTGCACTTCCTGCAGCTTTAACTGTCTTAATCGATGTGACAGAAATACGGACCATAACCTGCTTATTTTCCAAATCACAGCTGACAGAAAATGCAGCATATTTGCCATCTGCTTAATACATCCTATAATTTATGTTGACCTTTGCAATATTGATAGTGTAATCTGATACAGAGTGAAAAATGCTGTCTGACTGGATGTTTAATTGAGTGCTGCAATCACCATGATCTATCCAACTTCGAGACAATGAGGCTCATTTATAAACCTTTTTGGGCAAAAAAAAAAAAAAAATCCTAAACAGAGGTGGCAAAAGTACATAAACCCAATACTCTCGTAAAAGTACAAGTACATGCTCTGAAATGTACTTCAAGTACAGAAGTACAAGTACTCCACAAAGAAACAGATTTTTCTGGATATCTATGTGACCGGGTTATTGATGAACATTATTTCAAGGCATTTTAAACACAATTAAAGATGCTGTTGATAACATCAATGTGCAAGTCTAGTACAGAATTCATTAAGTTTAACATTAATCAGGTTCGATGACATTGTTATTGGCGTGAAACACAAACCAACTCTTTTGCTTTAGCTGGATCACTTCTATTCTTATTCGTATCAGTGTACCTGATAGAGATGCTTAAAAAAGGAAAAGAAAAATCCACATTTTAGAGAGTGAGTGGGCCGGATCTGTTGCCCAGGTAACTGTCAATTACTTTGGTATCTAACCAATCTTATGCGCTTTAATATTGCAATGACTTGCCAATTGTTTCTGTAAAGTAGGATTGGTGGAATTGTTTGGTTCCTGGTCCTTCCACATGGGGTGAAGCTTAGATCACAGTATAGTGTGAGTGACACCATAAACATTTATGTCTAAATTAGAAAATTAATGCACTTTTTCTGTGATCGTACAGGTTTTTCATAAAAAAATTAACGAGTAGAAGTAAAAATGATCATATACAAAAAATATTCAAGTAAAGTACACATATGTAAAAAAAAAACTAAAGGTACTGTAGAAAAGTATTTGTACTTGATAACTTGTCATATGCCAAACTATGCTTTGCTTCATATGTCAATCATGTACAGTACTGTACATAAAGCATAACAATTAATATCGAAAAAAAGTCTCCTAATTGTCATAAACATTTCTAAAAACTTAGACATTAGCTACCATAGACAAATACTAGCTCTTCCTCTTTGTATACTTTGGGTACAATTACCTTGGTTTTGCTTTCAATTTATAAATGTATGTTTTAATCAAATTTGTAGGTTTAATTGGAAAAAAGTACTCAGTGTATAAAATTGCATCTAAAAATGACAATTATGATCATCAGCTGGGGTTCACAATAGGGAGTCTCCTTATACATAAATTGACAAAGGAGTATTCAGCGTTTTTATTGATACTCAAATTTAATTAGATATTTAGATGTTCGAATACCTTTAAAGCTGATTAATAAGACTATAGACTGTCAGATGGCCTTGTCCTTGCACAGCTAGTTCACTTTTTTCATGGCAAAGCAGCCTGGATTGTTCTCTCAAAGCACCCGTTTGGCCACCATTCCACTCATCTATGTGCCCAACCTGCCTTCAGCCATATTTTTAATCCAAGACGCAAAAATGCGTGAGCACAAATCATTGTGATTATGTTCAGTGGCGAGTTTTGCAGTGATTATTGTGTGTTATGTTATCATTACTGGTCCCCTATGGTTTTCCTCGCTCACCCTTTTACTTTCCATCTCTTTCTCTTTCTCCTCAACTTCTCTTGTTTTTTTTTCAGTGCTTTTGAATGCACCACAAGCAGCTCTAAATGAAAAGCTTCTGATGAGCAGGCCCATTGATGTAGTAATAATAATATGCAATTAACGCGTAATTTACTGAACAATATGTCTTTACTGAAACCCCATAAGTTGCCATGCCTCTTTGGGTAGATGTGGCTTAGATAAATAGCACAAGGGAGGTAATGTTCAAAACCAAAGCTCTTGCTCCGTGAATGAATTTCTCTCTGGGTTCGAATTTTCAACCACATGGGCTTCCAGGATTTCTTAGTAGTCGACCAGTTATTCAAAAGGGTAGTTTAATTAGTCACGTTTTTTAAAGTGGAACCAAAAAACAGGCAACAGTGTTGATAATAGCGTTCAACTTTTTTCTTGAGCTTTATACTTTTTTTATTTTGAGGATAACCACATCTCTTAGCGGTAAACACTGTCACCTTGCACCTCCAGGATCCAGGTTCAATTCACGACTCAGGTGTGTGCGTGTTCTTTCTGTACATGGTGGGTTTACTTTGGGTACTCTGGGTTCCTCCTACAGTCCAAAAACATACAGATTAGGCTACTTGGCATTCTGAACTTAAACTTAGTGTGGGAATGAGTGTGTGCATGTGTGCTAGCCCTGCGATGGATTGGCACCCTGCTTTGGCCCTAAGCCTCCTGGGATAGGCTTCAGGCTCCCTGCGACCCTGTATTCAGGATAAAGTGGAACAGTATAGATGATGAGTGAGTGAGGGTCGCCATATCAGATCTTTTGATCTGAAATTTCTGGCAAAGGTTATATGGTTCCCTTCTTGTCCCATTCCTCCCATTTAGACCAGCATTGCATGTAGTGGCTGGTTGTATGGGGTGTAGCATTAAGGGTCTTGTGTAACACCCCAACAGTGGTGACCTGGCAATGGGGGGCTCAAACCTATATCCCTCCAATCAACCACCCAGGGGTGCAACCACTCGAGTCCCCATTCCCTCTGAAAATAGTGTACAATAAATGTACAAAATCATAAATCTATATATCATATTATACTATTTTGCTGTTCCTATAGCTCAGTGACTGTCCTTGCTTTGTACTGAAAATTTGTAAGGTAGTTTCAGGCTTATAATGACCATCATGTTCTTTCACATAGCATGAGTCACAATGAAATTCACTATACCAAAGTGAAATAGCATTTTGTTTTCTTTATGATTTTGTTTAGGTCTAAAAGGAAAAAAAAAGAACTCTAGTAGCAGATGGAAATATGTTTAAAAACATTACTGTATATAAGTGATATCAATGTGACAACATTCAACCAAGAAGAAGAAGAAACACCTTTCCTGGTGGACTATTACACAGCATGCAGCTGACTGTAGAAATCCTTTCAAAGTACATTTTACATACTTTCTTTACCATCTGCCTAGCTACTCTTGTTTACCCCAACTATTAAAAAAAACCCTCAACTACTCATTTAGACTAAACCCTCTACTAAACACAGTATTGATTACCACAGATCATATTTTTATTACATGTTTTTTGGCTTTATATACACGAGTTATAGCGTTTTCCAATCAAGCACAAGGCTATACACTGCACTACCCAAAGCACTGAAAATACAAATGCATTGACTTTTGTAAACACTACAAATCCTCTTTGGGGATATCCATTTATATGTGGGTGACTTTAATTGGGAAATATGTAAGCCTACACTTGGTACGAAAGTTTTTTTTTTTTTTTCCTCGAGTACATAATGTCATTGCAGCAAACCGAATCCTCGTCGTCCTTGGAACTTTCCTCGAACTCAAATCCAGTTATTCTATTGAAACCGTTAAAGAAATGAGAAATAAACAAAATCTTGCAGGGCAACTTGATTGAATAGATTGAAAATGTGTGATATTATCTTCTCTGCATATTAATGCCGATCCTACCTTGTCCTTCATCCAGGACAAAGTTCTAAATCTCGCTGAGCCTTGGAGGCAGTATATCATTGCACTATAATTTCAGACTATGGTGGAGGTAGGACTTCAGGAGTGCTGAACATCAGGAGGATCAAAGAGGTGCTGAGAAAATGAACTCTCCTTTTTTTTGCCAGTGACACTAAACGGTGTAAGACAATGGATACTGAAGTTGTAGACAAATGGCAAACAAGCAAAGACATTTAACCCTTTAACATCCACACTAATAAAAAATATAGATTTATAATATAGCAACAGATGTTTTTTTTATGCAGACCCAGTATAGGTCTTTTCCAAATTAAGATGTCACTTTGTAGTAAAAGGATCTAAATATTTACAAAAATCCCAAACAAACAGAATATCTCACATACAATGCAAAACAACTTTTTGTGTAGTAGTGCAACAGCACAAAAGTTTTTGGATGTTGGGTCCATTTTATTTCTTTTGTCTTGTGTCATGTAAAGTGAAGCATATAGTCTTTTTAAAGACATCGTTATCGAGTACATTTTTTAGCATTCCATATCTCAACCAAGTGGTAGAGAAGGCTCAATCAGGTAAGGTTTAACACATTTTTCAATATGATATACTGACTCAAAATGGATTCTACCAAAAGGTTGAGCAGAATGTTAAAAAGATTTGTGAATATGTTTATATTGGGTAGGAGTAGGCAATTTAACTGAAAATAGAATAATTGACCAGCAACCATGTTGGGAAAGAAGTTCAAATAATGCTGAAAATGAACCCTTAATCATTATCACCATCATCAATAGTTCACTAGTTAAATCATAAAAGAAAAAAAAAACTTACTGATAAAAAGCTAATTGTATAATAAACATATGTGAGTTATGCACAAATAGTGAGGATTTAATACTCAGCATACATACAGTGGTATTCTGACCTTAGACATAACCACAGGCTTAAGCTCTACTCTGACAGCTACGTAGGAGGCCAGAGTTTGCCTAAAACAGAGGTGTGTCTCAGTTATACACAGTCCTGACCTTGATCTTAAGCGCGTTTGATTGGCTGGAGTCCAGCACTCTTGCCTGACAGTTTAAAAATTTATTTTTAGAGCTGAAAATACAGTAAAAAGCTCCACATTTCATATCAAACCAGTATAAAATATGACACTGTCCATGGAATTCCTTTTTTTTTTTCTTTTTTTTTTTTTAATATATGGTGAACATTCAAGACAAAAATCTTGTTTTATGGATAAAAAAAAAAAAGATGAACAACACTTACATAAAGTGAGCCGTACATGTAGCACAGAAATTCTTGGCCAGCTTATTGTTTAAACTGTGGGCATGCTTTTTTTTTTTTTTTTGCATCGAAATATTGAAATCATTGGCATTTTATTAACTAGACAACTCAAATAGTGAAGTGAAAGTGTGATGAAATAATAGCCTCCATTCTGTGGACACAATGACAATTTAGTAAATTGTGCCAACTTTATATTGTGCACACATTTAACTGTCAAAAGGAAAATGCAAATGTGCTGGATCAAGTGCTAATTAACAGAGCTTTGGAGTGGTAATACAGAGGGAAAAAAACCTATTGTGGCCACATTGAGTGCTTAAAATGCTATTGTTTGTGCAAAAGACACAGTCTATCCATCCATACTGTTTATCCTAAGTAGGAGCCCTAGGGGTCTAGGGCCTGTCCCAGAGAACTTAAAGCATAAGGTAGGGTACCAACCCATACACACTCATTTAAATAACTGTTTATACAGTACCCTATGGGTGATCACTATTCAATCTACAAGGTATGTCTATGGACTGTGGGAGGAAACCAGAGTGCCCAGAGGAAACCCATACAAACTCCACGCACACAAGAGGCAAGATTCAAGCCACCAACCCTGGACGTGTGTGGTGACAGTGCAAGCTGTGCCACAGTGCAAGTTCATTGAAATCTATTTGCAGTAAATAAGTTACTTCTTCAGTCAGCATTTTCTGTCCTCGAGTTTTTCTTTTCCTCAAGTGCTCGCGTTTAAAGGCAGCGGTCTAGACACTATTGAAAAGCAATGTCTCGCACTTCTACTCTGTCAATCAGGCGATCCCAAAGGTGATTTCTATCATTCGAACGGGGCCCTAGGAAAGTTAAGTATGTGCATCGAGCAACTCCGAGCACTTTCCCTTGTGTAAATGTTGACGTAGATTTTGAACATTAGGCACTGACTATGAATACCGTTCTTTGTTTGACGATTTAATTTGTCGCTTATTTATTTTGATATTTGAATGAAAACATGGCTATAGCCTCTAACGACACATTAATGTTAACGAAGACTTCCAGAATACCCTCATAAAGCAGATTTGGCTTGTTTTGTTTCTTGTAAATATGCTTTCAATTATTTTAATTAGTTGATTTGAGATTGGAAGCCACATACTGAAAGCTGGGTTTAATGCTGAAAAACAAAAAACAAAAAAAAAAACCTATTCCTACCGATAAGGAAAAACAAGTTTGAATTGGGACCCACAAGCACATACAGAACAAATAAAGGCATGATTTGGTACAGTTTTTTTTTCTCTAATTGCTGTTTACTCTTGAGAGGCTGCTTATCGAATGAGTGGTAATATTGTGCATCAGAGCCTCTGGTTGTTAAGGCTGTATTGGAAAGAGATTAGTACTTTACCACTCGACACAGCTGGGTGTTTCTTCAGAGCTCAAATCCTCAATCACAGTTCTAGGCTGCTCTCAGCTTGCTTCTGGGAGCAAAACAGGAATAGCAGAACATGCACTGGGTCCAAATACGACACAACCCGTATATGCACGTTGCTGGTTTGAGACGAATTTTTAAAGGAAGTCACTAAACTAATGAAAGTTTGATTAGCTTTATATGCTCATTACATTAGAAGATTTAGTGGATTTCATATTAGGAATTTCGGAATGTAAGCTCATAAAGTATCGATGCCTTAATATTAAAAAGCACTTAACATATTCGTGTGGGAGTGTGTGTGTGTGTTTAATTTCATATGGTATTTTTGGTTTTTAAATACAGGCTTCTCCGGGCGCTCATGTTTTAATCAGTAGAGGTCAGAAGAACTGCAAGTCCTGACCTTTTAACTGCTCATGAGCACCTGTGCCACAGTGAGATGTGTCACCTCCTGTCATGTCATCACGCCGCCACTCTTTGATGACAACTGTGGTGTCTGGGTGTCTGGTCTTGCCGAGCCTCTGATTGCACCCGAGGGAAAGTGTAACAAAGGAGGCCGAAGCCACCTGCTACTGCCCTGCAGCCACACGGAAAATCTCGGGAGATATGTGAGACAGAGGCTGGCAATACCCAGGAGTGCTAGATTACATTCTTGCTAGATTACATCGTAGCTGACAGCATGAGAGAAGGAAAGATTTCGCTGTTATGGACAGTGACAGTGTGTCGGACCTTCCCTTGGGAAACAAAGACGGTGTGGTGTTAGGACAGTAAAGTCACTCAAGGCCAGTTGTTCTTCTTGCAATCTGTAGCTGCAAGCAATTACCTAATTGGACAATCGGCCAGTCTTTGCGCTGTAGGCATCAAAAACTTAATTTAACTCCCCTGTCTGTCACACCATGGAATGATTCCGACAAGATGCATGAAGCCACCACACCTTTTCAAACTGCTACGCTAAAGTGCAGCTGAAGATTTTCAGGAGAAAGCACTACCTGCCCTCTACTGCATACATGAGCTTACAGACAGCCACAGTTGATTAGTTTTGCTCTGACTGACAGGGGACAGAGTAACACCATCCCTCACACCCGAGAGGATCATCAGGATTTGAATTCGCAATCCCAGCGAGAGGGTGAATGCCGTTCTGTTGTGCCACTACATTCTGTAGATGTAGTACTCCAGAGAGATATGGCTAGAGACAGCTTTGACATGCTCAGACATGCAGAAATTCTGACTTCCTGTCAAACTCTTGGTAAACCCTTTTTAGCTAGCTAGGGTGTTGTTCTTTCACTTGGGTTTGACGAAGAAAAACATCCAGAACATCTACTAAAATGTAACAATGGGTAAATGCAAAGTTCATCATGTGACGATTCAGTTTTACTGGATGATCACCATTAATATGGTTATGGACATTCCAACACTGGGATAGATAATAACCAATTTCATTGGTTCCTCCCAGCGTTAGATCTGTTCTGGTTCTTGGGAAGGATAGTAAAGGGCTACAACACAAAGTTCCTGTCAAATTCATGGTAAGCCCTCTAAAGTTAGCCAGTACTAGCCAGTTCTCTTACTGAAGGTTTGCAGAGAGAACCATCCAGAACATCACTTGAATGCTAAGGATGGTTGAAAGCCATGGCCATCAAGAGATGTACCATTGTTGTGATCTATACCGCTTTATCCTATATACATGGTTGTGGGAAGCCTGGAGCCTATGGAGACTTAGGGCATGAGGCGGGGTACACCCTGGTTACATCGCTCATTCATAAACTATAGGCAATTTGGGCCAATCAGCCTAATATGCATGTCTTTGGACTGTGGGAGGAAACCAGAGTACCCAGAGGAAACTCCCCAAACACGGGAAGTACATGAAAACTCCATGCACACAGAGCCGAGGTAAGAATCAAACCCAGACACTGTAGCAAATGTGACAGCACTAGTCCTCAGAAGATCTATGAATAGCCTCCTTTCAAGCACTTCCACATTATCGTTCCTCGAAAAGTAAGAATCCTTCAAACTACTGTATATTAATCCATTCATGATAATGCTTTAACAAGGAGCAACTTTCAACAGACATGGACAAGGTTCATGAGGGTGGATAATGAAAAAAGAAGTTTCTAGATATGGCATTTCAAGTGATTAGTGCAGACCTGCGTTGCATAGATTGTTCTTAGCTGCTGTACATTGTTCCTAAATTAAAACTAAATCTAACACTATGGCTTGACAGAGACAATCAAAACATATATCATAATGGTTTAATAATGCAGAGGTAATTAGTCTAATGCTTGCTATGACACTTTATGTAATATATTCATGCTTTAGTTTTCCAAAGACTTATATTCCATATTCTGCATACCCCCATCTAAAGTAAGGAGAAGGATATGTAAGGGTATTTAAAGTGGTGGCATTAACATTTAGACCAGCACAATAACTTGGTGGTTAGCACTGTCGCCTTGTACCTCCAGGGTCCGGGTTCGATTCCCACCTTGGGTCTAGATGCATGAAGCTAGCATGTTCTCCCCATACTTGATGCGTTTCTTCTGGGTACTCCAGGTTCCTCTCACAGTTCAAAGACATGCAGTTTAGACTAACTGGTATTGGTATTCCCAAATTGCCCAGTGATTAAAGTCTCCTGGGATAGGCTCCAGGCCCCCCGATGTTTTATATCTTAGATTATTCACAATGTAATTGCAAATGACTTGGCTATTTTGAGTGAGTATTTACTTTAGAGAATAGATATACAGTACGAACAGTATTTCTTACCGTTGATAAGTCACCAAGTTGCTGGTCATTTAATTACCATTATTGTCTAACCATGAGATTGCATATTTTGTGCCAGCTGCAGAGTTAACAGGTGTGATCATATATAATGAGTGTATATGTAATATCATCAGTGTATGTTATTACATATACACTCATCATAGACATGAATTTCAGGGCAATATTAAGCTTACAATTAATTTTTTGACCCGGTCTTTTTCTTTGGCAGAAGGATGAAGCAGAACTTTTTGAGCCTCAAGATAGAAAATCTGTTGAGTGTGTTTAGAAGTCAGGTCCATGCCAGGAAACTAACTAATTTAATAGAATGCTAGAAATTCTGCCAAGAAGACTGGACAAGCATCCAACCAAGGTTCTCAATTCGTTTATTGATGGCTACTGAAAGGATGGATATTTTACTAAATATTAGGTGTGCTGGTTGTATAATTTCGAAAACCCAAATTAAATTGAAAACTTGCACCCCATATTCTTCTGCTTTTCTCTTAAAGGTGTATGTTGTATTATACTGCCCCCCAAAAACCCAAATATGTCCATAATATTGATGTATGTAAACTTATGACTGCAAATACATACTGTATAGCAATTTTATTCGACATACTATATTTACATCCTGTACAGTACTCATGATTCTGAAGTAAGTACAAAGTAAGTACATCCAGCTCAAGGTTCCGTAAAGCATGTTATGCTTAAACATATCTACATACCAAATGTATGCATTGGTCAAGAGGTCAGCGGGAAAGATTTTTTTTTTCACTATTTGTTAAACATACTACATCCAATAAGAAATTCTAGTATGGTAAACTGCAGTACATACCATGGCATTCCATTGCTTACCATGGTGTGGCAACCTACGACTTTTTACAGTACCAGGGTAGGTACTATAAAACTTCAGGTCTACCATAGTAGTACTGTGGAACATCAGTGGTAGCACTATAGTGTGTACACACCATACTTTGATGAATACATGCACGGTACTTACTGGGTATCACAGTGGCTACCAAAGTTTACCAGGTATATACTGTTGTACTGTATGTTTGTACATCCTGGTCAATATTTATAGATATGTTTAAACATACTACTAGTATAATACAATTAGTACCATATAAGATACCTGCTAAACTTGCCACCAAGTTCCTAAAAAATTCCATGGGATTATTGTATATTAACCTGTAGAGGGAACTACTGTAGATATGTAAAAACCGCACATAAACAGTACATAAACATGTATAGCATATTTTTAACATATTTTTTTAACAGTAATTGTTAATTGTTATACAGTATTTTACTAGACGCAAAGACTTCTTGACACAATCTCTAAAAAACCCATTAAAACACAGAAACCATTATCTGAAATGGTGGACAAATTACGCATCAAGACGGTATATATATCCTTGGTAATCTCATGGTTGTTACCACCCACCCCCCTTTTTTTTCCTAGAAAGCGTATATAAACATGTATAAGATATTTTTAACAGTATCCTGGTGCCTGTTCCATAGTACTATGACTGATACTATAATACAAGTACCCTTACATTAAATATATACTGTACATCTTGGTAGTGGTGGTATATACAGTAGTACTGTGTGGTATACTGTATGTGTATGACCCTGGTAAAAATACGATGGTACGATATACTATGATAAAGGTACAGTACCATCAGAATACTATGGTACCTGACTGGCACATTGGGCAATGGATACTTCCCTTTCTGGAGAAATTGCCTTTGTATCTGTGGCAGTTAGTTACAGGATCGGGTTGGCAGCTCGACCACAATTGTACTGTATCTGAGCACTTGGGGGGTAAAGGACCTTGCTCAAGGGTCCAACCGTGGCACCCCGGCAGTGTTAGGACTCAAACTGGGGACCTCCTGATCAGCAGTCCAACACCTTAACCATCTGCCCCACCATGGTAAAATTTCTTATAGGTTTGTCTGCTGGATAGTGATCAATATGAACAGATAGTACCCTGGATATAAAATTGACTTGTCCCAAGTACCTAAGTTACTGTTTTTTGTCTCATGTACACTAAAGTTATTTTACTTAGGGGTTTGTTCTGATCACCATGACCCATACTATTTTATAAGAATTACAAAATGATGTGGCCAGACAGGACATTGTATATGTAGTGTTTAATATCAGCCATAACTATATCAGCTTCACCTGGCACGTCCTAATCTTGGCATGCGGATTCGTTGGAGCATCAGTAGCATTACCTAATGATGTTTCCGAACCGCAGCATTCGTGTGCTGTGTTTCTGCAAGTTGTCCCCAGATGCTTTTTAAGAGGTTAACATATGCTGACCCTGATGCGACCCGGTCTCTGGCAAGCAGCCCGACCCATTAAGCTCAGCTTTGCTTCTTAAAAGCATTTTGGAGAAGAATGCTGTCTCTGGCTATCAGACAACCCACCTGAGGAAGAGACGGAGAGAGAGACAGAGAGAAAGAGAGAGAGACAGAGAGAAAGAGTGTCTCTTTACATGAAGCAGTATAGAAACCATACCTAAACTGACTGAATTTACCAACCTCGCATTTATCTGTGTCACTGCAAAAGAAAAATGCGTGGCGCAGTACGCGGTCACCTTCTCTCTTCCAGACACCCATCGCCCGCCCGCGCAGCCGCTCGACGAAGGTCTGATCTTTAACTTCATTAGCATGAGAATGGCGAGTGATAAGATAGCTGGCATCAAATGCCAACCGCAGCATTGCAGTTCTGTGTCTGTCTTTCTCACATGCTCATTCATCTCAAAATCCATGCACTGAGCTCTAAGCCCTCAGCTCTGAAATGGAGTACAAATATATGTTCTCGCCATTAAAAATTCATGTCTACAAACACGAGAGACTAAGCAAGTGAGAGTAACAGAGAGCAAGTAGAGCGAGAGGCACTGAACGAGAGAGGGGAAGAGGTCAGGCTAATTAATTGTTATATCTTACTGGAAGCAAAGGCTTCTTGGCACACACTCTCTAAAACACCCATCAAAACACGGAGCAGAAACCATTATCTGAAATGGTGGACAAATTACCCATCAAGACGGTATATATATTCTTGGTAATCTCAGGGTTGCACCCCCCCTCCCTTTCTTCTTTTTTTTCCTAGAAAGCATATATTTAATTTGTAAAGAAAAATAAAACACGACAAGGGTGCCACCGATAGGAAATTAATTTGTGTCATAATGAGAGCTGATTATTTGTGAATAACAGCATGTCTTAAAGGATACCAATGCAATTTGGCAGCAATAATTTATTTATTAGGAGTAAATTTGATCTCTTTACAGTTTTATATACTGAGAAACTGCAATGCTTCAAATTTTCACTCTCATGGCAAGAATGCTCACTTTGCAAGATGCTAAACAAATGTCTCCATGCTGAAAGCTTCACCAAATCAATAACATTATGTCAGTTGTTATTACTATAAAATATTTAGTTTTTGTCGCTCTTATGGTGAACAATGTCATACTAAAATGACACATTAAGATAAACCTTGAAGCTGGAGTAACAGAAAATGAAAACACTTCCAACCAATGAGAATCGACTGTTTGACAGCGCTGTGCTAATTTTATTGATAACAACTAATCTTAAAAATCGAGTAATTGAGTGGACACATGATTTCAGAATCAATTCGCACTTTTTAAACGTTCATGGTTTCTAAAATTTCCGACTTAAAAATACTTAAAAACATGACACAGCTTTGGCAGAAAATACAAACAGCTTACATCTTCTGCAAATAACGACTTTCTACAAGAAAAGTGCTTTTTCCTCTTTTGACTTTATAAGCGGTTAATGCAATACCGCCTCCTACTGGACTGGAGTGTGGATAAGAAGATTGGCAAGAGCCAGAGAAGATATTCTCCTTAATTCATTTCACTCATCGTCTATACCGCGTTATCTTATATTCAGGGTCGCAGGCGGTCTGAAGCCTATCCCAGGAGACTTAGGGCACGAGGCGGGGTCCACCCTGGACAGGGTGCCAATCCATCACAAGGCACATACACACATTTGCACACTCATTCACACACTGCGGGCAATTTGGGATCGCCAATTAGCTTCATTTGCATGTCTTTGGATTTGCATGTCGGTGGGAGGAAACCGGAATACCTGGAGGAAACCCACCAAGCACAGGGAGAACATGCAAACCCCATGCACACAGAGACGGGAACCGAGCCTGGCTGGGAATCGAACCCAGACCCTGGAGGTGCAAGACAACAGTGCTAAATGTTCATGGTCGCAAAGCAGCTTTACAGAATCAAATGTTTATTGAAATTCAATTTAATTCAGTTCAAAAACATGTTATTTACCCCCAGGAGTCGATTAAAGGCACATGGAGTAGTACAGAAAGGCTTGTACATTGTACATCAAGATGGTTAGCTGGAATGAGATGACATAACTTCAGTGCAAATAAAATAAAATAAAATAAAACTCCAGTAATGATAATAAATGGAATTAGTTTGTAGCAAAAACAACAACAACAACAAAAACACGAGGGGCCTGGAGCTCACCTTGTGTACAGGAAAAAATGGTATAGACGATAAGTGAGTGTGTGATGCATATAATATATTTTTTTTGTACCATCTATTTTACCTTCTTCTCCTTCTTCTTTCGTTCTTCTTTTGTTTTGGTGCATTAGCCATTTATTCAGTTTATATTTATTTACAGCTGTTTAATTCAGTTGTTTTGCACTAATGGACTAATTCCATATATTATCATTACAACCGATTTATTTCATTTAATTTTATTTGTACTGATGTTAGTCTGGATGATAATGATGATGATTTTTCTTTAAAAAAAACTGACGGCTGGCTAATGTTACTTTCGGAGCAATGCCAGTAACACTATCACAGTATGACATAAAAGTTGATGATGATGCTGCCTACTGTTACATTTACAGTACTAAGGAACACGGCGAACATGGCCCACTGTGGATTTCGTTTTTTTTTTATATACATAAATTATATGATTATTCCATCGCTTAATATGCTAGATATTTAAACCAATTTAAACTAATTAACATCACAAGATCCATAGAATTTTACTGTTTACTGAATACATTTTAATACTTTAAAACCTTTAAGGAAATATAGCTGTTTGAGACAATAGCTATTAATGCTAATCGAATCGAAATCGAATCGAATAGAAAAACAGCAAATCCCCAAAATGGAACTGAATTAGATTGACAGTTCACCTACCACTCAAACCAGACAGAATATTCATAAACCAAGTAATCTAGACCTACATTTAAGCTGTTACTAAAGTCCGAAGGTTAATAAAAAAAATGAAGCGCATAACATGAAATATCACATCCTGTGTATATACTCTCCTGGAACGGTGCACAGAACGCTAGATGAACACGGACTTTAATTGGCGTCTCAAACGTCTCAAGAGAAATACAACTTGTTAAGGATTTCAGTATCTCAGTGTGAGGAAAGCTGCAGCACAACCTTCATAAGAATGGTATTTATTTCTCTCGTTCTCATATACACACGAATCCCATACACATTGTATATGTGTGTCCTGTTAGATTAAGCTGAACCTCCTTCCCTGAAGCAGATGTGTGTGATAGAGACACAGCTGTCGAGGTCCATCTCTAGTTCTGCTTCCCCCTTCTAATGATCTCCATATGTCTAGTGCACACACACGCACGCACGCACACACACACACACACACACACACACATATCACCACATCACGTCTGACACTGATCACAAACCACAAATCCCTAAGGAGCACAGCATTGTGGGGGCATGAGCTGACACACACACACACACACACACACACACACACACTGTTCCTCATCATTTCTGCATCAGTACCATATAAAACAGGTCAAGCATTCAGAATGTTCAAACTTCCCGAAAGCATTTTACTATTTTAACATAATTTTATATAATAAGTTTTTTTTAAACTTAATAACTTACTATTCTAAGATATTATGTTGCTCATATCTCATAATATCTTTATTTGAACGGTATAATTTTTTATGCTGACTTGGTTATTTGGTAACTTGGTTATTTTACTGTACATAGTGGCATAGTGGTTAGCACTGCCGTGCACCTCCAGGATACGGGTTCGATTCCCGCCTTGGGTGTGTGTGTGTGTGTGTGTGTGTGCATGGAGTTTACATTTCTCCACATGCTTGGTGGGTTTCCTCTGTGTACTCCGGTTTCCTCCCACAGTCCAAAGACATGCAAATTAGGCTTATTGGAGTCCCTAAATTGTCTCTTTGCTCTGTTTCTGCTCTGTGATGGATTGGCACCCTATCCAGTATGTACCCCACCTCATGCCCTAAGTCTCCTGAGATAGGCTCCAGCCCCCCCACAACTCTGAATACAGGATAAAGCAGTATGGACGATGAGTGAGTAAGTAAGTCTATGTACTGTTAATATAAGCGGTGTTCAAGTCAAACCGGGACTTTTGATTGTACAGAATAACAGAGCAGACTTGTGAGAGTAAAAACTCCCTTTATGTCTCCATATAATCCTCTGCTACATTAATGCACTTATCCCAGCGTTTCACTGGTGCTCAGATGCCATAAAAGTAGCATGTTTTCTCAGTACGCCGGAGCCATGACCAGGTGTAAATGGCTGGGAGCGAGGTCAGGACTGTGCGGGGGATGTGGCAGCCGAGTTCCTGTAATACGCTAGTGGTTTGGAGGGCAGTATAAGGTTGTGCAGTTTCCTGTAAAAAAAACAAAACAAAACAAAAAAAAAAACAGAAAGCCTTTTGTGATCAAAACAGGCCTTTTTTTTTTGGTTAAAAGAAAGAGTATTTAAAGGAGTTCCTGGGAGGCCGTGATACTGAAATGGAGTTTTTAAAAAACTTTTTTTTTACGTTGATGGTATCCAAGCAGTAGTGAAATGCGAAGGTAAATTAATTAGTATAGGTATGAAATAAATATTGTCTTTATTCTGCACAAACAAAAGTCCTGCTTTGACTCGAACACCCTACTGCTAGTAGAGACTGTTTCTTTCAAATAAAGTGTTATCTCTTTATCCTGTGCGGGCCACCACTTTTCACCTTTAACCTGGCTCTGATTCAGCTCATCAGTTAAAGCCCAGATATAAGTGTGCTCGAGCAGGGAAATCACCAACCTGTACCCTTTCCGCTTGATCTATGATCACGTTGTCCTCCTGGGAATAAATAATTCCACACTGGGACCGTATATAAACAGTCACAGGTAGCCATGAGATCAGCTGTTTTTTCCCCCTGCCTGCTGCTGCTACCTCATCATTTCATACTGCGGCAAGATTACAATTACCTCTCGCTAAAAGCCTGAAAAGAGGTGTGTGTGTACAGTATGTGTGTGTGTGTGTGTGTGTGTGTGTGTCTTTACCTTTCCATAGTGCCAGACGAACAGATGCCTGCAGCTACACAAGGCTACTTTTTTTTTGGCTCCAATTCTCCAGCCTTGTTAAGGCACAATTCAGAAGCAAAGCGAAATGTCAATACGCATTTCTGCCAATGGTTGAAGCAAGCAGGAGTCACCTGGCTCGCAGCCTTGAACACGGTTTGACGGAACAAACCGGATTGAGAAAGATCTAGAAAAGATGGACAGGTGCGACAGGAGATACAGGAGTAAAGCCTCAGGTGGTATTGTGAGGTTTCATATAAATTAAGACGGAAAATGTTTCATTATTAGGATACAGGGTTTATAGATGTTTAAAAAGTATAATTGCTGACAGGTTGTGTTTGGTTTGGTGATTTGGTATGCAGTCGGAAAACGCGCTGCTGTCTGTTAACCCAACTGTGTGTGTGTGTGTGTGTGTGTGTGGGAAAAACGAGTGAGAGAGAGTGAGAGAGAGAGAAAGAGAGAGATAGAGAAAGTGAATGACCAGGGCCTGGGCAGCAGCTGAGGCACAAGCTGGAGAGAAGATAAGATTCCTGGGTGGGTTCTGCTCTGTGCATGAGTCCAAAGGCCCGCGGCAAGAGAGGAGAGACACGTTATCAGGGCGGCACAGGGGCAGACTGAGTATACCCCCCCTCCCCTCCTCTCCCCTCCTTCCATCCTTCCATTTCCTCTCTTTATTTCTCTGCCACTTTCAGCACCCTCCTTCCCCTTCCCTTCCTCCACACCTCAAATCTCTCTCTCTCTCTCTCTCTCTCCCGCCAGCATCATATCAGCGCTGTAAGCAAACCCTCACTGTGTCCTGCTACCCCTAAGAACTCCCTGTCCTTGTACGCCTCTATAAATGTCTGTTTATTTCCAAGCTCGTGCCATGGCAGTGCCAAAAAACATTTTTCCTACTAAACGAAGCTAACACTCATTTGCAGCCATCAGCATATTACAGAGATGAAGGATGCATTTGACTGGCTTCAAGGGTGTGTTTATTTATGATGATGAGATGTAAAAGCGTCCTTGCTTTTCCTGTACCTGGTTGTAAGGATTAGATAAATGTGGGACACAAAAATAATAATGATAATTAAACAGCGTCTACCAAGTGTAATACGTTCCTGCTGTCCATTACCTCAACCCACATGTGAAAAGAAAGGAGATGCAAAAATACACACATGAAAATTAAAGGATCACATGAAATCAAATGAGAAATGTGCAAAATAAATGTGAAACACATCACGTGTGAAATAAGAAGTCTTTAATATCAGGTATACACATAACAGAATTGTGGTGTAAAACACCATTAAAAAAGGAACCACATGAACGTATTAACACATACATGTTAAAAATAAAGAAATCGTGGAAATCACGTGCACAAAGGGAATTGTATAAAATTGTGGAATTGTGTACAAATACTTCTAAATATGAAAGTTCAGTGTCAATTTAAAAATTAAGTGAAAAAGAAATCATGTACGTTATCATCGGAATTAATTAGGCGTAAATGATTTAATGTAAAAGATACAAAAATGTGGAAGCAAATAAATCAGGTGTAAAATAATGTGTAGATCTAAAAAACAATGTACAATCATGTCTAAAAATGAGTAAATTATGTCGAAAATCAATATTAAAAGTAAAAGAAGCATGTAAAATTACATGTGTAAGTAAAATAAATGTATAAAGTCATATGCGTATGGAATCATATGTTAACTCATGGGAAGAAGGGAATCATGTAAAAACACATGTAATATCACATGCAAACATGAAGAATTAATTTGAAAATAATGTAAAGTTTTTAAGTAAAATAACGTAGAAAAAAAGGAATTGTAAAAATCAAACATGAAAGTAAATTAAAAGGTTGTGGAAATGACCATGTAGAACAAAATTATAAATTATGTAAGATTACATGTAAAAGTGGGGAATTATTTAATATGTAGGTAAAAAAACATAATGTAAAATCAACAATTGTGTAAAATAAGATGCGGGGAAATAAAAAAACACCTACATTTCCCTGTAAAAGAGAGGAATTGTGTAATTTAACAGTAAAAGATCATTACTATAAAATCACATGTTAAAGCGAATGGTAAAATAACATGTAATATGTAAAGGATTCCTGTAAAATCACATGTGAAAGTAAAGAATTGTATAAAATAATATGGAAAAGAAGGATCTGAAAAAATCACATGCAAAAGTAAAAAGTGTATGTTATTTAGAATAAAAAGGAATTTTGTAAAATCACATGTAAAAGGGAGGAATTGTGTAAAATATCATGTAGAAAAAAAGGAATCAGTAGAATCACATGTTACAAAATAACATGTAGGGTAAAAGGGAATTATGTTAAAGCACATATGAAAGCAAAGGAGTGTGAAAAATAATATGTGGGCTCCAAAAAGGAATGATATCATACTTTACTAATAAAGGAAACAATTATGTGATATAACATTTAGGAAAATAGGACTTAAGTAAAATTATACGTAAAGTAAAATATTGTGTAATAATACAAAAAAGTTTGACGTAAAGTCACATGTGAAGGTAAAGAATTGTGTAAAATCACATGTGAAGGTAAAGAATTGTGTAAAATCACATGCCAAGTAAAATATGTGTAAATAACATGTAGGATAAAGGAATTCTGTAAAATCAAATGTGAAAGCAAGTGTACAATTGGTAAAATAAATTTAGGACAAAAGGAAATTATGTAAAAATATTATGTATAAAGGAATCATGTAAAATCACCTAAAGATGTTTTAATTCATTCATAAGAATTATATGTGAAAACAGTAGAATTGCGTAAAATTACATGATAACTGAATATTGTAAAATCATGTGACAATAAATAAATTTTGTACAATCATATGTGAAAATGAAGAAATTATGTACATCACATGTGGAAATCATCTAGCAGTAAACGATATACATGATTTAAACAAAGCGGTAAAATCACATGTTAAATGAATTCAGGGAAGAAAAAAAATCACATGTGAAGATAAAAGAATCGCACATAATCGCCTGTGAAAATACGCTGCGGGCTTAAGCAGATTACAGAGATCAAGGTTGCTTTTTAGTAGCTTTGAACATATGTTTATTCATGTGCTTGGACATAATGATAAGACCTACAGGTGTCTCCGCATCTCCTGTCACTGTTTGCGAGATGAACAGATGAATGCGGGACAAAAAAAAAAAAATCAAACAGGCTTTGCCAAATGACAGAGACTAATCCGAGCCAGGTTCTTTGCTGCTATACATCACTCCACCGCAGCACGCCACATCAGCCCAGCCCTCCTGCTGATGAGCCGCCGCCTGCGCTCTCCCGCGTGCTGCTAATAACAAATTAGCCTGTTTGTACCTGGGAAAAAAAAACTCATCAGTGTGAAGAGGTGAGAAGACGCTTGAAGGTTAATTGGAAGCAGACCCTCTGTAAATGTCAATGGAAATTTAAGATCTACACCCTGTGATCAACTTTACACACACACAAACACACGTGCACACGCTGACCTCCTTTAATCGTGGATGAGTAGCTCGGACCGTGACATCGTGCCTTTAAAGCCTACCCGGCGGGACCCTGTCCCGATCTGTCCCTTTGACGTGCTGACTTGTTGGAATCAAGCCGTACCTCTCATGGACCCTTTAAAGGCTGTGTCCTAATGATAAAGTTCATTTTTTTTTCAGTATGCATTGATTTACTTCATCAATCTGACCTATATGAAGCCAGCAGCTGAACATGCATTGCTACAGTATGTATGTATTTTTTTTTCAATAGTAGATGCACGATCATAAATTCCAGTGGAACTTAATGAGAATGGAAATCTGTCTAGACTTCAATGTCAAGAAACCAGACCTCCTTAAAGTACATCGCTCTGATCTGGGGAGGAATTAACTGACAAATGCCAATAAAATGCGCCAAGTAAAGGAGTTTTATTGCTAAGCATTCGAACTGTAAAAACCTGATAACGCTGTGAAGTGGAAACAAGAGAGATTTTGTTTTATGACTGAAATTGGCCACAAAGATGAGAACAAATGACCAGAAGGATGCGCTGGCAGCGAGGCATTTTTCCTGCCATCAAAGAGAGTTGCCCAGGGCATTCTGGGTTTTAAGTCAGCGCGGAGGGATGGAGACAGTCAATCGAAGCCACGCCATCAGCCTCCTGTGCCAGAGGTGCCGCGAACCTGTCCAAAGCAGCCCGAGTGACAGGTGCTGTCAATATATCGACGCCCTGTCAGGAAGTCTGTTACAGCCCTCTGCCGCATGCAGCTGATGAACTGCCAGCTCCGTCACATGCCAGCCCTCGCTCCTTCTCTCCCTTCCTCCTCTCCTCCATCACTCTCTCAATACCGCTTTAATGCGGTCTGCCGAAACTGGCGACACGGCCCGTGATGAAATGGAAAACACCTGTCCCGTTCGATCTGCCACAGCATCCGTGTGGACAGACAAGCAAGAAGATCAACAGGTAATGAAGAGCGAGAAAGATTGAGTTGCCGAGAGGAGGAGGTACGCAAAAAAAAAGAGAGAGAGAGAAAGAGAAAACGACTTCATCGATGCTCTAATCTGGCTGGTTAATTAATCCCACAAACAATAGCGTTTCCTCAGCAACTGCACCAGTCAAAGCCAGTTAAGCTCACCAGGTCGGCACACATGCTGATCTCACGCGGCTGCGGTCACCTGGAGACTCGGCTTTGTGCGGCGGCACTAACACTAATTACCCGGGACATGAATGGCAAACTGAACAGAGGGTGTTGACTTTTTAAAACGATCACCATGACAATCTTTCAGCGAATATGAAAAGCAATGACAATACACGTCCTAATCATGCAGTGCCAGTGCGGCTAAAAACAAACCTCTGAAAACATTTTAATGAAGCGTGATAATGATGCTGAAGTTTTTTTTTTTTTTTTTTTTGCTCTAGTGGTTAGCATACACAATATTCAGAGCTGTATTACATGTTCAAGTAATAAATACTAAAATCATGCACATCGGAATCATTGTGCATTACTCATATAATATCGGATTTGTGTGCATACACAAACGTTACACGATATTGTAAAGAGAAAGTGCTGGTGGTGTTATATGCAATCAAATTCAGCAGAAACATACTTTAATTAAGTCAATACATTTTTAATAGAGTCTTAATTTATTGTTTGGCATCTTACCATCATATTTTGTCGGGTCCAGTTCAATAACAGCCATACTGTAGCTCCCACCCACGTGTTTCCTCAGACGTGCGTAAAGCTGCCGACTGCATTTCTTATTTATTTATCATTTTTTTTATAATGCTGCTCATGCATCTTAAGGGAGCGTAGTAACATGCATTGAGAAAAGCACTATCCACCCCTTCCGTTTGCGAAAGCTCACAGACACCCGTGCTTGTCTAGTGTCGCTATGATTGATGTGGGAGTACGAGTATGTCACCCGAGAGCGCAGGTAATCTGCTCTCCAGGCTCCTAGATGGGACAGACTCGTTTCTGTTGAGCTGTCACAGTGTTTTAGTTTTGCATTTTAAAGTGCGTGATGTTAGATTTGACAATAAAAGGGGTCAGTCAGTGTTTTGTTTTCTATCCCTGATTTGTTAGGGCTTATAGGCAAGTCCTTGTGTTAAAAGCAATCGTCCTGGACACTCCTATGCCCCCAGCAGAGCCATGAACTACACAGAGGAACGCATAGGAATGAAAGTTTTTGCGTATCAAGACTTTGAATATATAAAACTATTTCTTACTTTCGGCCAAAACAATAATAGTGCTGATGATTTTATATTAACCTCAAAAGTGGCCAATTTTCTGCATTAAACTGTCTCACTTTAGACAATAATATTTAAAATTTCAATTATTTATATTTATTTATGAGTATTGATACTAAAATTGATGTAAGCTCCAAGACAAAAAAGGTTCTGTAAAAATCGTGGCTTAAATTAAAGCAATCCATGCAAAATTAAACATTTTTCCCAAAATAAATTCTGTAGTGTCCGTAACCATGTCAAGTTCATGTTGCAATATCTTCACAATTTTCTATTACACACAAAATAATACACTTTATCAGGTCTTTTCATGTAAAATCTACATTGGCCAAGTTTTAACTGATTAAGAAACAAGATCACTGAAAGATTTAATCAAAAAAGTATATATATATAAAAAAGGATTAAAAGAATTTTAAAAAGTTACGGACACTACAGATAGTTGAGACACTTTTGAACATTCATATAAGATATTTAAATCAATTAAGTATCTGATTCTGCATACAGCCGTTCCAGTATATTAAATAATACTATTTCATAAACTGAGAAAGGTGCTCAGAAATCCAGTCCGTCTTCAGAGTAGATCTTATGCTCCTTAAATAAAGAGAGGAGCCAGTTGAGGTGTTTCGGATGTCTTACAAGGATAAGCACTTGTTAGTTTTCACTTGAGAGACCTTTTAGGGAGATCCTCGCAGAAGTCTGATCTGGCCTTCTTCCTGGTGCAGAAGTTAAATAATTGAATAATGAATAAAAAAAAGACAGAAAGATAAACATGGGATGCATGATGTTGCGTGATGATCTCTCTCTTTATCATCAATTAAAGCATATACAATGAAACTTGCAAGGAATTGCGAGTAATGCGGTTTGCAAGTGTTCTGCAAGACGAGCAAAGATTTTTAATACATTTTGATTTGAAAAACGAGCAAGTCTTGGTTTATGAGGACAGAGTATCATGTATCACGCATGTGCTTCTTGTTTTGACGCCAAGCGTCACATGATCACAAGTGAGCCAATGTTTTTTCTCTCTCTCTCCGTGCACGTGTGTACTGTTTACTATAACACTGTGACCACGTGTGTGTAAAACATATTTTATTTTGTGTCTGTATGTGTGTGTGTACAGCGCGGGTATAAAGCAAAAGCAAGTCTCATTAGAGACGTTAAAAATCTATTTTCTCTCTCTCTGTCAATATGTGTTTGTGCGCACGTAATTTGACACTGTGATCCTTCACACACACACTCTCCCCTTTACACCCCCCCACACCCCACCCCCTCTTGGCTTCAGACACACACACACACACAGAAACAAACACACACTATGCGCTCACTCGCTCATGCGAGTCTTCCTGTTAATGTGTGTGTGTGTGTGTGTGTGTGTGTGTGTGTGTGTGTTTGTGTGAAATTTAAATAGGAGAGGTTTACTGTGTAAGATGAGATAGGGGAGGCTGATTCTTCCTCTTACTTCACACACATACACACAGGAGCCTCTGTAGTCCAACTAGGGACCATGGAGGCGAATGATGTTTATTGTATTTTTTCCCCTTTACATCACTGTGGAAGGACCTCTTGTCAAAATTTACACGCTATTTGGGAATGCTTTGGACTGTGGGAGAAAACCCACCAAACATGGGGAGAACATGCAAACTCCATGCACACAGACCCCGACCCCGGAGGTACGAGGCAATAGTGCTAACCACTACACCACGTGCCGCCAAAATATATAATAAATGAATAAAATACATTATTTTGAGTAGAATTTTCAAAAACTAAGTGACAGTAATTTATTTCAGATGTCATTACGTCTAAATAAAAACATACACGGTCGACATGAGTCAGAAAATGTGTAAAACAGCTGGAGATGTCGAATCAGGCTCTGCGGTACGAGAATATAATAAGGCAACGTTCTTTACTGCCTCTCTGCCATATACGAATAAGCGTGAATATGAATATCAGAATCTCTAATTGGCTCTGAGCCTCGTCTCAATGACACGTGAAACTAGACCACCCAGGAGCGAGTTCAAAAACACATGCCATACGCAACTCTGCCACCTTTCCATCAACCCATGCAAAATATTTTTATTTAGCTCTTCTGGGATGGCGTCTCAGGCTGTGATCCATGTGTGGGTGCCAGCTCCGAGAGCGTCTTAGCTTTCCTGCCAGATTTATTAACAGAAAACTGGAACAGAACGGTGCTTCAGATGCACCATTGACGTATGCAAATTACAGAGGAGAAATATTAAGAATTTACTTAAAGCGCCAAGTAATGAATGCAAAACTGAGAAAAAAAATATATAGATATATATAGATACTCTATATATATAGATGCATACATACATAGTGAGAGAGAGATTTGGGTCCAGGCCTTTATTTTTTCCCATCTGCACCAGTGTGTGTATTATATAGTTTCAATAATGCCATCAAGGGTCAGTTTACAGTAACATACTCAGTCTGGCTTGCCCAATGTATTATACATCTATAGGATGGTACTCTGAGCATTCCTTTGACCAGATACAATGATTGTGCGCTGCTGTGGGGAAACCGATCCACTCGAGCATTTATCTTAGTCTGCTCAAGTTCAGTGCACTGTTTAATAAAAACGTTCAAATAGCAGTGCACCCAGCTATTAAATAAATAAATGCAAACCATATTGTTTTATGCATTAAACGGCTTGCAGCGAAAGCCAGCAGCCTGTACAGAAGCATTAAAGCTAATCATTCACAGTCCACTGAACTGTAAAAGACCGAACTAACAATTTAAACATGGTTAATATATTGCTAAACCGTAGTGCCAAGTAGTTTTAAATATAGGGATAATAGATCTATATAGGGAAATTATTGATGTACAATCAATGTCAGAGTAGGGCCACATCAGTTCATACAGGAGGAGTATCTCCTCTTGACTCTTGGAGAATGGAGTTTGATTCTGTGTTGAGGAATTTGGATAAAATAATAGGACCTGTGCCAAAACAACTCAGCTGAAAGAAGAGCAACATAATAGGACTGCACCACACCAGTTGGTGCTAACTTCAGGACCTGTGAATACTGTATGGTAACAACTAAGAAATTATTATTTAAAAAAATATATATTGTTATTCTTGATCTAAATAATCTCTAGATAATCTCTAGACTTTCTATTCTGTCTGCTTATTTGCGGGAAGCCTGGCGCCCATACCAGGGGTCCTGGGACATAGGTGGGGTACACCCTGGATGGGATGACAATCCACCACATGGCATAAGCACAAAACTCATACACTTGATCACACACTACAGGCAATTTGGAAATGCTAATAAATCTACTCCTACAGTTTTGTTACTGTGAGATGAAATCCAACAAGCATGGAGAGAACATGCAAAGTCCACCCACACAGATTCTAAGGTGGGACTTGATCCATTGATGATGGAAGTGCAAGATCACAGTGCACCTAACGGTATGCCACCATCTTGTCACCATCTACAGGGTGGGTGAAAATAAAGTAAATGAGCAATATTTTAGTGGCTACAGAATAATTTGTAGTATCATTGGAGCACAACCCTATGGTGCACCACGCCATTTTGCTCTGACTGTGCGTGAGTGGGTACACCAGCATTTTCCAGGACGTCGCCTGGGACGACGCGGACCTCATGAACGACTTCCAAGAAGTCCAGATCTAACTCCATGTGATTTTTTTCAGGTGATGTCCAGAATTTAAGCCTCGCACACTGGAGAACTTGGAGGCATGCAGATTCAGAAGGTTCTCAGCAATATCACTTTAGACGTTCTTTCGGCCATTTGAGGAAACTAGTTGATGCCTATGTTAAAATGTAAAAAAAAAAAATGCTTTTATTTTCCCACACTGAAAACCCTAATAAGTTAATTGGACTAATTTGATTGAGTAAACTCGTTGCCTCAATTTAATTGAGTAATGGAATCTTCCAAAACTTGCATATTTAAGTTTATTTAACTTGGCGGTTTTGTAGACTGTACTTAAATCATTTAGTTCAACAAACTTAGCACTTATTTAATGTACTTAAAAAATTGCGTTCACTTGGTATAATTTTTTTTTAAGTGTACTTATATATTTAAGTTAACTCAACATGAAAATGTAACTTAAACCTGTTAAACAATGTTCTTATATTTGACTGCAAGCTTTGTGCACACCGAACTGAAATAAAACAATAAACAGCATTTTTAAGCTTAGATTTTTTTTATTGACAAAATGCCACAATTTTTCACCGGAAAGAATGTTGGAGAGTATTTTATTAGGCACACAGCATGTACGGCATGAGCAGCACATTCACACAGGAACCACCATCCAATTCAGCATGAACCAGAGCACATTTCACCCGTCACCCCTTACCCACACACACAAACAGGGCCGAAGCCACTAACCCAAACACCCTTCCCCAACATGGTGAACACACCGACATCCCCGCAAAGCATGCTGGTCGTCAGCCGCCGCCCCGCCCACGCCACATTCACATTTGTGAAAATTGACCTTTTGAAAATGCTTTTTCCCCCAAAGGATTAATCATGATTTTGAGTTCACAACACTTGAAATCTTAAGTTTATGCATTTTGATGGTAAATAAGTTAAATGAACTTATATTTTTAAGTGATGGGTCTAAAATGCAAAATTTTAAGTAATGTTTAGTCAACATTACTTGATTGTATAAGTAAAGACAACATTAGGGTTTACAGTGCATGTAATGAATGACGTACAATTTGTTTCAATAAATGTTCATTAGAAATATGGACTTTATTACCAATTTTTAATGCCTAGTTACTTTTCACCTACCCTGTGTTTAGAAATGGATACATCTAGGAATTTTTTGTGCTTTATTCTAACCAGGAACCTTTTGAAGTCAACATTATGAAAGCTTATGATTGATCATAAGCTGAATTAAATGATGGCAAAACATGGCAAAATCAAATTTACTGGGATGTTATAATTTACCTGCATGTGAATGATTAAATAAGTATCGATTTCAACCTGAGACTCTATCCTGTAAATGTTAACTCTACGATATCAACATTCCATGCATAGCCTTCGATCATCTCCATCGGCGCCAGCGTGTTTGTTTAAAACCGAACAGTACATCTTGTGTCATTATGCAGGTAATGATGCACTGTCCTCAGCATGCACAGTGTGGCTAATTGTGCTTCTCAGATCCCGGCTAATGACTTGATAAGGAAATTATTGATCTAATGATCTGGGCCAATGCACCACAGGTAGACGGATAAATAAATAAGCATGCTCTCATTGTCGTGTACGTGGGGGTCGTCAATCTTAGGGATTGCCTCTGGAGCTCTTTAGTCAGTTCACATTTTGGGAAAACGGCTGTCTCATTAATAATAAGGCTTTATTAACGTAAGTGAATTTCTCCACCAAGTTGGATTAGGCGGAACAGTTATTAAAGTGCAATTTGGCCCCATTAATAATGCATACACCTTTGACTCTCTAATATCAAGATTATGTGGAATTACTGAGGCCATGCATTATTTATTAGCGACATTCAATCGGAGACCTTGATAAGCCTTAATTGGTGGTCGGGGGTGTCATTAAGCTGTCCCTGATGAGACCTGTCAGTCAGCGCTCATGTCCTTTTGACACACAACTACACACACATGCACACAATACCACCTGTGCCAGATGTGCCTGAGGTGGCTCACCTTCTGCCATGCCTCAAGGCTTTGGGACTGGGCCTGTGCTCTGATCTTGTCCATCAGCACAGTTGTGGGATGGAATGGATAGCCACAAAGCACAGCATGGACACTGCATGGACCCTCTGTCTGCCCACATCGCTCTCTCTCTCTCTCTCTCTCTCTCTCTTTCTTTGTGCATCTGCTTTGAAAGTTAACAACCGTCTCCTCTCCTCACGATGAATTGCATGACTGAAGTAGGTTGTGAAAGACTTTTATGTAGGTTTGTAATGTCGCTCAGGTACGAATGACTCACTCCAGCTTCAGTCTGGAAAGTTAAAAAAAAGGGATTCAATCACGATCATTATCAGTCATTCCAATAAATCTGTATTTACAAAAACACACATCCAAGATCGTGAACCAAACTCGTGTCTAAGAAGTGCAGATTTGAATGACGTACACAGCCGGTGAGTGAGTAAAGCCTAATGAAATTCCTAACAGACGCTTTGGCTCTTATCCAAAATTCACCTAAGTGCGTTAATGATGATTCAGAAGGAGGTAATGAATAATAAACCTCATAGGTCAATACACTTCTGTAATCGAAGAGAGAGAGAGAGATGAACTGACATCCAGCCCAGCAATGACAAAGAGGGAGGAGAGGAAAAAAATTATAAAGAGGTGTCTGACAGCCAAAGGAAATGAGGATGAGAGTAAGGGAGAAAAAAAACCCTGGAAGAAGAAAAAAAATATTAATAAAAAGCATGTGAGGTAGAATTTCAGCTACGTACTGTTTTGATTTTTTTTTGGGGGGGGGGGGGGGTGCATGTAAGAATGTTAGGATGAACACATGACTGCTTGTGTTTATTAGTTGGTTTACAGAAAAAAATTACAATAATAATCATTGTTGTAAAAAGTGTTTTATATATATATATAAAATTTGGATATATTATATATAATATATAATTTTGATATATAAATATCTGTTCTGTATTTAAAAAAATAAATAAATCAAAAGCACGTTACTTGATAGAAATTCATAAAGCTCTCGTCCTCCCACCCGTGAGATCCGTGCCACGCTGCAAAGGGATTTTTCGGCATTTCTGAACAAAAAGAGCATCTACTAAATATCCTCCCTGTCTCTATCCATCACTTTAAATGTTACCTAAGCACCGGCGAGATGCCATCGCATATAATTGGCAATTCATTTTAGGCCCTGACAATATGGTGGAGTCATTTCCCCACATTCAAACAATACCGGAGTGGGACAAAGCCCATGTGTCACCTCCCCTCTTCATTACAGCAGCAGCAATAGCCTCATCTCCGCAGCCAACTTGCTCACATAATTGTTTTCCACCTCTTTCCCCATAGCCAATTTGAACATATTCCTCCTCCAATCTCCCTCTCTCCGTCTCTTGAGGTGGAAGGGAAAAAGTGAGGATTTAAAAAAATGACTTTTTACTTTTATTCACCATCTATTTACTGTGTGGAACTGGAAGAAAAAAAAAAACAGGGTATAATACCTGTCATGTCTTCTTGGTGTTATTTGTATAATGATATGGTGACAAGGCAGGACCTGGAGACTGAAAGGAGACAAGGACATTTAGTGTCCGAGAGAGAGAGAGAGAGAGATGGAACTTGTTGTTGCTATGCTTAAAAATGTGTTGTGTAAAAGTAGGGAAAAGTGTGCAAGAATTTACCAAAAGGTAAATTTGTCCACACCAACATTACCATCTTTTTCCATAAAGATAAAAAACAAAAAAACATGCATTTATATAAATTTGCACAATCCTCAGAACTGTCTAGACGTTTTCTGGCCAAAAATGCAAATTAGAGCAGAGAACAAATCCACATGAAATTACTTTGTAATACAAGATACTTATATTTCGGTCAAGGATGGACACCAATGTTTTGTTTCGCTGCTGTTCAATTCTCAAATCTGATTGATCCTTTTTTTTTTTTTTTTTTAATTTTGGCTATAATTCAAACTGCACCTTTATATTCATTTGCTCACTTTTATACATTACTGTATGTTACTGTTTAAAAGTAATACAAATCTATAAACGTTGATCTGTTAAATCTTATGGAATGAGCCTCCAATATCAATGCCTTGTAACAGTCAAAAATAAAGGCTGTAATTGTAATAGTTTTATGCACGATTAACTTTGTGTTTTTTATAATAATAACAAAGGCAAGCTGCAGTTTACATTTCTGGCTTTGGAAACTTAATTGGGGAATAAAACAGAGAAAACAGTGAGAAAATGAGATTTTATAGTAAATTCAATGTATTTAATTGTTAATATAAATTAATATTAAATACATGAATACAAATACAATAATTGTTATTAATTGATCATTATTTTATATTTTATTTTATTGATCATCATGGTTGATTGATTTCAGATAACCGCATGCCATATCATGCCATGTTTTATTGCGTACATAATGTACAGTAAGATACATCCTATAAATTTATTTCATTCATATATTGATTTATTTAAAAGTAAAGTTCAACTAGAGAGAACTAGAATCCCACCCAGAATGCATTCCTGCCCCATATCCAGTTTTTCCCGGATAGACTCCGGATCCTGATTAGGATAATGCATTTTTCACTGCAGGCCAAAAAAGGTGTACCATGTAAGATTTCATTCAATCATCTTTAGCTTTGATTACACTTTACAAAGTGGTGGCCAGTTCATGTGAGAAATGACTCCTCATGCTTTCAGTGCCACTCTTTCACAATCTGAGTCCTGAACTGTGCCTGTGCCATCAGGGAATGCACCTCATAGATGTAATAACCTGGTGATTCAGTACATTCAGTACTTCAGTTATGAGTCTAGACGTTAGCAATTGAAGCAACCCCAGATCATAACACTGTCTCCAGAGGCTTGTGTACAGTGGACACTATGCATGATCGCGTCATGCATCTCCCTTCTTACCTTGACACACCCATTGCTTTGAAATAGGCTCCATCTGGACTCATCAGACCACACAACGTTTTTTTCATCGCTCCAAAGTCCAATCTTTATTCTCCCTTGAAAATTTAAGACTATTTTTTTGATTAGGCTCATTAACAAATGGCCACACAACTGTTTAGTTCCAATCCTGTGAGTTCTCATCACATTGTATGCGCATAAAAAGTATTTTTGAAATACTATTACTTTTATCCATCATGCATAGTGGCCACTACTGTACACGCTGGTATGATCTGGGGTTACTTTAGTTGATCAGCAATGTTATGTGTTATGTGTAATGTTACGTCAAGAGACGATCTAAATGTCCTGAATGACCAGGTTATCATATCTATGGAGTTAGTCTTCCCTGGTAGCACTGGCATATTCCTGGATTGAATTTTTAAACATGAGCTAAATTCAAATAAAAGAAAAAATGTTATTTGTGAAATACACAGCCATACATGGTATTATATACAATAAAATGCTGTTTGTGACCTTGAATAGGTAAAAAAAAAAAGGAAAAAGTAAGTGAGGAGGCACAAGGCTCATATATATATATATATATATATATATATATATATATATATATATATATATATATATATATATATATAAAAAATCGACAGTTTGTTAAAATATATATCAAAATAGAATGAAATAAAGTAGAAAGTAGAAATATGTAAAGTATATAAAAATGTAAAAAAAAAACCAAGATAAAGGTGGTTAAGTGGAATTTTTGAGTGTAGTTGAAGTTGGTTTCATTTTCAATGAAAAAAAGTTGCAAGCCAATACCACTCCCAACCCGACAATGAACTTTTAAAAATGAGATATATTCAGCTTGAGCTGTACAAAGTGTTACACATTTGCAAGTGTGAAATATTTCATGACTTGAAGGGCAGATACTCGGATGCAGCGGTCTGTCCCGGACCCCCCGTGGTGTCCTCCTGCCCTAATGAGCAGGGAATCATTTCCACTCCGTGGCCTTGCTGAAAACGATCGGAGCAGGAAATGGGTGTATGGCGTGAGTGTAGAGAGGAATTTTGGAGGCAGGTGAGATTGGGAGAGTTTGACAGGACAGTGCTGTTAATTGCTTCTTCGCAGGAGGTTTCATCTTCACAAGGTCCATTTTCTCCCTTCACCTCTTTTTCCTTTCCCTGAAACCCTTCAGAGGAGGAGGTGGCATGGCTAAAGGATTTGTGACTACACCGGGCCTCCCCGCGGAGTCGGCCGAATAAAATGGGAGATACTTCAATTTCTCCTCGGCGGGAGGTTTCTACTGTACTTTGCGCACGAACCCTGAAAAAAAAAGTAAAGAAAAAGAAATCCCTGCGCAATCTTTGCCATCTTGTCTAGTATTGTTTGAGAACTTAATGAACCTGCTAAATTGCTTTTTTTTTCTGAACAACTAAAGGAAGCTTGCTATCAGACATCTCTGAAAGACCCACTGGAACAGAGCAGCCTTTATGGCTCAAAGGGATGACATTACAGCAGATTTCATACTCCGTTCAAGGATGTATCTAAAAATGTCAAAAGGATATTAACATACATGGAGCTCCTTCAAAAGTTTCCTTGTACCAAAGCACTCTTTTTGGTTTCGCACTGTTTGTTTATTTCCTGAAGCGTAAAAAGAATCGTCTTGAAGATATAATCGGAACATTCTGAGCTCAATCACATGTAAAATATGTTCTAAATAAAACCCGTTAGCCCCTAGAGAGCCTTCATTGGCAATCCATACTGTACGTTTTCATCACTGAAACAGATCGCTTTTAATAGCGTTCATCTACGGCGTAGTGGTTCTCGGTCCTGAGGGACTCTGCATCTACGTCTTGGTGTTTTCTTCGCTCTAATGCGCTTCAACTCATTGCCTCATCGTCGACTTGTTAAATCAGATGGGATTAAGCAAGGAGGAACACAATGGCAGTTGACTGCCATGAAGAATGACTGCTATATAAACATTGTCCCCTCCATATATCAGCGCAGGGGTAGGAAAGATATTCACGCTCAACAGGTCCCTCAATTCGAGTCGTCTCCTGCACCATCTGGCCTCGTCTGATTCTCATCCACTCCGGCGTCCCATCCCTGTCTCTCCATACCCATAGCGCAGCCTCTCGAACCAATAATAACCTGTAACCTTGGAAACAGGGAGTAGGTGCCAATAATTCTCGTCGCACGCTCTGCACATGTGAGCCCGACTGTGAAATACTAAGCCGATGCCTGCGCTTCGAGGACAATTGCTTTTTAAGAATGCTCCATTTGTATTTAAATAGAGCTCGCTACACAGAGAAAGTGTGTGTGAGGGGGTGAAGGGTGGGTATAGGAGTAGGGGTGCTTGGAGTTTGTAAGAATTATGTTCTGGTGTAAGAGTGGGATAATAGAACTGCTGTACTCTATTTATTGTCACAAACAAAAACAAATGAAAAGATATACTTATTAGGAAAACGTGTCGAGTCAGGTAATGGTGGAAAAAGACTGTGTCCGCTCAGATTCCTGGTTTTGCTCAGAAAGGCAGAACCAGATGTGGTCTTCTGCTGTTGTAGGCCATCTGGCATGTTGAGATGCTCTTCTACCCACCATGTTTGTTATAAGTGGTTATACTGTATGAGTTAGACTGTCTGGTCATGTTACCCTTAACAAGTCACATCAAATAAAGCTCTTATCCTGTATCAGCATAAATATGAGGAGCGTTCAAGTCAAACTGGGACTTGAACTGCTGATGACATTTCTCATAAATGAAGGTATAAAACAGAACGACATTTACAGAAGACTTGACGCACAGGACGGTGATGAGACTCTCAGCCGCAGTAAAACATTTAAATGATGCCACCGTTTTAAAGAAGGCCGTACTGGACGTCCGTTGAACGATGGTCCCATTCACACATTACAGGAACTCGCATGTACAGTTCTGACCTTGTTTCAAGAGATTTCCACATATTTGGGCCACTAAATGAGTAAACAAGTACTGGTAAAATGCTGGGATAAATGCAGTACTGTACTAATAAAGGCAGTTTTTACTCTCATAACTGTGTTCTATTATTCTGCAGTCAAAAATCCCGGTTTGACTCGAACAGCCCTTGTATTACTGTACGATTTCATTGTCAATGCAACATAACTGGATACAAGCATTCCTAATAAAATGGCCTTTAAGTGTATACACAGACCCATGCCTTTTCCTTACTGTCACTGAATCCGCAGTGACCCTGACTCTCAAGGTTGCTAAAGGAACTGCAAGCCACCATTTGTTGTCATTTAAGGGGGAAATATAAGCCCCAAGGCCCCTTTGGGGCTCCCGATGAATTAGAGAATGTTATGCTCAGGGAAGAGCTAAAAAAAAAAAAAGCTCTGTGCAAAGTGTATACCATTCTGCGGGTATCAGCGGAGCCTTAATGCAGCGTTTCACTTTTATAACCCCTGTAAAGAAGATTGATCTTCCCACTTTTGTCCTTAAAAGTGATGCTTGTATGAGAGAAGTGTCTCAGTGGGCAGGAGTAAGTGATGCACCGCTGCTGCTCGGTGGGAGAGAAGGTCCGCTGGGAGGGCAGGCCTTTTGAACCCTGAACACATACACATTCACATTCAGCCCCAGGTCTCACCTGCCTAAACTCTCTCACTCTTTTTCCATTTTCCATTTTCCCTTTTTCGTCACTCTTCCTTGAAGTATTTCAGCCATTCTTTGTCACCATTCACGGCTCTGCAGAGCTTTAGTGACATGCTCGGTGTCACAGGTAAGAAATTTAGGATCAGGATCTTGATACATACTTTTCCTTTACCCGTATATTCGCTATGTACTATTGTATTTCCAGTGGCGTGGCTATAAATTTCCCACATTGAGCATTGAACCTTTATAACATGCTTATAAACATTTTATAGAGTCATTTCCAGTGAATGATGTGAATTACAAATTCACTGCTTGTCAGAGAAGGGTCATTGTGTTCTACCCATTCATTATTTCATTGTCTATAACGCTTATCCTTTGTACAGTATGGTGGGTCTGTGTATACACTTCCAGGCCATTTCATTAGAAATACTTGTATACTGTATCTGTGCATTTCTGCAATTATCCACTAATGTCACAGCAGCATAACAAAATTATAACATAATGAGGAGCTTCATTTAATGTTTGTATCATCATGGGTTGGAAAATGTAATCGCAGTGGCTTGTGCCAAAATTTGAGTGGCACTAAGCAGGCAGAAATGCCTTGTTGGTGATGAATAAATGACCAGACGGTCTGAGCTGACAGGAAGGCAACAATAATTCATATAACTACGTACTTGTTATAAACACAGCGAGAATAAAATCATCGCAGCAACAGCAGAATACCACATCAGGTTCCACGCTTAAGACCAAAAACTGTACCTACAAATCTGCACCCAGAAGAAACCCATTAATCACAGGAAGCATATGCAAACTCCATGCACACGCTGTGATTCGAACCCCTGACCCTGGAGGCGTGAGGTGTTTTCCAACAACCTAACATGCTGGAGTGTTGTCTTCCTTTTACATCACAACATTTGTGCAATAGTTATAATACAAAATTATTTATGTACTTTTTTTGTACATAATCATATATTAACTAGTACTTTCCATTGATTAAAAATATTAATCATAAACTGTGATCAATCACAATTTTAAAATACTAATTTACTTGTATTATAAATGTGCAATGTTGGAATAAAGAAATGCATGACAAAGTGGTTAAAGGAAACAAATTATGAGGCTTTATAATATCAAATAACAGCAAATGTTAAATTTAAATCTTAAAAGTCAGACTCCTTGCAGCAGCGATCATATTGTGAATCTTGTCCTCTCCTATAGTGGTGACCATGTCCGTCATCTCCTTTTTAACTTGACTATAGCGCAATGGGATAGCACATGTTTGGCAAAATGTCCTTCTTGTGTTTTTCATGCACCCAGAGTGAATGAGTGCAGTTGCCATGTTGTCATTGATTAAACCGAGGTAGGTATGGTTACTTCTGCGCCAACTGCATTATTATACTTTTATAATCTTTTTCAGTGTCTTAAATTTAATGCATTCTTATAAAATGTCTTCCCCTTGAAGGTAGCTCAAGCACACAACTTTGGTTTTGTCCAAACTTTCATTTAGAAGCTTTTTATAATGTCATTTGCTGTTCAGCACACCTGGTGATGTCTAAACGTGCAATTCTCGGACACGACCGAGTAATCAAGCTGGAATTATGGGAAGCCATTAGGGTCAAACCTGGTCATACGGTACGATTTATTTGTGTTCACATGCATTAATGCATTAATATTGACAGCCCTAATTTAAATGTGTAATCACTACTGTATGAGTTCCTGTTATAATGTATATTAGCAGCTATTAACAGACCTTTTATCAGACTTTATTTTTTCCTCTTTGCAAACGTTAATACATAAATGAAAAAGTTCTCGAGTAGCCATCACAAACTATCCTTAAGATGGAGGTGACCATTGTAAATTCATGACGCAGAAGACTCCTTTAAATCTTCTTACACAAAGCTTCATATTGATGACATACTGTACACTGATCAACATAACATTAAGAGCACGAACATTGTAGCAACCTACGTTTTGGTTTCCCCTTGTGCCACCCTTGTCGATGGCTCTGCAGGGCTTTGAAAGGGGGTGCTGTGGGGTCTAAGAGGTTAGCAGGGGATCCTTTGGGTGTTGTGGTTTGTGGATTGGACTTGTTTGTCCAGGGCATCCCATGGGTGACGGATTGGAGTGGGATCTAGTGGGTCAGTAGACGTGGGATCTTTGCCTGCAGGGTTGTGGTGCATTGGGTCTTCTGGTGCCTTTCAGGAGTCAGTCAGTTCATTGGCTTTTCAGTAGGATTTGGCATTTTACATCTAAGCAATTGAGGGTTAAGGGCCCAGCAGTGGCAACTTGGTGATGGTGGGGTTTGAACCTGGGACTGCCTGATCGAGCTGGACAGGCTTTGGTCCCCAAAACACATGAAAGGACATTAGGTGCCCATAATCCTTCACCAGTTTACTGGTGGGTAATTAATAATGAGTATAAATGTAACATAACAGCATACTTAATATATGCAATATTTCATAGCCCTAGTTTGTTTGTGAAGTGCATCTTACAAAACCCTGTATATGAGTGGTTGCTATGGAAACGGTAATGTATTCTAATGTGTATTGTAAAAGCTGGTGTTATAAATTCAACATGCAACTATTATTCAGCTACTGGTGATGTATTTATTACTGCATATATGGTGAGTGTTTTCATTATAGTTGCCTGTATGGTCATGTGTAAGTATTCAGGGTTTAGAGACAATATAAAGAGCAGCCTTGGTTTGACTGTACTAAAAGCACATTTATGGAGCTTTGAGGGATCTCCTATAATATATCTACCTATCATCTTCCCCTTCGGGAATTGTATTTACTGTCTTTGCTTTATATAGGAGCAACCAGATGCTCTTTACATTAACTCCTCACACTCTGCTGCAACTGTAACCATGGATTTCGTTCTTCTTGATCTTTTTGACACTGACTTGTACAAACTGTGTATTCTGCTTAGTAACGAGTAGCAATTTTGCTTATGAAAAGTTAAAAAGGATAACGATAACATTGGGGCCAAGATTAAGAAATGCAATCATATCGAATCCTCTGGAAGGAAGGAAGACTTTAGAGGACTAAAATGCTCTGACCTACATTGGCTAGTTTGTCTTTATTATGATTCATGCACTGTCCATTTGCATGAAGCATCCTTACTGATTTACGAAGCCCCTATGTCACTAAAATGAACAGTTTTCTTATCCTTATCCTAAAATGATTATCAAATTTTATCAAACCTTCATAATATCAAATAACAACAAATGTTAAATTAAAATCTTTTGAATGGCAGCTTTCTTGCAGCAGCAATCATATTGTGACTAGCTAGTGCAAAATTGGTTTGCTCATGCTTTAGCAAAATGTCTTTCTTGTGTTTTTAATTTACCCAAAGTGAATGAGTGCAGTTGCCATTTGTCATTGATTAGGTGTGCTGTTTATTCATGTTAGAGGTAGTTATAGTTACTTCCTGATGTGGTCCAGTGGTCTCCAGTAACTGCAATAAAAGTAACTTCTGCCAACTGCATTATTATACTTTAATAGCCTTTTTTTAGTGTCTTACATTTAATATATTTTTGTAAAAATTAGATCCCCTATACTGTATATAGTATTTATACAATTATAGTATAAATAATTTATAGTATATATATATATATATATATATATATATATATATATATATATATATATATATATATTATAATTATATATACACTGATTGTGTTGTGCGGGAAAATAAATCATTGGTAATCTACACTGAATGAATGAAAAATTATAAACAGTCTTGGGATTACGATAAATCAGAGTTTAGGGCTAAAAAGAAAATTACAGCAAACCATTAATGAGAGGAACGGGGAAATTCTTTAGACAGACCATCATTGAAAAAGGTGGCAAGATAACTTTTTTTTTTTTTTTTTTTGCAGTAAGTGTCTAGTTTTGGTGTGTAAGGCTTCAGGTTCTGGTTACAAGGAAAAAAAAAGGAGTAGAACCCATAGTCGCCGTTTTCTCTCAAAGCCATTGTAACCTGTTGAGATGCTTTTCTGCTCACCATGGGTAGAAGGGATGGTCATTCAAGTGATCGTATTGTAACTGCCTTTTCAGCTCAAACCATCTGTTTTTTTTTTTTTGTTTTTTTTTATCAATGAAGCATTTCCATACACTCAAGGCTATTTTTTTTTTTTTTTTATGATTCTGGTTAAACTCTAGAGGCTGGATGTGAAAATCCCAGGAGCTTAGTAGTTTCTGAAATCAAAGCAAGATGTCTGGCAGTCGCAACCATCCCACTGAGATCACATTTTCCCCATTATGATGATTTATGTGAATGCAAACAGAAGCTTTTGACCTGTATCAGCATGCAAAATCTGCTGCGAGTTTTGACACAAGCCTTTTATAATAATGCTTATGGCTACATCCAGTATAGTGATTAGTGGCCCAGTAGGTACCAGCTTGTAGCAGGGATATGCACAGACATTTTGAGGAGCTGTTGCTCTAATTTGATACAAAAAAAAAAAAAAAAAAAGTCCATCCATAATGTAGATTTTACAACCTCAAGTCATTGGAAATTTAATATACATAGTTGTAATATCCAACATTACTATTTCGATTGTTTACATATCTCCATAAATTAAACTCTGTATTACAATAACAAACAATAATTCATTAGAAATATAATAATTCCATATAAAATTGTGAAAGATACAATGTGTCACCTTGAACCTCCAGGTTCAGGGTTCGATTCCTGCCTCGGGTCCGTGTGCATGGAGTTTGCACATTCTCCTTGTGCTTGGTGGGTTTTCTTCAGGTACTTATGCAAATTGGGCTAACTGGCGCTCCCAAATTGCCCATAATGTTTAAATGTTAGTGTGTGCTCTGCGATGGATTGGTAATGGGTGGATTGGATGGTGCAAATGTAACAAAATTCTTAAACGTACAGTATGTGGAGATTTTTATTCATAGGGAATCATGATATTTCTACAATTAATCATTAGCACAACTTCAAGAGACATCAATGTCAATGATCTAGCACTGTCAGATAATAAGGGGTACAGGGCATCACTTTGTATCATTTTTTAGGCATGTCTATCAAAAAGTAGTAAAACTTTAAATGGCATTATGATTTAATTTGATTTAACTTATGGGTTACACGCACTTATGTAACCACTAGGAAAAAAAATCAAACTATTATTTAATATTTTCTTTCCACAAAGACACACATCAGCCAAACAGGGCAAATAGGTTGAGATTAAAAGAAGTGCAAGTCATCAGATTTTGGCGAAACAAAAAAAAAATATATGAGAGGCGTTCAAGTCAAACTGAGACTTTCTCATTAATGAGGGTGTAAAACTGATTGACATTTACAGTACACTTCGAGGACAGTACAGTGATAAGCCTCTTCACCGCAGTAAAATATTTAAATGGTGCAAACCTTTATCACGTTTTAAAGAATGCTGAGCGTCCGTGTATGATAATCCCGCCAAACACCTGATCCTTAAAAGAGACTGCGGGAACTGTACACACCATCATTCACAAACACAACTTGCACATTATGTTATTGACACAACTCCCGTATAGTCCTCCAAGTGATTTCTACATGTTTGGGCTACTAAGGGAGTTCCTGGAAGGCCAACGTTCCAGACTACAGTCGAAGCAGGCAGTCTGATCATGTCTCCGGCATGCTGAGAAAACTTTCTACCTTGATGGGATACGTGCATTAGTGTAGCAGGGGATTTTTATATCTGTCTTCTGTTATTCTGTTTAATTAAAAGTCCCAGTTTGACTTGAACATCTTTGATATTAACGCAGGTATAAACAAAAATAATAATAGTAGAGCTAGAATTAACAAACAACAACAGGTTGTTGAGGTTGAGGAAATGTGCTTTCCAGTGGGAAAGGAAAAAGGTCCATTTGGGGTTTTATATCAAATAAAGATGTTTGAGCACTGATCAGATAAAAATACAGAATAGAGATAGTGGCACTGTGTTATCCATCTTTGAGCATATTGTTATCCAGTATTTCCATTCCATACAGTCACTAAGCGACGGTATCTATTAAAGGATCCTGTGTCAAGGACATGAAATGGAAAAATGACATTTTTAATACCGCACTTACGAGCAGCAGCAGTGTGCTCTCCGGTTCGTCCCTCCTCTGTTTGCGTTGGGTGATCTTTCCACCCTGTTGAGTGCTGAGTGACTGATTATTAAGCACATGGCCTCCAGTGTCTAACGCGATTAACGTGAAGGTCACCATTCTTTAACAACAACCACAACTATCATTGCCAGGGTGCAGCGAGAAGTGGCAGCTCGGACACAGCACTCCATCAAGCAATGCACTTTGACTGATCCAGCTAGCTCAACAGCTTTCCAAAACACCCCACACCTCCCCTTCCATCACCACCACCACCATCACCATCACCACAACCGCCACCCCTGCCCACCCCTTCTTTCATCCATCCTTCCATTTCTCTCTTCTCATTTTTCCTTTTTTTTCTGCCTCGTTTCCTTCATCTCCAGAGAATATGATTTGTCATGGTGACTGAAAGGGAGATTGAAAAAAAAAAGGGACAATGTTTACTCCAGAACAAAAAAAAAAGGAAAAAAAAAAAAAAAAAGTCTCTTAATGTATTCTCTTAAAATAATCGATGCGGTGACATGGAAAAAGATTAATTTATCACGCCATCAAGCACAGGAACGGGCGTCGAGAGGAAAAGGGTGTAAATTGCAAGGCGATGACAATGGCCGTGTTACAGATGGATTTCTCTTTCGTGTCTTATATTGTGATGGGGGAGGGAGTGGTGGTGGCGATGGTGATGGCTGTGACGGTGGTGGTGATGTGGGGGTTTGGAAAAGCGGGGGGGGGGGGGGTAGTGGGGGTGGTGGGGTAGGTGGAAAAAAAAAAGCTATTTCATCAGCGCTCGTCAAAACTTTCTGACAGGGGTAATTTTGATCCATTAGCTCTCCTCTGTTCACCTCCAACAATTTTTCCATCTTTCACTTTTCTCTCCTTAAGATCTTTCAGGGGGAGAAATCCCCTCTGGACAAAACTAGCATCTGTTTTCCCATAAAGTGTTACGGAGCTTCACACGTGTCGAACACCCATCCGGATCACATGCTTCTCCTGCGCGTAAATGCCCATTAAGTCAAAGTGCTGCTATATGCTAAGTCGTAAGATGCGTTGAACGGCATTAAATTGACAGATTGCCTAATTAATGTTTATTAGCCGCTATTTGCGGATGTTTGACCAATCAGCGAAACAGACCACAGGTCTATGAATATGCATGTTCGGTTTTGATAGAAGCGATATGCTGTTGCTACACTAATTACACATACTAATGCTCCTGGTCATTAAAAACGTCCTCCTCGAGCACATCTCGAATGTCGGAGAGAAGGGTTGCCACGTTTTGGATTTGAATATTTGTCAAAACCGGGATGCACAGCTGACAGACATCATTAGCATATCCCATTAGCAGGATAATTGCCTGTTCTTTAACATTACAACATGAATGACTTCTTTCTCTTTTCCGTCCCTTTATCTCTTTGCTCTCTCTCTCTCTCTCTCTTTCTTTCTGTGTGAGAAACGGCGTAGTAATATGCATATTCGGTTCTCTCCTCTGAAAAATTTCAAGCGGCGCGCCTCAGATGAGATTTGGAGAGCACACCACTTCAACTGCGGATATGAAACCACTTTGGTACTGCCTTCATCCTTCTTCAAAGTGGGAATGTTGCTGGGTATAAACAGTTTCAAATAGTCAAGCTTGCAAATTAGTAATAACTTTAACACGACTCGAGCTAGACTAAAAAGTTTCAAAGGTAAAGTTTAGGTTTGGGACCGAAAAAATAGCTCATATATAGATTTTTATATAGTTTCATCCTTTATTTAAAAAAATATATACATTCTAATATTTTATTTAAACGTCTTTAGTGTAACAATGCACAAAACAGTAATGGATTCATGTGTAAAAATTAATTCCTGGGATATAACCGTGCCATGGAGGAACCCTAAAAACCCTATATTATTTTTATTTTATTACCACATAACGTTGCTGAGTCTAGACCTGAGCAACTGAAGCAACCAGAGGCTTGTACAGTGGGCACAATGCATGATGGGTGCATCGCTTCATGTGCTTCCATTCCTCTACCCTGACACGCCCATTGCTTTAAAATAAGCTCAATCTGGACCCATCAGGTCACATGACCTTTTTCCATTGTTCCATTACTCTACACAGCTGTTAAGTCCAAATCCTGTAAGTTCTTGTCATGTTGTGTGCATATGGAAATACTTCTATTTTCACTATTAAACATATCTCTGATTTCTTTAAAAAAATAAAAATAATTTTAAGTGATCAATTTAAGTGATTCCTATTTATGGCCATTCATTATGATTTTTCTGTTTTTACCACTATCCCTTCAGGTTTTAATAATGCATTTGGTTGTTCATTAACCAATTCTAGTAGTAACAATCTTCCAGCGAACTCCATTGTTGTTTTCTTTGCCTAATGCAAAAGAATTGCGTTTCCTTAGGTGGTGTAATTAAAATATTAAGTCTTGTCCTGAGAGCCTGTCATAAGTCCAATTTGTTCAAAAGTCCAACAAACATCGACTAGGTACTACTGTAGGATACTAACACAATTGACTATACACAGTGTAAAATTAAAATTTCCAATCCAAGTTCTTGTTCTTTAGAATCGTGCCAATGGTTGAATGATTCATGTTAAAAGAACGAGCAATGTCTGAATCGTTATATTCTTTCAATTATTTTCACTTCTGCCTCCATTGTCTCTTTATCCTTGGCGCTTCTTAGCAGTACCAGCTTCATCGCTGCAACTTTTACGTTTGCTTCCAGGCATCCTTGAACATACTGTAAACACTTGTTCGTATCTTCAAAAGTTCATAACTCGAATGTCTGTATGTAGGGGACGTACTGTATATAAGTAGTGTACTTTATACTTTTTTAAGAAATTTTAACAAATACATAGAGTTAAAATGACATTAATAAATGAAGAACATTCTTCAGTTACCTTGACTAGACTAGGCCAACTGTTAACATAGAAGCACACATAAAAGCAGACTTTATATACGTATACCAAAATTTGTACACTTCCATCAACTAGTGTGATTTAATGGCTACTCCTGCCTTGAAAGTTAATTCATTAATCCATTGACAGCAACATGTTTACTATCCCAGCTTTGGATGAGAAACCCGCCAGGCCGAGCTCACACCTTAGGTAATACTGCGGCAGTTTGGGATTGATAAGGGCCGCAAGGAGAGCGGGGATTGTCAGCCAACACCGATGTGTGCGGAGGATTAGCATGGATCAGGCTTATCCGGGGCTCTTTGCATCGGTAGTGCTAGCCAGTCCAAGCAGATCCTGTTCCCATGTTCCTCATCTTTACTCTGGGAAGAAGCTCTTATCCAAGACAGGGAATAACTTACAGGATATTAGAGCTTCTTCCAGTTACTGTAGTCCAGGAAGAGTGCTGACGGTAAGGGAATTACTCAGTATCAATGGCAGGTCTGGGGATGCTCTAGAAAAACGGATTATATGGGATTTCTGGGAATCCCTGAGGAAAACCGAATTTGTAAAACTATACATCAGTACATATGAAGTGGTGCTGTGCTTTTGATTGAGATGAAAAGATGCACATGAGCATGCGCGTGATCAGCAGAACACACATGCTGTCACTGTTAATATGAAAACATCTTTATTCATAATTTATCCTACAGAATGTTTTTTTTTCTTTCTCAGATATATATGAAAATGTATAACATTATACATCATTCCCTAACCCTAACTTCTCATCTATTATATTATTTGTGTTAAATTAGTAAGGAGCAAAAATCCGTCCAGCCGTGGCGTTAAAAAAATGAAATTGGACACAAAATTCAAGAAGCGTAGGATGGGAATGAAATGCAGAGGAGCTGAGCTAATAAAGAAAACTATGCTGTCAGCTCGCAATCTCCCTCACTTCAAACATAATTCAATTTCCTCTATGAAAGGAGATAACACAGGTTTTAATTAAATTTGTTGTAGACCCCTTTTTTCTAACATAGGTGCAGTAGGTGAAGGACCTCAATTATAACGTTCTAATTATAAAACACAATTAAATAAATAAATGTATGGGGGGCGGGGGGATGCGTAAATCTGAGAATCTTATGAAGTTTGCTCTATTTTGTCACTCCTATTAAGGCAAAGCAACACTCCTCAGACTGAAAGTGAGGCCAGAACCTGTTAAAGGCAAGCATTTGATTTTTGAATTATCATATTTTTTGGGTCCATAATAAAAAGTTTATGATAGCTTCCTAGTAGCTGTAGATATTGCCTTTAATAAGATAGAGCCACTGAAGCAGGAGACAGTGTGTGTGTGTATACTGTATGTGTGTCTGAGTAAATTTTCAGTTCAAGTTGCAGTACGGTCTAGATCTAAGCTTACCGCTGCTGTAGTTTAATATCTAAAGCATGAAATCAAGATTGCATTAGATTCCTGATTAGAATTTTGATTCGACTTGCAGCGGTTTTAATATGATCCATAATTTCATTTCAAAGGACAGCTACAATTACAAGCATCACTTGGTTCAGTCCGGCCTCATCAAGGGTCACGGCTGAATCCGATGAATCCCATTTCCACCCACGTCCCTCCATCACCCGTACACGGGAAAGGCTACGTCTGAGCTATAACCTGCACCAGGCAAATGGATTGTAGCATTTTGGGGACGAGCACCCCTCATTGATTTGTGAATGGTAATCTGGCCTGATGAGCCATAGAGGTAGATGTATGCATACCCTGATGATTACAGTCCCTGTGGGCACGACATGCTTCATTAGGCAGGGCCAGGAGAGCACTGACCCCAGACAAGCTGCTTTGTGGCCCGGCTCAGGGATAATAGTCTAGGGGAGGGCTAAGAGAGACAGTACAGGCTTCTGGGCAATGGCTGAGGGTCCACTGCAGGGCCAAAGAGCAGCTGGGAGACATCTATCATGGGAGCGACTATACTGCGAATCTGTGATTACTCAGTTCAGCTGTATTACACTTTTAAATTCATCTTAATCTACGTATTTCAAGTCATATAAAATGATACAAAATGTTAAGGTTTGATGCATGCATATTGATTTTGTTTTAATTTGTATCCAATCCATCCATCCAAACTTCATTAGAATAAAATTTGTGATGGTGATTATCGATGAATCATCAAGAAACTGATTTTTTTTCTCTTGAATAATTAATGCTACTAAATTAAGAAAGAGTATACAAGACATTTTAGGATGAATGCCGCTGTGATAATATCTAAACAGATGGTCTTGGTTTAAAACCCTTAGGTATTACTCACGGTGCTGACATTGTACTTTGCTGAGAATAAGAATCTCATAGTCTTTAAAACCTTCTTTTTTTCTGAAGGTGGAGATTATTCAGGTTCATCACACAGACAACATCAGTTGAAATAAATCGTTGTAACATCTGGTGAAGGTAAATGAGCTCTACTGTATGTCAACACTTCACAAACGGCTCCACTTCTTTTAGTTCCACCCAGGAGGCAGCCACAAGCTAAATGGCATTTTTTGGAAGAGAGGACTTCTTGACCAACCTTCAAGTATACCTCTGCAATCATTCATGTTCCCCAATACACTAAAGTTTCCTGGAAAAAATAAGAGCCTTTAATCATTAATCCCTGACCTCACTGGACTATTGGCTGATTTGGGTGGATTAGTTCTACAAATACTGTAGGTTGGTAGGATTCAGAACTACAGTGTCAATATCTTCAGCTACAGTGTTACAGTACATACTTTAACTCCACAGCTGATGATGCATGCTGACCCTTAACTCATGCAATGGCCTGTAAAAAAATCTATCCTCTACTGTATATAGTAAGCATGTTCCGTTGGTTAATGTAGCCATTTGGATAAACTGTTTAGTACGGTGGCCCTGAAGTGCAAAACAAATTAACAAAACTGAAAACAAATTAACAAAACGGAAAACAAAATAACAAATTTAAAATCAAATTAACAAAACGGAAAACAAAATAACTAATATCTGACTGGGCGAGAAATGCAATACAAATTAACAAAACCCAAAACTATTTTTTTTGGAGGGGGGGAGTTTTGTTGTTTTGTTTTTGTTATTTTGTTTTTTCGGATTTGTTAATTTGGTTTTGAATTTGTTAATCCTTTTTTCGTTTTGTTAATTTGTATTGCACTTCTCGGCCAGTCCGATACAAACCGGAAAAGGTAGGTATAGTTAACAAATGAAATGCATACCGCTAATTGGACGAGACATCTGTCACTCAAGATATACAGGAAGTACTGTATATCTTGTCAAGTAGCGGGAGATTTGTGTGTGTATGAATGTGCAAACATTATTGTGGTTTCAAATATGGCGTTCTTACGGTGGCCCTGAAGTCAGTTTTGTTAATTTTTTTGCACTTCACGGCCATCAAAGTTGAAGTGAAGCAGAACACACAAGAAACAAAGATAAAGAAACAAGTTCCTACTTCCTGTATATCTTGAGTGACAGATGTCTCGTCCAATCAATGGTAAGCATTTCATTCGCTAACTATACCCACCTTTTCCGGTTTGTATCGGACTGGCCGAGAAGTGCAATACAAATTAACAAAACGGAAAACAAATTAACAAATTCAAAACCAAATTAACAAATCCGAAAACAAAATAACAAAAACAAAACAACAAAACAACAACCCCCCCATCGCCCTAAAAAAAAAAATAGTTTGGGTTTTGTTATTTGGTTTTTAATTTGTTTTTCGTTTTTTTTTATTTGTATTGCACTTCTCAGCCAATCAGATATTAGTTATTTTGTTTTCTGTTTTGTTAATTTGGTTTTGAATTTGTTATTTTGTTTTCAGTTTTATTAATTTGTTTTGCACTTCAGGGCCACCGTAGTTTAGCACCAAATCTCAATCCCATATTTGGATCAGCAGCTTGTATGAATGTTAAAAGTGTCCTGCGGTTTTAAGGAGCGTTTTGACTATTTTACCTGCTTCTAATGGTCAATAAAATGTCTGTCAAAATACTGTGACATACTGTACTATAAACTTTTAAGATAGATAATATATAATTAATACTAGACTATTAATCTATTAGAGTCAAACCAAGTATATAAAACACTGTATAAAATGTTCTACATGTCTGCAAAATGGTTTTATGATTATGGACACTCAAGTCTCAGCCATGTCGGCGGGAACCAAAGGCCAACCTGTCTGGTTCGATCACTCCAAAAATCCAATGCAGCACAAATTACAAAAAAAATTTTCCTGTCCATAATAGAAAGACATCAAAACACCCAGTACACCACAACCAGCCATGCACAGGGCCCAGCAGTCAAAGAACCAAGATGCCAATCCAATAGTGCACCCATGGAATGCGCTGGACTAGAAAAGGCCGGCTTTTTCTTTCCTATTGGTTTTGCCGCCATATCTGCTACTTGCGTGACTCCAAACTGTGGCCATGCAGTGCCGCGGGAAGGTGATAAATATACAGGAGCATTTCCAGATGGAAACACACATCGCTAATTGCATTATGCCCCAGTCAGGTCAAGGCTGTGTAAGTGTCTGTCGCAGATGTTCATGTCCCAGACAATTCAGGCATTGATCACGTCCATCATCCAGCTCCATCAGGGTCAGCAGGACAGACGGACGAGATCCTGCTCTGGAATGCAAAATAGGTTGAAAGTTTCAATTATTCACCCTTTTTTTTAAAAAAAAGAAAAATTAATCAGTGTCTACGGGGCACACTTTGTTCCAAGACAATATAATATTAAGTTGGGTGGATATAAGAATCACATCAATGCACGCTGTATGAAGGTGATCAAGCTTAAAACAATATCGCAGTGACAAAGTGAAGGACATCAAACACATCATTATTATTATTATTATTATTATTATTAGTTCACTCCTTTATGGAAATTCTTTATGCAAGACATAAAGCATGTCCTTCATCCCTGGTAGACATACAATCTGCTATTTGTACACACATCACGCATTGTCCCTAGATAAGTACATTAATTTTAAACTGCGTTCAGTCATGTGCTAAAACACATCACGTCAATTTCATTTACTTGATTCAAAGCCGTTATCAAATGCTTGTAACGTTCTGATATTCTGAACAGAAGGTTCGGTAAATTTATAGCATGATTTCACAGGATTGTAGACATGTTGAAATGTCATGTAATCTTTTAAAGCTGGAGTTCACAGGGCGATGGAAAGCTTATTAACTTAACCTGTCTTAGTGATGGGAGATATTGGCCTGTCCTATACAGAGATTACAGCCCTTTTCTGAGACAAAGACAGCAACAGAGAGAGAGAGAGAGAGAGAGAGAGACTCCTTGAGGATCTAACCCTTGTGACAAGGACATCAAACAATCAACATGAGCTCAAGCATTTAATGAGCACATAAACATTATTGATGCTTCCATCGCTCTGTGATTTATGAGAACAAAACTATATTACATATGTAAGAGAAGTCCTCATTAGAATTTGCCTCCTACAGACTGTCCCCATTTATTAAAAACAAAAAAAAAAGCAACTAACAGCTAGCAGTTAGCATTCTGTCCTTCCCGGAAACCTTTTGCCTTCAAGGAGAGACAACGCGCGGGGACAAAAAAAAAAAGAGAAAGAGAGCGAGGGAGGATGTAACATTTAAAGACAGCCGAGCGGTGGGAGGCAACGTCTTATCGCACACATAAGCTGTCAGTGCAAGCCTGACCTGCTCATTAGATATGCAAGTGCATTAGTGAGGACGCTGTCTGCTAAAAGGTCAGCCAAAGAGGATGTTGGGATTGCGAAGGAGAAGAGGCACGGTGTAGGGAAACCTTGAGGCTCACCCCTTTGAACGTCCTATCATTCCGGCAGGCACTTAATAGGTCTCAGGGGAGGATCAGAAAAGAGACAGTGGCGGAGGGAGAGGCACAGAGGCATTATGGGACATCATGCCACCTTGACATTTTAATTAAAACTTTCCTCTGTTAACGTGCACGAAGCTGGGGCAAAGGCAGGGCTGATATAAAATTCATAAAATGGTACCACGGCTCAAAGTTAAGTTAGGAAGGCTAGGAAAACTAAGCAAAATGATGACAAAGCGTGTAACAGACAATGAAACTACAGATATTTTATAGTCAGAAAAATGCATATCACATACCTGACCTTATTACACACCACTTCCTATTGCATTCTACCGTCTCTTTGAGCGCCTATTTTGACAAATCCCATCTTGAGCTATGAGGAACGAAACAGGTATTGATCCAGAGGGCATCTAATTTATCACACCGCCTGAAATCCTGAAAAAATATTTGACCACAGGGGTTATTCAATACCATTTTCTCCATCTACCCGCATCTACCCGGGCTTTTTTTTCCCCTAGCAAAAAGTGAGTGATGACAGCTGTCAAAGAGATGGGATTTGTGACAGAAAATCTCTCTCTCTCTCTTTCTCTCTCTTCGTCTCCGCCGGCTTCATTTGCAACATACCTTCAGTCGCGTGGTTATTGACACATAAACGCGTACGCGTGAAGTCGCTCGGACATACAAACCCGGTGCGTAGGCCTGACATCAAACAATCTGATTAAATCCTTCTGCACACTGTGGAATGAAAGCTCGTAACGGGGCTGAACTGGCCTCCACCGATGCCAAACTAATCTGGGAGAGCGTGACCGGTTCGGCGCAGCATGGCTGAAACAAATTGCCCACATACTGTCACACGCAGCAGAGCAATCTGACTGTGAGCCTACTTTAAAGTGAGTCACAGCTTGCGGCTTGCTGTACAGAATACCATCAGTTTCTATGACTAGCACAAAACTGTGACTTAGTGCTATTGCATGGTATTACAAACTGCTGGCGGAGCTGAGTGGTGGCAGGGCGGCAGTAAAACGTTAGACTTGTAGAATGCTAGGAGAAATGAAAAACAGGATAGATGAAAGCGTAATCTAGGGCGGCTCAGCTAGGAAAGACCAAGACGCTATCACCAGAATGATGCCCTGATTTGCTTAGATCACATAAAAGAGCGCTGAATTGCATTCGCAATTGATGATATTCTGTGAACTTAGTTGTTCTGGGTTACAAATTATAACTGGTGTCACCTGCATAGCAGTGCAGCATACTGTATATCATATACTTATGCACAATATACAGTACATGTGCATATCTGCATAATTGCATAATGGGTAATCACGCCGTACAGGCAACACTGTGATCCTGTTTTTTGACTTTTATGCAAATTATATAAAAAATAATAATAATTAAATGTGCATGATAGCTGGTTAGAGAATTTAAAATATGGTATTTATGCTATATGCTAACTGGCCATTTCAATACGTACACCACTCAATGTGTTTAGGCGTGCTGACATGTTCAAGACGACCGTCTTGCTGAAGTTTAAACTACTGTATCAGAATGGAATAGAAAGTTGATGTAAAGGTTGACCCAGACCAAACATGGTTCTCAAAATTTATATTAGATTTGTAAGTTAATAAAGTTCGTCAAAATAAAATAAAGTCGCTATAGTAAATATAATGTGTTGCATAAACCGAAATAATTGAACATATGCAATGTCTTTGTCAGACACTAATAAATATTAATGAGTATGCAAATGAAACAGTCACATGACAAGGCGTCAAATCAAACAAGAAGTCAGAAACCCAAACAAGTTAAGATTATTCTTGGCGTCTTCCGTAAAATGTCCACGTCTTTTTCGTGAGTTGGCTCTGAGTCGCCATGACGGTCATTTTATACTGTAATGAGGTCTCAGGTCAGGTGATTTCAGCATACTTAAAGTACAGGCTGCACAAAACTAAAAATATTGTGCAAGGCCAAGACACAGTACAGTATCACCTGTCATTCTTCTTATTTATCGTGTACTTCTTTCATCTGAATCAACCTTTAGGTGACTACCAATGTGCCATATTCCTGCTAGACAGACGTGTTCGTATTTCCAAAACTGCTGTTCTACTGAGAATTTCATCCAGAACAATTTCTATGGCTTATAATGAATGGAAAATATCCAGTGAGTGGCAGTTCTCTGGGTGAAAATGTCTTGTTGATGCCAGAGGTCAAAGGAGAATGTCCAGGATGTTTCGAGCTGATAGAAAGGCAGCAGTAATTTAAATGAAATCTAGTTATAACCAAGGTATGCTGGAGAGCATCTCTGAATGCACAACATGTTGAACCTTGAAGCAGATGGGCTACAGCAGCAGAAGACCACACCAGGTGCCAGTCTTGTAAGCTAAGAACAGGAAACTGAGACTACTATTTGCATGGGTTTACCAAAATTGGACAATTGAAGATTGGAAAAACATTGCATGGTCTAATGCATCTCGATTTTATGTTGCAACATTTAGATTGGATGGTCAGAATTTGGCATAAACAACATGAAAGCAAGGATACATCCTGCCTTTTTATGAACAGGTCAGGCTGCTGCTGCCAGTGGTGGTGTAATGGTTTCCTTGGCCGACCTGAGTGTTGTGGCTGAGCATGTCCATCCCTTTATGACCACAAGATAACATGCCATGTCACCAAGAAATCATTCCAAACTGTTTTTTTGAACATGACATAAGCTATCATGTCAATATCGACCTAAATTTCTAAATGTTTCCAACACATTGTTGAATCCAAGCTATGAATAATTAAAGCAGTTTTGGAGACAAAAGTAATCCAACCCAGAACAATGTGTACTTGATGAAGTGGCCAGGGGGTGTAATGTATTCCTACCATAAACTTTAGAACTGTGTGCCCTTGTGTTGTTTGTTTTTTGAATGTAGCCATTGTCATAGATCTAAGTGCTGTTGAGCTAGTTTTTAAATATCAAAATATGTTTTAAGGACAAATTTTAAAACCTGTCCTTCAGTCATATTCATTTGCAAGCACAATCCCCATTGTTAAATTGATTGCAATAAATCACAATATAAAAGGTAATAAAGTAGATGAGCCTGAGATTCGCAAAGCAGTCATACAGACTGGTCTTTGGTTTCAAGTTCTCCTGGAAAATTGTTCATGTTCATTGTATACAAAGACAAACTATATAACAGATGAGGGTGCCAATATTTCTGCAGTAGGCAGTATGTGGTGATGACGCACAACCTTTTAGAGCTGGAGAAGCAAGAGAGCTGAATATGAATCTTGCACCCTCAGGGTCCCGGTTCGATTCCCGGCCAGGCTTGATTCCCGTCTCTGTGTGAATGGAGTTTGCATGCTCTCTTCGTGCTTGGTGGGTTTCCTCCGCGTACTCCGGTTTCCTCCCACAGTGCAAAAAAATGCAGGTTAAGCTAATTGGCGTTTCAGAATTGCCCCTAGCGTGTAAAAACTGCCTCGTGTCCTAAGCCTCCTGGGATATGCTCCAGGTCCCCACGACCATGAATGCAGGATAAAGCGGTATAGTTTCCTTCAAGATGCATGGAGCTGGTGCCAATATCCTTTTGAAATGCTGCTTGTGTGTGTAACACACAAAGGAAAGCACTAACTGCCCTCTTCCGCATACATAAGCTCACACTGATTGACTGCAAAAGTATTAGCATCCAACGTAACATCTCTTGCTGGCCTGGCCATGGATGACACTGTCAAGATTTGATCTTGTAGTCTGAAGACTTTGAGCATGAGGCAGGGTGCATCCTGGACAGAGTGCCAATCCATCACAGGGCACAAATGCACATACACTCATTCACACACTAAGGGCAATTTGGGAACTAGCTCTAATTGGAAACCGGAATATCCCAATCATGGATAGCCTATGTACACAGACCAAAGGCGGAAATGGGACCCTTGGCTCAGGAGGCACGAGTCCACAGTGCTAATCACTATGCCACTGTGCTGCCTTCATACAAGCTACCATGCATCCATCTATCTTCTATACTGCTTATCCTATACAGGGTCACACGTGGCCTAGGTCCTATTCCAGGAAACTCTGGGCACAAGCCTGAAAGCCCTGGACAGGGTGCCATCACAGGACACACATACACATACACACACTAAACTATTTGGGAACACTAGTTAGATGCATGTCTTTGGACTGTAGAAGGAAACCAGAGTACCTCCTCAAGCATGAGTGTGAACCTGAAGCTACATTTGGCACCAAATCTGCACAGTTAAAGATTGGTAGTCCATACCAACAGTACATGTATTTTTTTTTTTTGAGTCCGCTCTTGGCCGATAAGGATAGAGAGAGAGAGAGAGAGAGAGAGAGAGAGAGATGTGTTAAGCACTGCAATGGCATTTCTCACAGTTTCATCATTACCATATCTAGGCAGTTGTTAGGGAGAAAAAAAAGGAACAGTGATTCGTCAGCAACTCCTTCAGCAAACACATTTCAATTAAAGGACATTTTAGTGTCCTTTGTGTTATTCCACCTTTTCTCCCAGACAAACACGAGTCCGCTTTCCGTTCCTTACATCACATTCGAATGTACGCGAGCGTAGCTTGCCATTTGAGGTGGTTTACAAATAAATTGCGCAATGATCAGCTGTCAAACGGCAAATGCTTGCAAACTAAGCGTGCGAATTGGAATTTGTTTGCGACATGAGTTGCGTTAAGGGGCCGCTGAGGCAGCACGAGAAGTGGAAGAAAACAATCAGAGTTGGAGTCGCATCCTTAGTCAAGAAATTCTGTTGTTTGTACCACAGTCACTCACACCTTTGATTTTTCATCATGAGGAAGAGGACGGGGAAGAGAACCGCTTCTGCCGTCCTGCTCCATTACACACAGATTGTTTTGGGAGGGAAAATTGGTTCGAAAATTGTTTTGTTTATCGCAGAAGGAAAACAAGTATACTGTAGGAAGCACTGTACTCCGGCGCCGTTCTCGGATGCCACGTTCGGGGCAAATCTATTACCTGGATGTCCAGCCTCAGGGAAATAATAACAGTATTTTTGTAGGTGGAATGGAAAACACGTTATCAGTATGAATGAAAATATTTTTCTGTTGATAACTTGCATTCGGACATGTGACAAATACAGGCAGGAAGTTTCGACTATAATGAATTGGACTGATTTTTAGCTCTTTTTTTCCCTTTCAGTCAAGCACTGCATAACATTTGCGCCAGATGCTTTCAGTGTCTGTGAACACTTCTGCGAAGGTTTGGGAAATAGATAATACATTTCTAGGAGAATTGAAACTTATGGACACATGAACACAAACACATGGAGTGTTTTATTCCCAGGAAATACTAGACATGGTAGGATGGCAAAATCGAAGCCAGGACCTTGCATTTTAGTCTTTTGATGTGATCTCAACTTCACTACTATAAGCGATGCAGGTTTAATGTCTAAATGATGTCCAAAAGATATACACTTCTGTTGTTGCATGATCAGTTAGATGCAATACTGTAGGGTAGATCAGAAAACATCCATAGGAAGATGTCTTTTTCATGAAAAGGCTAATAAAAATCATTATACCAGTTAAAACAGCTATTTTTTAAAAACAACAGATTATGCAGACTATTTATAATATATTAAACATTACCACTGAACAAATGTTACATTAAAATCTCTCGAATGGGACTGGCAATGCATGAAGTGGCTCAACCCGGATCTTCAGATCCAAAAATCAACAACCTAGAGCCTCAGCCGTCTGAGCCACCACTCCCACATCTTCCATTTAGTGTATTCTTGTTTAAATGGTTCCCTTAATTGTAGCTCGGGGACAGAACTTTGATTTTATCCAAACTTACTCTATATCTAGAAGCGTTTTATAACGAAACATGAGGTTTGGCACACCTGGTGATCCTTAAATCCCCTTAAACGAGCCATTATCACACACAGTGCTGCGGCTATGCGAGGCCATCAGGGTCAACAAGTTCAAATTTCTAGATTTCTAGATGCGTTAAAACATTAATATTGACAGCCCTGAAATTATTCTACAAACAAATAAATAAGAATTATAATGATTTTTTGTTTGTAGAAATAATGTTCTATGAATAATTCTTAAAAATAATCTTCTACTGTAATACAACAAGGCTTATTCAGGAGCAATTTTCACATACAGTGGATTATGTGTTACAAAATGTATTTATTTATTAAATGATCCATATTGTCAACGAAAAAAAGTGATTAATGTAATTAATTCCAATTGAGTGAAACTTATGCATTACACAACTAAATTTAGATTTCTATACTATACACTCATTCTAGTGCTTTCAACCTGTATAATCATTTAAATTGCAGGGTACAGTGGGTATAATGATTATACAGATTAAAGAACTGAATAACATTTTGCCAGGAAGCCAAAATAATTAGAGAACACATCTTCTGGAAGAAAAAGACAAATCTTCCTGCAGTGCACTCACAATTTTCCCCATTTGTTTTTCTAACCTAAGAGTAATTACATTTTCCCCTTGATAAAAAAAGAAAGCATGAAAAAAAGAGATAGAGGAAAAGAGACAGCGTGAGAGAGAAAGAGAGAGAGAGAGAGAGAGAGACAGAGAGAGACTAAACAACTCCTCAATCCGATGCTGGCCTTTATTCAACAAATTACAACTGAGGACTCATTTAGAATGACAATGATTATTATGACAATGCATTTACTGTTTGTAATATGCTTCGAGAATTTATGAACTGTGTTAGCATTCAGTAAAAAGCTTATGAAGGAGTCCTCGTTATACAAACAGCGGGCCACAAAGACAAATAGAAATTTCGGAATAGCAAGCTATTAAAAATATTTTAAAAGCGCTGTGTTAGTGTTATGGGCTTTTTCCCTTCCCCATATAGACACAGCAAGGGCTATATTTAAAACTAAAAAATTCAAAAATTGCATGTAATGTATTCGTTTTTATTTAGTCTACATGCAAATCTAAACTTTTTATTTAATCTACCTGCAAATTTAAACTTTATATTTATTCTAGCTTCAAAACTAAACTTTTATTGAGTTTACCAGCAGAGGTAAACTTTTTGCAAATATAAACTTTATATATGGTCTACCTGCAAATATACACTTTATATATGGTCTACCTGCAAATATACACTTTTTAATTAGTCTACCTGCAAAAGTAAAAAATTTATTTAGTCTACCTTTAAAAGTAAACTTTTTTTCGTTTAGTCTACCTGAAAATTTAAACTTTTCAGTAAATTTACCAGCAGAAGTAAACTTTTTATGTAGTCTACCTGCAAAAGTAAACTTTTTATTTAGTCTACCTGCAAATCTAAGCTTTTTATTTAATCTACCTGCAAATCTAAACTTTATATTTATTCTAGCTTCAAAACTAAACTTTTATTGAGTTTACCAGCAGAGGTAAACTTTTTGCAAATTTAAACTTTATATATGGTCTACCTGCAAATAAAAACTTTATATATGGTCTACCTGCAAATATACACTTTTTAATTAGTCTACCTGCAAAAGTAAACATTATATTTAGTCTACCTTTAAAAGTAAACTTTTTTCGTTTAGTCTACCTGAAAATTAAAACTTTTTAGTAAATTTACCAGCAGAAGTAAACTTTTTATGTAGTCAATTTGCAAAAGTCTTTCTTTTTCTTTAGTCTACCATCAATTTTGTTTGGCGTCTACCTACATCAGGATCAGCACAATTTGTATAACAAACACTGTCTACAAACAGCCAGTCTTTTTAAAGATGTCCAAAACATTTCTAGCTAAGTATGATTTCCTCACAGAATAAATAATACACCTTTCTACATGTTTTGTTTAGATATACTGTAAGCACCAAAGAATAACATACATAAAAGGAACAATTTGCTTTGTAATAAATAATGGCTTTTAAAATGTCACATCATTGTCAAAACAAATAAAAGCAGCCAAACCGCAGAAAATTAGTGAATTAAAAAAACAACTAATAAATAAATTTATATTTGAGTGAAACGAGATTGGTTGAGGGACGAGACAATGATGGGGCTTGTTTAATGCTGTGAGTGCCTATTTTATCTCAGGAGATGAAACTGAAACCGGTGTGAATGATTGTGATGATGCAAGCGAGAAATTGAATTTCCCATTACAAACTTACAGAATATTCTTTACACTTTGGCAGTAATGTTTGTCCTTAAGTTGATTAGGCTATAAAGATGTGCCATTCTTCAGTGGTGCTGCAATGGAATCTTCAAATGCAATTGTCTCCCTCTTCACTTTTGGGGAGGATTTAAAATGCTAAAACTTGTGCTGTTGATACTATTTGACCAAAAGTATGTGAACACCCAACTGAATATGCCCATATGTCCTATAGCCCAGGAGTCCAACTAAGAACCATGGACGCCAATGGTGACCACTGGATTTGTTCCCATTTTGTACAAGCATTGTAGGTCCTCATGGTAGGTCAACATTAGCTTAATCAGCATGTCTTTGGTCTGAAGGAAGGAAACCAGAGTAACCCAAGGACACCCACCAAACGTGGGGAGAACATGCAAACTCAATACACACAGATGTGGCGCTGAATTGAACCCAGAACCTGGAGGTGCAAGGTGACAATGCTAACCACTTAGCCACCATGCTGATAGATAGATAGAAATAAATAAATAAATAAAGAAAGAAAGGGGTTTCCACAAACACATTCTGGCAGCTTCAATTTAGAAAAATATACTAATATACAAAATACTCAAATGCTGCAGCTGCATATATAAAATTTTCAGTCTCCTAAAAATTGTCTCAATTTGCAGTCTGCCAATCTATAATATTGAATTGTAATGCCACAGTAGTATAAATAATAATAGAGCCACACGATACAATAAAAGTCTCAAAAATGGCTGGTCTTGCTGGTAGACACATGGGCAATTCATAAGCTTATACAGTATATTTCATAATGTCATTTTTTTTTTTTTTTTTACATTTTTAAATATTTATATAATTATTTTTACATATTGTTCTCAGTTGGTTTGCAGAATAAATTTTTATATAGCATATTCAACAGCGTAGATGCTGAGCTTAGATGCTGAGGTCACTGTATGCCTAAATAAAGTCTAGTTGTGGTGGAATGGGGCTGTGAAAAGAACCGGTGTCCAATTCTGGGCTGATTCTTGCATCACCCCAGTGTTTTTAGGACAGGATTCGGATCTATACATCACTCTGAGGAAGATAAAGCAGTTACTAGAGAGGAAAGAATGAATCATACAAAGGAAACTTGTTTTTGCTTTAGTGTATACAGGACAAAAGAAATGTTGCACATATAAATTTCTTTCAAAATAAATCAGAAAGTTGTATTTTATACAAAAAAATTTTTAAGACCATCAGCATTCCTTCAAAATACTTTAAAATTCAGATGACGTTGACAATGAGTCAACATCGGCCCACAGTAAGGACTTCTTGCACATCCAGCAAGAAGACTGGCTCCAGGAAATCATCATTAAACAGTCTGATGACTTATTGCATGTAACCCTGGAATACCTGCAGCAGTAGGACCAGCATTTTTACACAACTCTTCAAATAACATCCTGCTATCGGATTAGTCTTTTTTTGGAATTGTACTTTATTTTTTGTGTATTCCTGGTGTTTCCAAGCCATTTGGTGACATCTGTTTGTGTTCAAGATCTGGCAGCTGGATATAACCACATGGCAAATTGTGTGCATGTGCACGGCGTCCCGTGAGAACACGGGAATAATGGTGTATTGAGCATGATGGTCATTTTAATACAGTACAATTTTTTGCATGGTTTTTTTTTTATAGTGCATTGTTTCTTTTGTCCATGAGTATATGTATCATATACTTGGAGAATCTCCTTTGTAGAACTTTTTATATCCTGTACTGCTCAGGTAAGATGTGTGGTACAGGATGCGTATTAAAACCAGAAATGTTTAATAACTCCTACAGAGTTCACCGCAGTCAAATCCAGCAGCGTAGGAGTTTATTTAACACTGCTGATTTTACTGCGCGCCCTTCGCTCCTGAAGCACCCATCCACCTGCTCCCTCCTCCCTTCAGCTCGAAGATGTGTGTGTGTGTGTGTATGTGTGTGGGGATACGAGGAGCAGGCCTGAAGGCCTTCAAAGCGCTGGATGTGATTAACCTTGACAGGCTGTTTGTTCAGCTTCCACTGGGTGCCCTCCCCTTCAGCTCTTCCTCCTTGGTGAGCTTCGGCAGAAAAGCAGCAAGGGGTCATCAGTGTGCATGGGCACACTACACATCACTATGCACTTACTGGACGTGCTTGCGGTGCGGTGCGGTGCAAAAAAACAAACAAAACAAACAAACAAACAAACAAAAAAAGCACGGCATATGGACCGAACATATTCATCCCACGCTCATGTCATGTAGCTTCACTCTGCCTATGCACTGTGTCTGATCATCTCATTTCAATTTGTTTTTTATTACATTTCATCTAAATCGTGCTTGAGAATGAGGTGATGAGACGAGCAGAAATCAAAACACAAGAGAATGAAGAGGTGGAAATAAGGACCTATTTTAAAGGTCTAATGTGCAGGACTGTAAATTGCATATGTTTGTATAACAATAACTAATAAAGAAGGCTCTTAAATAATTACATGGAAGGTTAGAAAGGTCAACACATTTTATTACTTTTACAAGCTTTCTGGTTTTCATGTAAATTTAGATTTTTAGTACCCTTTATTCAAGGCGATCTTTCATTTCTACACTTTTATTCTTTTTTTATGAATTTGTCTTTAATATGCCATATTGCATTATTCTTACTGCTGATACTGCTATATGAAGTAGTGGGCAAGAGTTTTATACACAGTGTTCTTTTATTTTAGTTCAAACTTTGTTATACAGTAGGTTTATATATATTTTTCACTTTTATGTCTTCATTTTCAAGTTGGCATGAAAAGATATGTGATTCCCAAAAAATTGTATTTCAGCACAAAAATTTAACGTTACAGAAAAAGAAACAAAAATGCCGGCACGGTGGCTTAGTGGTTAGCACTGTCGCCTTGCACCACCAGGTTTCGGGTTCAATTACCTTGTCTGGTTTGCGTGCATGCCCTCCCCATGCTTTAACGGTTTCCTCCGGATACTCTGGTTTCCTTCCATAGTCCAAGGATATGCAGATTAGGCTAATTGGCGGTCCAAAATTGCCTGTAGTGTGTGTCCATAGTGTACCCGGCTTATGCCCCAAGTCTCCTGGGATAGGCTCCAGGCCCCCCACAACCTTGTATAAGAGATAAAGTGGTATAGACGATACATTAAGTTAGTGAGTGATGAGAAACAAATATTTGAGGACAATAAAAGAAAGCAGAATATAATGTGGAGATGTCTTTCATAAATGCTACTTAAACTGTACACCTCTTTATCTGAGCATTAATGCAAATATCGAATCAGCCAAATACAAAGCGGAAACTTGATGCTTTTTAGAATGTAGACATGGTAAAGACGATCTGCCGAAGTTCAAACCGAGCATCAGAATGGGGAAGAAAGGTGATTTAAGTGACTTCGAACATGGCATGGTTGATGGTCCAGATGGTCTGACTATTTCCAAAACTGCTGATCTACTGGATTTTCATCATAGCCATCTCTAGGGTTTACAGAGAATGTACTGAAGAAAAAAAAAAAGAAAATATTCAGCGAGCTGCAGTTCTCTGAGCAAAAATGCCTTGTTGATGCCAGAGGTCAGAGGAAGATGGCTAGACTAGGAAGTCAACACGACACATCGAACCTTGAAGCAGATGGGCTACAGCAGTAGAAGACCACACTGGGTGCCGCTTCTATCAGACAAGAATAGGAAACAGAGGCTACAATTTGCATGGACTCATTCACCAAAATTGAATAATTGAAGATTGGAAAATCACCGCCTGGTCTGATAAGATTCCATTTTTGCTCAGACATTTGGATGGTACTGTCACAGTTTTTGCAGAAACATCCATCCTCCATTGTGTCAGTGGTTCAAGCTGAACTGTTGGTGGAATGGTGTGGGGGATATTTCATTGCCACAGCCTACCTGGGTATTGTTGCTGATAATGTCCATCCCTTTATGACCAAAGAATACTGTGCCATGACATAAAGCTGAAATCATTTCAACTGTGTTAGTTAAACATAAGAGACAAAGCGACACCACAGTCTCCGGATGTCAATCAAATAAAGCATCTTTGGGATGTGGTGGAACAGGGAATTCAAATCATATTTGTGCAGCCAATATGGACCAAAATTTTACAGAAATTCTTAACACCTTGTTAAATTTATTCTGTGAAAAACTGAAAAGTGAGTTCTAAAGTCAAAAGTGGTTTCCAACCCAGTAATAGCAATGTTATACATATATACACACTGTATACATACAGAGTCAGTCCCAAAAAATATAGCAATACATTTAGTAGTTACAATATTTAAACAAGTTTTTCTTTTTCTGAAGTATCTATGCAATTTTTTATATACACTATCGCTCAAAATTTGGGATCACTTTCCAACTCCATGATTGTTCCTGATCTATTTCTTCCATACAGCATACATTAAAGTGATGCTAAAAGGATTCCAAAATATGAAATAAACTCCTTTAAACAGTTAACGTTAGGATGTATCTGCTACTTATTATCCGTTAAGCCTTCATAACGGCTCTAATCTAATCTGAGGTGCTGTTTGTTAATTGGTGATTTCTGAGGCTGGTGACTCTAAATGAACTTCGCCTCTGCAGCAGAGGTAAGTTTTGGTCTTGCCATCCAGGGAAGGTCTTCATGAGAGCCAGTTTCATTATGGGGCTATTTGTTATTTTATAGTTTTGAAATCTCCAGTATTGTTGTTACCTGTATAAAATAAATCACTTAACAAAAACAAAGAACAAAGGTAGTGTAAATCTCTCTCTCTCCTCAGCCAAAAAAGGAACGTCCCTTTTTCAGGACTGTGTATTTCAACAATAATGTTGTAAAAATCCGAATAACTTTACACATCTTCATTGTAAAAGGTTTAAACAATGTTTTCCATGCATGTTCAATTAACCATAATCAATGAATTAACATGCACCTGTGAAATGGTCGTTAAGACCTTAACAGCTTAGAGAAAGTAGGCATTGAAGGTCACAGTTCTAAAAATGCAGGACACTAAAAAGACTTGTCTACCGACTGTGAAAAACACCCAAAGAAAGATGCCCGGGGTCCCTGCTCATCTGCGTGAACGTGCATTAGGCATGCTGCAGGGAGGCATGAGGACTGCTGATGTGGCTAGGGCGATAAATCGCCATGTCCGCACCGTGAGACGCCTAAGACGGTGCTACAGGGAGACAGGAAGGACAGCTGATCGTCCTCGCAGTGGAAGACCACGTGTAACAACACCTGCACAGGATCGGTACATCTGAATATCACACCTGCGTGACAGGTACAGGATGGCCACAACAACTGCCCGAGTCACACCAGGAACACACAATCCCTCCATCAGTGCTCAGACTGTCCGCAATAGGCAGTCCATGAGGAGGAGATGCACTGCAGTACTTCAAGCAGCTGGTGGCCACACCAGATACTGACTGGTACTTTTGATTTTGAGCCTCCCTTCATTCAGGGACACATTGTAAAACATTTTTAGTTTATGTCTTATGGTGTTGACTCTTTTAGTGTTATATATATATATAGTATGTAATATGTACATTTTGCATCAATATACAAACTATATAAAATAAACTGAGATTAAGTATTTTAAAATTTTCTCACTTGCTCAATTATTTTCACTAATCCTATATACACCTCCATAGGCAACTCAGCACACCCTGACCTACATGCCAAGCGAAAGCGGTATCATGCCTGTAATGTAATAATTGCTGTGAAGAAGACTTCCATTACATGGTTTAGCACTATTATTATTATTGTTATTCTAATCATCATCGCTATTGTTATTCCCGTGATCCGAATCTGCCCCTTTAGCCACATCCTGTAGCAAATCCACAGGTACGCTAAAGCTCCGTCTGGATTCATTGTCCCCCTCTCTCTACCCCCCCTCCCCCCACTTTTAATACCGTCTCCACTCATGCACATTCACAAAGCATATCATTAAACACAATAGGGTTTTTATCACAAGCTGTCACGAAATACTGCTGGATTTGCATTGGAATTTAATTAGCCATTCTGCTGGTTCACACATCCGAGAAATCAGTCTTTTTCTTATACACACGCAGGTTCGCCCAGGCGCACACACTCACGTTCACACCGTTTCTTAAAATGAATAATACAAGAGGACAGATTTATGAATAAATATATACATTAATATTGACTCCACATTTTTTTTTGGTTATTGTTTATGCTGAACCATACAACTTTCTTTTGAGGGGAACAGGTGAAAGGTAACAGGAAATAAAAGGAGGTGAGAAACACAATATATCACTGCGACAGAGTAATGTTGCAGACTAGAATGAAACAGGAATTTATCAAATGTAAAAAAAAAAAAGGAAAAAAGATTGAGATTTAGATGCAGTACATGACTCAAAGTGGCACTGAATTCTTAAACTGATTTAAACACACACGCACACACACAAACACACACACACACGAAATAAGTTTTCTTTTAAAGTAATCCTGACCATTTTTGACTGTTTCACAGATAAAATATCCTCTGTAATAGCTGTCATATTGTTTGCCTGGTAGCTTGAATCTTTATCTGAGGCTTGACATCTAATAAAAGATATAAAAATCTGCCCTGCAGGTGTGTTGTGCGTAAGTGTGTTTTTTTTGTTTTTTTGTTTTCTTCTGTGCTATCTAAAAAAGAAGGAGGTGAGGAAAGTCCAAAGATGTTGCTCTCGCCATTTCCACCTGGGAGCTCGAAATGAAGGTATTTCTGCTCCTGGCCTTGTGGAATGTAAATGGATAACAATCAGACTACTCATATCGCAAATGCATGTTGCACATGTACGGGAGTTTTCTTTGGCGAGGGTTATCAAAAAGTTTTGAGATTCTTAACGTAAAACTTGGCAGTAAAATTAGCTATTGATGGTCTGGCACCTGGAGACGAATATTTCGATGCTCAATGTCGCAAATTTCTGTTGCAAAATGTACCATGTAGAAAAAGACAATGAGCATGCACCTGGCCGAGCTGCGGACCTGATGTGCTGTGAAGAAGTTGCTTCGTCTCAGGGTCGTACCCATACACCAAAGTTTCATCACTCATAATAATCCCAAACGGAACAGACGGGTCATCCATAGCAAGCTGACAGAGTTATTGGTAGTCAGCAGCCTAAGGGGCGCGTGTTCAAATCACATGTGAGTATCGCCTGGACTGTTCCATCAACAATGTAAGCAATGTTGTGGAATGTTCTCGACTATCATTATGCACAAGTTGCTGAATGCTCTTGTCATATTTGGGGGGTTAAGCACATTGAAGGCCTCCCTGATCTCTCGTCGTCTTTCAGTGACATCCTTTTACTATTGAAGTGTGCATGCCACTTAAAACACCTTGAATGACTAATTGCAGCATTGCCATGAATTTGCTGAATCATGCCAAAAGTCTTTGTGGCAGATTTGACTAGTTTCATTTAGAATTTCATGTTCAGTCTTTTGTTCTAACTTGCTGTCCATGATGAAATAGCAGACATGATAATGCACATGGTCAGAGTAGGACTAGGTGCATGGCTCCTGATGTCCAGGTACTCTGGTTTCCTCCCATAGTCCAGAGACATACAGAATAGACTGGAATAAATCAAGTAAGCGACTATTTTTTTAGAGTCCTTATAAACCATGTGTAAATAAGTCCAGAGATAGTCTTACTGGGTTACTGAGAGTTGAAGTCCTTGGTGGCCATCTTTGTATGCTGGGAGGTAAGGGTCTACCATGGCTTCTAATGTAGACCTGACACAGTGTTTGCCATGAACTCTGGTTTCCACTAAAACTGGCAGGGAATTTACCAAATTTGTGTTTTCCATTAAGCAATATCAGCAAAATAATTGCAAGTGTAAGCATAGTGTCTATAGACGTAGACAACCTATTCATCCATCCAACTAGGAACCTCTGTAGTCCAACTAGGGCCCATAGGGACCAACTGTATTTCCAAGCATGAGGATAACATGCAAACCTTCATGCACACAGACACCAACGCAGGAATTGAACCTGTAACCTGGAGGTGCAAGGCAGCAGTGCTAACCACAACATCACCATAGATTTCCTAGCTGTCCAGAGGTGTACTATAGTATGGTACATGATTCCTTAAGCAGTGACCTTGCACTCTAACTGGGATATGCGAAAACTAAAGAAAAAATAGTTTCACTGTTGTAATTTGTATGATAATAGTAATTTCTATAGCACTAGCACTGTTCACATGCTGCACATTTGCAGCGAGGCTCTTATGTCAATCAGGGCATCCAACCTGCCAATCTATGCAGTTCTGATTATCCAAAGAAGAGAGCTAATGACATACATAGGATATAGTATATATTAGGAAGATACTGTATAGTACTTATTTACTGACAAATTTAAAGCATTACAAGTACTGTTTTATTTACAGGGTTAGAAAAAGAAATTTTATTGCTTTTTTAACAAGACTTTTACATTTAAAGGTTAATCATGAATTGTGATAAGAGCAGGATAACATATTGATGCCAGGGGTTTGTGCATGGAGTTTGGTCACGGACATGGTCAGAACAAGACTAGTTGCTTGCCTCCCGATGTACACAGGACAATCGCTTTTGGGTAAGATGATTAATGCTTATTAGGACGATAGTTTCATGCTTATTATTGTTGCCTCACACCTTCAGGATTGAGGGTTCAATTCCCACCTTGGGTCTGCATGTGTGGTGTTTAGATGTTTTTCCAGTGCTTTATGGGTTTCCTCCAGGTACTCTGGTTTCCTCTCACAGTCCAAAGACATGCAGAATAGACTGGAATGAAAAAATCAAGTAAGCGCCCGTTTTTGTTCAGAGTCCTTATAAACCGTGTGTCAAGTTGAGATAGTCTTACTAGGTTACTGTAATTTGAAGTCCTTGGTGGCCATGCTTGTATGCTGGGAGGTACAGTAGGGGTCTACCATGGCAACTATGGCTACTAGGGGTCAACCATGGAATTGTGATAATGGCAGGATAAATTATCGATGCCAGGGGTTTGTGCATGGAGCAGACTGACTAGCATTTCCAAAAATGCCTGTAGTGTATGATTGGTGGCTTGAGTATGTGCATGGTTATGCCCTGTAATGAATTAGCCCCCCATCAAGGGTATTTCATGCCTTGTGCATCAAGGCTGCCTGATGACCCTACACAGGCTTTGTAGAAAATAGTTTAAAGCTTACTTATTGTGTAAAAAAAATAAAAAATCTGAAATTAATACAGCAAAAGGACTAACAACTATTTTATTTTGTTTCATTAACTTTACGTAAGTGTTTATTCTAAGAATATATTCAAATATTAGTTATTGCATAGTTTTAGTTAAAACACTTATGCAACTTTAATTCCCCTAAAATATGACTAAGACAATAGATGAAACTTTCCTCTAAAGCAGATAATTATGTAGAAAAGCACAATGTTAAAATATATATATATATATAAAAAAACATAGGGCTGTCCAAGTGCTAAAATCCATTTAGTCACACAGCTGGAAAAAAATGGCTTAAGTAATCAGCATCCCAACATCAGAAACATGGAATAAAGTGGTAATTCATATAGCATTACAGGAATAGGGAAATGGCAGAGGAACATTTAGTCAGATTTTGAAGTCACGTTCAAATGAATCCATTAGATTGCACCAGTAAATGAGATATTCGGCATGACTGATGATTTCAGTTCCAAACAGAATCACGCAGGGCGAGTTTGATTACGCATTCATGGCAAGATAGAAGTGTGACATGAAATACTTTACTTAGTCTCTTGTCTGCACCCGGGGAGATGGTTTTCATATTAGCACTCTCTTCCTTCTTTCCCAAACATGCACTAATGCTGTAATTCCTCCTTTTAGTCTATAATTTTTTACACCAGCCCAAGCCTCGTACGACATTGCTTGAAGTGCTTCATGAGTTCACTTAACTAGACAGCGAAGCCTTTCCAATTGCACACAGAAATCATTGTATTTACATGCTGTGAGTCCTCATTACTTCCACCTAATGTCCCTCACTTTTAATGGGCAGAGCGTGCAGTAAAAGCGGAGTGGATTTACCCACTGCATCACGACTACTGCTGAACTCTACAGTACCATTTTATGAACTGGAAGCCTTCATTACTTTTCTTAAGCTTGTTTTACACCGTGTGGCTTCGGCAGTCTTTTAAGATTATTACTCATCACACTGTACGAGACGTTCCCAATAAAATCTGGTCTGGATCTTATAACAGCCTTTGTGATAATGTGCACCAGGTTATATGATCAAGATCCACTAATGATAGACCTGCGATTAAGTAAAGCATAACAACAAATTGTATTGCAGTGATTTATAATAAGGCTTAGATTATATGGAGCATCCAGGGTACAAGTCTCTGTGAACGAGTTGTTATTACAGAAACAATAACATATCAAAATGAGACTTTAATATAAGACTGGGGTTTAGGTTGCAGCCAGAACTTCTGTCAATGGACCAAGGTGGCACGGTGGCGTAGTGGTAAGCAAGGTGACAACTACTGTACCAAGGGTAAGGACTATAACTCTCTTTCTTCAAGACTGGTGATGATCTGCTGCTCTTGAAGGGGAAAACCTCTTCCACTTGCATGAGCTGACAGATGCCTATGATTGGCTAGCATCACTAGACACCAATTAGTCATAACATTGCGATGCAAAATATCAAGGCCAGTATTGTGTAGGTTTTGCCACCAGGGCAGCTCTGGCCTCTTGGTGAATTACTTCACAAGGCTTCTGGATGTTGTGGAAGTTGGCAGAGGATCCTTTGAGTGCTGTGAGTTGCGTCCATGGATCAGACTTGTTTGCTTGGTGCATCCTATGGTTGCTCGAATGGATTGGTATCTGAGAAGTTTGGAGGGTGGGCTGGTGGCTGTGGGCTCTTTGTCTGCTTGGTTATGAAGCACTAGGTGTTCCAGTGCCTTTCTAGGAGGGCCAGCATTGATAGATTTGTGCTACATTAGTTTTTTCTGTGGCATGTGGCAAAAATTATGGTAGATCATTAATACTCAATGTTAATGTTTGATGTGAGAATTAAGGTGTGCCAACCCTTCCCCCATGAAAGATCATGGCCAATCTGCTTTTTAGACTCTCAGCAACGGATGGCTGTAGCATCACCTGAGAATCGAACTCGCAATCTCAGGATCATAGGTGGAACATTTTTCCATTCCGCCCATCAGGAGCCTCAAAACTCCAGACACTTGACATCAACTGACTATTTTCACAATAATCCCAAGTTGGCCACATGCCAAAAATAGATTCTAGTGGTCAGCTTAAAGGTTATTATGACTCCAGTCAAGGGCTTTTAACCTGCATCATACCACACAAGCATGTCATGTTTCAGCATGTACATTAGTGCACGAAGCACATCCACTCTCACAAGCTTCACCCGAGTGAACAAGATACATGACCTTACCATAAATGCCAAAACTCATTTCATATGCTGCTAAAGCTACTAAAGTTTGAAGGCTGAAAATGGGGCATGTCTGCAATGTACTGCATGAAAGTGACACACTGTACTTACAGACAGACGTTAAAGCAATCTACTGTAATTTGTGCACTTTAACCTTTTTTTTTTTTTGTTCAAGTCGCAAAGTGGAACACTGATCAAAAAAGATTCATATAAATCATATAAAATTATATTTAATATTACAGTGATTGCATTCAGGTTACTTTGACCTAAGAGCGGCATTGATTAAAAAAAGACTGGTAATTGTAGACAGCTGTGTTTGGTAAAGTTCATAATGATTATAATTTAAAAAGGCAACTCACTGAAGAAGAAGTTAGAACAATTTGTAAAAAAAAAAACATTATATATGTCCAGACCTATATATGTATACGTATGTCTGGAATTGCTGAATTCAGGATGAAAGATCAGGTTTTGGACAAAATGTTTGTTTTCTTGCACTAATATTAGAACATTAGAACATTATGGAACAGTTATTAATTGTAATTTACTTCAAAAAACTATTTAGAAATAATCATATTTTATAGATTCATTACACATAAAGTAAAATATTTCAACCTTTTTTTATTTTAGTGATTACAGCTTACAGCTAATAAAAAATTCAGTAACACTTAATATTAGGACTTAAAATACAGAAACATTTAACTTGGTCAGGGCTTCTTTAGCAGGACTACTGCATCAATGCGACATGGCATGGAGGTGATCAGCCTGTGGCTCTGTTAAGGCATTATTGAAGACCAGGTTGCTTTGATACTGTAGAAGCCTTCATCTCATCTGTACTGTACTGTCTATTTTGTGTTGTTGGGTCAGGTGTTTCCCATCTTCCTCTTGACAAAGCTTATAGATTCTCTATAGGATACAGGTCAGGCAAGTTGGCTGGCCAATCAAACACACGAATCAATGATCACTGACTGTGGAAACTTTACACTGGATGTAAAGCAAAATGCATTCTGTGCCATATCACTCTGCCTGTGAATGAGTCCAGGCAACCTCATTTCCAAATAAAATGAGTTTTACTTACATCTACATAAAGACCACTTTAGACCATGGACAATGCTCTTGTTCTTTTTCTCCTTAGTCTGGGTAAGACACTTCTGATGTTGTCTCATGGTTCAGGAGTGGTTGTGATACTAGGATTGGAACATTTACATCAGCTCATTTGTATGTGGTGCCACCCACAAAACTCCATAAAAGTGCAAATTGAATTTAATAAGAAAATGCATTAATAGTAACAACTGCTCTTACTCTGATCTTAACATTCATGACCTTACATTTTACATTTTTTTTATATGGATTCTGTATTTTATGTGTTTTAAACAGAGTTCAAGTTCAACAGTACATTCATGTCCCAAATATACATGGAAATGATGTGCTATAATTAACTTAACAGCAGATTTTTAAAGAGTGCCTTTTAAAGAGGAGGACAGGAAAGGTGGAGGGCTGTGCATGAAAGCATTTGCAGTGCAGTGCTTTTAACACCAGCCAAGCTTTTGCGGAGAGTAAATAAGGCTGGCTAACAACCTCTGTCTGCGTGTCGCTTTTACTTAGATTCACCGAAGGAGCGTCTTGGCCCGGTCGCCGGCCCAAGGTTGAGGGGCCCTGTGCTGATTGGTGAAGACGTTTTTCTTGGTCTGAAGCCTCTCTCTATGGACTGGAATAGCATTAGGATATGTGCGGTGAGCAGAAATATTCACCCGTGCTGCAGTCTCATCTGAATCTCCTGGGACCGTTTGACTTACAAGGACACAGGCAAGATTTTCCCACATACGCTAAACACCATCGGACAGGCACGGAATTGAAGAACTCTGTGCAAATCTTGTGCTCTGTCAAATCGAGAAAGGAGATGCATGGCATATTGCCCTCTCTATCGTCTCCCGTCATCCTTGCTTTCCAGCCCGCGCTATCTTGGAGGAAGAAAAGGCCTGCAGCAGGTTTTTGCACCCAGCTTGCCTAAAGCCTAAAGCTCTCAATAACACGATCAATATTTGACCTTCTACTGTATTATCATGCTTTTTCTTTTCTTTTATTCCCCCATTGGAGCCTGAAATTACATTTGCTGCTAAAGGCCATCATGCACAGCAGCTTCTAAATACAGTCCTGCCAGCTGCACTGAGAGCATCCAATGGGCCAAAGAGTGAAAGAAAAGAGCATAGATAGGGATGAGAGAGTGTGTCGCAGGCATACAATTACATTCATGAAACGCAGAACCTGTTCCATCACAGAATTTTGGAAAACTTTGCACTAAGATTAACTTGAAGAAATGATGCACAGCCGCACACTCCTGTCCACACTGTCGTGGTAAAGCATCCCCCCGTATAATCCTGATCTTGCTCTATCAAACCTTCACCTGTTTGGTTCCCTGAAACCAGGTCTACGAGGACAAATATTGACTTTTGAGGATAAAGTGAAGACTGCGGTGCGTCCGTGGCTCGCAGCTCATCCATTAACAATATCTCCAATGAGGGGATAAGACATCTCGCGGACAGATGGACAAAGCAAAGATATTATGTTGAAAAATTATGTTTTGATTGTCTTGATTGACTCAACCTCATATCTTCAGGAGAATGGTATATGTGGCTGTAAGGGCCATGTTTCATTTATATATATTTGTTGTTGTGTTTATTTCTATTTCATTAGTTAAGCATTACGCATTAAGTTTAGTAGTTAAGCATTTAGTATGATAATCGTACGTTGCACTGTGACATCATTTCATGAGTTGTTCTGTGACATCATTCCATAGTTGTGTAGCTGCATGTTTATCACGCACGGTAGTAGTTAGAATACGGAAGTTGTGGAGAACACAAGCTTTTGACCGTAATACTATAATCAAAAGGATACAGCAAATAGGTTGTTGTAACAATAATTCAAGACCGTAAGCTACAGGATACGAGTTGTTGCAACCACAGTGGATTTATGCAAGAAAACTATAAGAACTGTTAAACTTTGATGTTGAAAATAAAACAAGAGACAAAGAATTCAACGGACTTTGAGTCATGAGTAACCAAGTGTAACAAGAAAGATACGCGTCAGAACTTGTGAATAATATGCCCGCACAGTGGCAAAGTGGTATAAAACTAATTTGAATGATAGTAAATGATGATTCAAATCAGGGAAACAACCTTAAAAGCAGTTGTCACATGACTCCCATAGACGATATGCAGTGCAGTACACCTGTAACAGAGTTGTGCAGTTCTTCTCGATGAGTCTTCTGGCCCGAGTCGTTCCACAGATGCTATGTGGTGCAATAGGTTTAAAAGAACGAACGACTCGGACCAGAAGATATGAGAGGTGAGCTGCTCATTCTGTTTATCATAATATGTCCTTAGCTGCATTGTAATATTTTTATTACTGGAACTATAGCCAAAATTTGTGTATGTAGACGTGCTGGTGGTCTGTTTATTGAAAATGTAACATTTTATTTTATTTTTGATCAAAAGACGAAATGAACTAAATGACTCAAAAAAATATCTTCTTCATTTTGATGAACGAAATTCAAAACAAGTCACTAAAATTATTTCAACTTTCTATCACTAGTGTCCAGTTCCGGAAGCAGGTGTAAAAGTCTTCTAAAGGATTCTGGCTGTTTCTGCAGGATGTTCAGTAAAACTAAGCAGCTTATTTCTTACTGCACAATATTGTACCTGAAACTATAAAGTATTTTAAGCAAAGGGTTATCACACCAATTCTTGACTTTGTTCAATTAATTTCAGTCACTGCCAAGTTTTTTTGGATGTAGAACCTTTTTTTAAAGACATCGTTGTTTTACAACAGTTATTTGCATTTGCAAGACTTTTCACATTACTTTAAGAATAATAACAAAAAAAATCAAGCGGACGATGAGTTATATGCAAACGAAACAGACAAATGGTTGTTGAACTGCACAAATAAACTCATGAATGTAAAACACGTAAACAGTAAAATACCCTTAAGCATAAACAATGCAATAAAATACTAGTACTTATATTAATTCTTTAAAAAGTTTTAAAAGTTTGAGAAGATAAAAAATTGCCAAGAATTGGACCCGTGAGAATACTGTCCTTCGGCACAGTGGGGAAGATGAGAGAAACTAAAGGAAAAACTTTTCAAAGCTCAAAGTTTTATAATTTCCGAGTTTATTTGACCCTTGGGATTGTAAAGTTTTAAAATAAACCAAATTTTTTTTTTACACCACTTACATTAAATAAGAAGCAGCTTTTCCTAAGAGTGACTCATAAAATCCCATGCTTTAAACTTTAAACTTTTTGTTGTGGTGCTGCATAAAAGAAAAAGCCCTCACACTCACTAGGAACCTAGAAAACCTTAGTTGTCACTCCCGCAGGCTTGACCATAAGTGGATTATTAAATATAAGAGGGACGTTCAAGTCAAACCAGGACTTATGATGGATTTTTTTTGGTGAATGAAGGCTTAAAAATCGATTGACATTTAGAGAAGACTTCAAGCACAGTAAAAGATTTGAATGATGCGAACGTTTTAAACATCCATGAATGACGATCCCAGTTGAGGGGGTCAACATTCAGTTGCCTGATTCACGAAAAATCGATGGATAACGTCAATCAAATAGCTGAAGAGACGCACCTGTTTGTGGGAACTGTACACACAATCATTCACTACCACCACTACCAAAACGTTCTATTTTGATGGTGTCCAAGCACTAGTGAAACATGGAATAAGTTCGTTAGTGTAGCAGGAGATTATGTAAAGAAATTTTTACTTTTATTTGTAACTGTTCTCTTCTTCTGCACAATTAAAAGTCCCGGTTTAACCTTGAACCTAAGTACCTTACCTGTAGTAAGATAGAGGAAAAAAGGCATCTCAGTTTGCTGATTGAACTATTCGGATCAAACTACTTCACCTAATAATAGTAATAATAGGGTATGTCTCAATACTTTTAAAAATAGTATTTTCAGAAAATTGTGTTATTATTTTTATGTATACATTTTGCTTACTGACATGACCTATGCAAAGAAGTGTGTTCCTGTAGTCCTTATCATTCAGGTATGGAAATTTAAGGTTGGAAGGCTGAAAAAAAGCAGCTTATGTATTTAACACAAGTAAACATCTTGTGTTACAAGTGAGGACACTGAGGGTACAAGACACTTTAAAGTCAAATCATAGATCTTAGCCGCATGGCCTTCTCTATGGCCCACTTAAGCACTGAGAAGTCTATTACTGAGATTATCACGCTGCTTCATTTTAACCGAATGTAAACGCTGAAGCACATTGCCACTGATGGCGTACAATTTTGTCACCATTATCAATTTCAGATATCACCCAGTGGGTGCCAAGCTATCACCAGCGACACGAGGGATTTTATTTCTCTTTTTTAAATTATAAACCCAAATCACCACATATGGAGGGCATTTAAACAAAATAACCTTCCTTTACTTTCCATCTACCTTTTTAAATTTTAACCCGACATCACCACCTACAGGGGGCATTAAGGACAATAGCACTTCTTTCTTCTTTTCCTTCGGCTTCCTTTCTTCCTGTCCAGATAACTTCTACATAAAATCCTCTTTTCTGTCCTAAAGCTTTCCCTAAATCAGCACCTACTGTTAGACACAATATCCCTCCTTTCTTCTTACATTCTTCGTTTCTTGCCATCTATCTATCTATCTATCTATCTATCTATCTATCCATCTATCCATCTATCTATCTATCCATCTATCCATCTATCTATCCATCCATCTATCCATCTATCTATCTATCCATCTATCTATCCATCCATCTATCTATCTATCTATCTATCTATCTATCTATCTATCTATCTATCTATCTATCTATCTATCTAAAGAATTGAAGCTAAATATTATTGCTTCTCATTTATCTCACATTTTGTATTTAGTTCTTGTTCCTTCATTTCTTCTTTCCCTTCTTACTTTCTATGTAGCTATTTTACAATCTACAACTAAATCATACTCTTAAAGAGTGATTAATCACAATTCTCAAATCTCTATCTATTACCACTTATAAAAGGGATTTAAACACTCCTTCCTTCCTCCCTCCCTTCCTTCCTTTCTTCCTTCCACCCACCTGTTTTACAGTCTACACCAAAGCAACAACTCCTGTTTATTTCTCATTGATATCCTGTAATACTGTAACGTCCAGCCATGACTCCTTCTACAGCTATTCGCCACCACCCATCCAAGTGCATATCCAGCATGTATCAACCTGGAGCAGTTCTGTGCATGTACACTCACCACGCCACTTAGTAATGATACTTGAGATTCTGGTCCATGTTGACATGGTCGCATTATGCAGTTCCTGCTAATTTTTCAGGAGCACTCTCATGCATTTGAAGCTCCCATTCAAGTGCATCTCAAAAGTGCTCGATTGGATTTAGATCCAGTGACTGAGAACGCAACTAAAAAACTGAACTTGTTTGAAAGTTTGAGACGACAGGTTGGACTTATGCTGAAATTAACCTTTAGAAGATGGATAAATCGTAGCCATGAAGGGATGCACATGGTCAGCAACAATACTCATACTGTATAGGCTGTGGCGTTCAAAAAAAGATTGATTGGTGATAATAGCTCCAAAAAACATCCCCCACACCGTTGTACCACCTCCACCAACCTGCACTCTTGACAAAAGGCAGAATGGTCCATGGATTTATACTAATGGTGAACCCTTTGTGTTCCCCAGAAGGAATCATGATTCATCAGATCAAGCAAGGCTTTCTTGTTCAAATCTTCAACAGTCCAGTTTCGGCCCACTATACCCACTGCAGCCTTCGGTTCTTAGCTGACCGCAGTGGATCTTGATGTGGTCTTCTGCTGTTGCTGTAGCCCATCCGTCTCAAGGTTCTAGGTGTAGCTGTTTCTTCTGAGATGCTTTTATTTACACTACATTTACATTTTTACATTTGGGCATTTGGCAGACGCTCTTATCCAGAGCGACTTACATTTTTATCTCATTACACATCTGAGCAGTTGAGGGTTAAGGGCCTTGCTCAAGGGCCCAACAGTGGCAACTTGGTGGTTGTGGGGTTTGAACCTGGGATCTTCCAAACCGTTGTCCAATGCCTTAACCACTGAGCTACCCCTGACACTACAAGTGTACAGAGTGATTAGTTGAGTAACTGTCGCATTTTTATTCATCTCAAACCAGCCTGACCATTTCTCAATGATCGTTCTCATCTAAGAAACATTTCTGTCTGCCGAATTGCTGATCCTTGGATGTTTTTTTTTTTTTTTTTTTTACTTTTCTTTATTGCACTATTCTGAGTAAATCAGAGACTGTTGTGTGTAAAACTCCCAGGAGACCAGCAGTTACTGCGATACTCAAACCAGCCCATCTGGCACCAACAACCATGCCACAGTCAAAATAGCTGAAATCACATTTTCGCCCCATTCTGATGGCTGATGTGAACATTACCCAAAGCTGCTGGTCTGCATCTGCATGATGTTATGTGCTATGCTGCTGCCACATGATTGGCTGATTAGATCATTCCATGAATGGACAAGTGTTCTGTTAGTGTATATGTACTGCATTTCCAACAAACGCAGACTACACAACAGCAGGGCACACATACGCAGTGTAAAGCATACACCTACACTGTATCTATTCCTGTTACAATAGAAAACTCTGTGATTCTTAATAAAAGATGACCTCAACTCAACTGACTTGCAAACACTATGTGTGCGCTGGCAGATCTAAAAATTCGAATCCCTCATGATACCTGCGACTATTCAAACATATGAATCTCAGCAGTAAGTTCCACATTTGCAGTCAGTAGGCCACATTGGAGGCTCTTTATTGCACATATTAATCTCGCAAATTAATTTTGTGTTGCCGCAAAAGAACGTTTCGCAATTTCCCTTTGATTAAAAGCCCCGGCATTTTGGAATATATGACTTGAATCTTGGAAAGTAAGGGGGGAAAAATACAGTATACATACAGTGTTACAAAAAAGAATGGCAGAAAGAATAAAACCTGAAAATACAATGATGCAGAATGAAAGCAGTAATAAATTTATGTAAAATCACACAAACAAACAAACATGATAGAATCCACTGATCCACTGATGTGACAGTATGTGTGTGTGTTTGTTTAATAGAAAAATATCAGAAGCCTGCAGCATTTATTTCATGCTGAGTTTAATTCTGACAGAATAATCAAAGACAAATCAAAAGGGAACATAAAGTATATTATAGGATACCATGCAGAAAGAAGCAGAAAACCTTCCATTGAATATATGTTTTAAGTGATTTTCAATGTTTTTTTCATACAATATGCTGTACCCGTTTTGATGTTTCTAAATAAGTCATGTACCAATGTGGCACTGTGGCCTTGCATGTCTAGGATTGAGGGGTTGGTTTGCATGTTCTCCCCATTCTTGATGGGTTTCTTCCAGGTACTCCAGTTTCCTCCAACAGTCCAAAGACATGAAACTAATTTTAAAGGGATTTCCAAATTGCCAGACATGTGTGAGTGTGTGCATGCTTGTGTCCTGTGATGGGTTGGCACAGCGCTCAGGGTTGTTTCAATGTGGGCTCCAATCAAGGTTGTTGCTCTACTAGGATTGGCTTCAAGCCTCCTGAGACCCCGAATAGGATAAGCGGTCTAGATAATGAATAAGTAAGTGAGTGAGAATCATGTACCTATTGTGGGGAGATGCTGGAGCTTAAGCCATTAACCTAAAAAATAAAAATTAGGAAATGCTATGCATGAGATACAGAAAAAATATTTGCACAAAAATGCCAAAATATTCGTTTAACCTCTGAGGCTAATGGGCACATCTATACGCAGAAGGGCTCAGGTCCCTCACCAACCCTTAATAATGAATTAGCCAGATCTCAGCCTCAGGGCTTTGTTGCAAGTAATTTCATTCTAACTATTTTGGATGATATTCCACTTTGCCAAATGAGTGAGCGTTCAGGGGATATTTGTCTCCGAAACTAAATATAACTCAGAATCTTGGTACACCATGCATCATTGATTTAAAAACTGGACAAAAACAAGTCATTAAAATGACTGACGTGCTATTTGCTACCCGAATTCAGTCATAACCGACTATGCACTTGGAGAGTTGCATTAGTAAAATATCAAGTTGTTTGTTTTGAACATTTAAAAAAAAAAAATTTAACAGGATGTAGTGTACTATGGTGTAGTACAAGTGTTAAAAAAAAAGAAATGCTAGACTTCATTTGCATTTCTACTTTAATTGCCGATTAAACAAAATGCTGCTTTTACAGCCAAAATACAGTGAAGTTGTCGTTCCTGTTATATTTTTGAGAATGATTAATTACATTTTTCCATGGTATAGGTCTCATGGTAGTCCCATGGTACCACTATCATGGTATTTTGACATTACAATAATACTTATTTGCTGATATTATACATGTACCACACTATTGTTCATAGTTCTACCATGGTCCATATTGTGGTACAACAGGACATCTACTATAGTATGGTATGTTGTTCTAAAATGTGCTGTACGATGTGGTACTATACGTAGAACATGTTCCATGATACTGTGATAAAATATGCTAAACATGTTACAGTAGGTCAGGTCAGGGTTTGATTCCCACATTGGGTCTATGTGCATGAAGTTTGCATGTTCTATCTATGTTTGGTGGGTTCGCTCCAGGTACTCTGGTTTCCTCCCTGTAAAGTAGCACGTCAACAATCATGTAGTGAATAATAACAGACTTTTATTTTGAAAGACTTTTATTTTTCTTGTTGATTCTGCTTGAGAAACGCTCACATGAAAGGTGCAAATTTCATGTTGATTGTTATGAGTTGGACTAACGATGTTTGTATATTAATGTCTTTGTCTTGGAGTTGACTAGTGGGAGGGGCCACAAACAGGAGGTCAACTATATGTCCTCCTGAAAGGGTGGAGTTGGTCTATTAAGGATGTTTAGGCTTAAAATTCATCAATTTGGAAATATTGGATGATTGTGATGAAATAATATCAATTACCAAAGGTGAAGGTTGTTTTAAATATTTTCTGTATATTAATAAATTTTCTGTAATATGTAAAATGCTCATTTAGTAACTAATAAGGGGTTACCATTGGCCAATTTAAAAATGAAGGAGGAGTTGGAAGGTTGGGGCGGGGGGGGGGGGGTTCTTTTGTTAGTTGTTTCCTTTTTGGCTACCTGTATTAGTTGGACTTTGGTCCATGTGAACCTTTTTGGAAAACCTGTGGCACAGTAAAATTTTTTTCCTTTTACATTGTTGGAGTCTTTGCCATCTCTCTTCACGGCCTGTAGCCTTGTATCGAATATCATACCACATTCCCACAATCCAAAGACATGCAGGTTAAGTTAACTGTTAATAACCATTAGCCTCAATGGTCCCTAGTAGACTACAGAGGATGATGGATGTACCATAATGGTAGAATTTATATAATAACTTCTGCATTGCCATTTTTACCTGTTATGGTACTTTCTAAAGATTAATAAACGACACTTTGGGATAATACCATGGTACTTATTGGGTACCACAGTGGCTACCAAGTTCATTAGGTGTTTAATATGGTACTGACTGGACTGGTAGCCACTGGTAGCCATCCACTATGTAACATGGCATTCACTAAAGTATTGTGGTATATTCCACAGTACCCACTAAATAAGGGCTTCAGTGGGTACTGTGCCAAAGTACCTACAGTGGTATTCACCAAAGTATGTGATACATACTGTACCATAGTATCACCCACTGACATGCCATGGTACCTTTACTATTTAGATTTACTTATTTGGCAGATGCCCTTATCCAGGGCAACTTACATTTTTATCTTATTATACATCTAAACAATTGTGGATCCAGGGCCTTGTTTAAGGGCCCAACAGGGGGAACCTGGAACCTTTCAAACTGTAGTCCAATGCCTTAACCACTGAGACCCCCCCTGAACCCCTGACTATAACCAACAATAGAATATAGCATAATTTCTTACGGGGTGCTCTTGGGCGCTTTCAATACTTCCGATGTCTTCTTGTTTATTAGGTCAATTTGTCATGTTTCTAAATGACTAAATCAAGACTATAGTCAAGGTCCCATGGTACTCCCTGTTCTTTCTTACATCTTAATCCTGTTTCCACATCAAATATAGAGAAATGAATACATTTTGCAATTCTAAACATCATGAATCATGAAAGGAATGTTTAGACATGGAAAATCTTGGCCATAAAATAAAAATGATTACCATTTGAATGAATACTACACTTCTTTTTGTACCTATGTGTGAATGCATTTTGGACCCACTTCTCAAATTTGCACAGTTCTACAAAATGGCCAAAATTTCACATACCCTTTGTCTCTATTCAATCAACGGTAGAGATAATTACTCAGCCAACAAACAGTAATTAGTTTGGAACTAAATATTGCAGTTTAAGAAAGCCTTCACTTGTGGTAACATAACATACAAAGGGTTGTGCTTCAGTCTTTATACGTCTCTACACACACCCACACACCTCCCCAATACCAATCCTCTGGAAAATAGAGCAGCTATGCTGCACCCTGCCGCTTACCAAAAAGTGACATGATAATTGCTATAGAAGTTTGCGGCGATGAAGAAGGAGGCTTCATCTAAACATTTTTACACATCACGCTTTTCAGTACATTTCTCATTCATCATTTGTGTTCTGTTTCTGTCATGTTTGCATTATTATTATTTTTTTTAGTCAAGTGAATTCAACATGTCTGATTCTGCCGGCTAATATGCATTCCATGTTCAATACAGAGCAGGCTTCATGGTCATGGACAGATAGTTTGGGAACTGGACCGAATAATGCCAGGATGTGTTGACAGACAGATGAAAAGGTGAAAAGCCTGTCAAGCTGTGAATGGTCGCCCGTTCCGTGGCTTTTGTGTGCGTTCTGTGTGTGATGATTATAGCCACGGCTGCAGCCTCTTCACAAAAGGGGTGAAGTGCGAATGGACAGTTTTCCTGGCAGTCCGTCTCCTCCCCTTTAAACACAGAGTCCACAGCTGCCTCAGCGAAACTCCACGTTTCATCCGTTCTAGATTCTGCCCCCATGTGAACCAAGCTCATGAAAAAAACATGTTTATTTAAGGCCAAAATATAAGTAATAAACATACAGTACTGTATATATATACAGTATATTATACTGGCTGCAATCATGCAGAATACAGGTCAAGTCTTCTTCCCTTTAAGGAGGGCTTTTCTGTTCTGCACAGTTGGAGAGAGTGGTTATTTTATGTATAGTGGTCTTCATGTGAGCCCAAACCTGCCTTAGCATTCTTCTCATACCTCTCTCACCAACAACACTGGGCAATGATTGGATCGACTGATAAGGGTCTGGATTACTGATCAGAAAATAAGGGTCCCAGGACATAGGACCACCAGCCTACTGCTGTTGCATCCTTATCTGCTCCAGGGTGAGGTATCATGGCTAAACCAGTGCTCCGACCACAACTTCTTAACAAACTGGGATTGTAAAAAAAAAAAAATTCTGTAATGTAATGTAATGTTTTTTTTTCTTCTAAAACAAGAAATGTCTTCCTGCAAGAATTGTTGCTCACTAGATGGATTTTGGAGATTTGGAAATGGTGAAAAGAAGAAGGTTTTTGAAATATTCAAACGAGGCCGACTGGCACCAACAACCATGCCATAGTCACATTCAACAAGTGAACTGTTTCTCTGTTTTCTCTGCACTCTCCCACTAAACAAACGCATGTTGCAAACACATTACATGTTAATTCCTGTTATTAGTATACTCCTCCAAATTTAGCTGGAAACATAAAGAAAATCACCTGTTTACCTTTTTCTCGAACCTTCCACTGAATCCAGTGGGATTGCTTAAAAAATATTAAGATGTTTACTAGCCAGCTGGGTAGTTATGTGTGGTGGTGCAAATGGTTACGGCTTTGGGTTACTGATTGGAAGGTCATGGGTTCAAGCCCCAGGATTACCAAGTTGCCAATGTTGATCCACTGAGCATAGCCCTTAGCACTATCTGCACAAGGGGTACATCATGGCTGACCCTGTGCTCTGATTTGACCTTCCTGACTGGGATATGTAAAAAAATCATTTTACTGTGATATAACAAATAAGTGAATCTTAACAATCTTGTGCCCCAAAAAACTGTGGTGACCCCTAATGGTAGCAGCTGAAACAACAACAACAACAACCTCAGCTCTTACTTAAATCATTTTCATGATTACTACTTTTACTTGTAAGTAAATTTCTACTAGCATAAAAGTATGTTTATTATTTTATACTCTTTACGCACTTCCAAATCTGAAGCTTTAAGGTCGCTAGGCCAAACTGTATCTATTTTTAGCTTAGAAGAAATAAGTGAGAAGGATATAGTGCGATAGAACTGGCCAAAATGAAACAAGATAAAACAATGTAACTTTATGATCCTGAACCAGGTTTAACTATGGACGTACGCAGCCTCTGTTTCAGCGTTCGCACCTACCAGCTGGCCCCAGGGCAGTGGTGCACCACGGGATTTGGTGTGTATAAACTAGAGTCATACATCATTGAGAAGAAGTCTGCAGGAGAGAGGTGCAGGCCAATAAGTCTGGGGTTAAACAATGTAATTTGGATTGTGTATGCACAATTTATTTCAAGTGTCAAAAGTAGTTTTAACTTGTAGTAATTATTTGAATTTAAAAAGAAGAACAAACAATAACTAAATAATATGCTCGTGTACTGCTACCGCTGGTAGTGAAAAAGAAAACACAAAGTTAGTTGGTGGAGTGCCAGGCTATATCTGTAGTCATTCTAAGTGGCTAAATGGGCTAAACCTTCATGGTGACTTCCAAAAGACAATTACAGCAATCAGATGGGAAAAACAGCTGGAGTGAGAAGAACACAGCCTGTCCTGTTACTGGCCACTGACACTGGAGACTCATTCCTGAAAATAATACATATTATGGTATGAACACTGTAATTCTTCCGGTGCAAATTGCACATAAATATACACTCGCTGTCAGTCAAAAGTCATGCAGATTAGGTTAATTAGGGTATGTGTGTGTCCTACGATGTACAGTATTGACACCCTGTCCAGGGTGTACTTCGCCTCGTGCCTTAAGTCCCCCCCCCCCCCCATGCCCCTGTATACAGGTTAAGCAGTAAAGAAGATGAATAAATTAATAAATAATAACTTAAGTCAGTGACATTTGTGTGGGAGTAATGCCTTAATGAAAAGAGACATCAGAGAAAAAAAATGGTTTAATCTGCCATGAAGGATATAATAACTCATTTGATGACTCTTTAGAACTGTGATGAGCAGAAAAGCATCTCAGTATGCTTAAAATATTGGACTGTGAAGTGGATGGGCTAAAACAGCAGAACTGAGCCACACTGGGTTCTCCTCTAGTGAGCCAGGAACAGGAAACAGAAGATATCAATGGGTATAGTGGTTGGGGCAGTGGTGGCTCAAACAGTTAAGGTTCTGGGTTACTGATGGGAAGGTCTGGGTTCAAACTCCAGCACCAGTCAACTGAAACTTTTGAACCCTTGAGCAAGGCCCTTAACCCTATCTGCTCAAGGGACAGTGCATCCTTGCTGATCATGTGCTCTGACCTCAGATTCCTAACTGGAATATTAAAAAAAAAAAATCACTGTACGGCAAGGTACATGAGACAAATAACTGAATATATATATCTTTAATTACAGGCTCATCGAAACTGAACTATTGAAGACTATTTTCCAGGTTTTCACTTGTCCAGTCTGTGTGAGACAGATATGTGTTGGCTGACAGGAGAGGAACCTTCTGCTGTTGTAAGCCGTCAACCTCAAGGTTTGATGTGTTTGGCATTCTTTTTGGGCAGGTTTTTTTCCCTCTTTTTCCCCCCTCTCAGCATGGTTGCAAGAGTGCTTATTTGAGTCACTATAGACTCCCTGTCAGCTCTGACCAGTCTGGTCATTCTCTTCTGATCTCTCTCATCAACAAGGTGTTTCAGCCTGCAGACCCTCCACTTACAGGATGAATGGGTTTTCACACCATTCTGTGTAAACTCTAGAGACTGGAGTGTGTGAAAATCCCAAGAGATCAGCAGTTTCTGAAATACTCAAACCAGCCCATCTGGCACCCACAGCATTCAACAGTCACAGATAATCACACGTTTTCCCCCATTCTGATGTTTATTGTGAGCATTAACTAAAGTTTATGACCTGTATTTGCATGATCTTATGTATGCATTGTGCTGCTGTCACTGATTGTCTGATAGGATGCCTGCATTAATCAGCAGGTGTACAGGTAATCCCATTAAAGTGGGTCCTTCTGCCCAATCAGACTGGAGCATGCTGGTAAAAGGTACTATGTATGACTCAAAAATAACTATGAGGCATGTTGTAGAGTTTAAAACTAAACATAAAATATTTGAATGAACGTTTTTGTATCTAAAGTAGCATTAGCTCAACTTCTTTATTAGTTTATATTTGTCAATTAAGAAAAAATAACTTGGTTTAATGGAGAATATGCATGAAGATTTTCAAAAATGCATTCCTGTATTGTTTGTAAAAGATCAGCTTTAATAATACTTTATAATGCTATCAACAAAGTTGATAACAAGAACCTACAAACGTGATCAGAGTCTTGCTTACACAACCTTTCAACATTCCGCAAACTAGAACCTTGTTCAACATTGTAAGAGCATTGACTTGAGGTTCATATAAACTTGTGTCAAATCTTTATTGAATAATTCTAAGTATGTTGCAGAAGCAACCAGAAAATAATGATGGAAATCAAATATAAACCCCTAAATTAAATGAGTGCATGAACTGCTTAAATACACTAAATATTGATTGAAAACTGGAAACAGGGATGTGCATAAATAAATCAATGAGCAATGAGTTAATGTGAAAAGGAATCAACGGAACTCAGAAAACAGAGGCTATTTATGATATTCTTGGAATTAGAATTTCCTAGTAGTAGTTATGTTTTAGCTTGGAAAAAACTTAATTAAATGTATTATTTACTTAATATAAGTATGTTGTTATGGATCTAAATTATTAAAATATTAGAATAGTTTGTTACATCATACAGAAAATGATTTCCTTTAGAAATGTATGTTAATTTTTTTACCTTAATACAGTACTTGATTGAGACAAATCTGTGCATCAAAGCCGTATGACTTGGAAGCAATCAGCTTGTGGCATGACTAAAGCTTTATTAAAGACCAGTTGCTTTAATAGCAGCCTTTAGCTCATCTGCATTGTTGGGTCAGGTGTTTCCCGTCCTCCTCTTGACAATAATCCATAGATTCTCATTGGGTTCAGGTCAGGAATGCTGGCTGGACAATGAAGTACAGTGATATAATGACCAGCAAACCAATTAATGATAGTTTTGGCATTGTGTTGCTAGAAAACTTTAAAGGGTAACATTTTTTCTTATGAAAATGGACATCATAGCTCATCATCTGAAACTGAACATACACCAATATCTGGAACCTTTTTGTGGTTTTAAGATATTTCCATATCTGCTCATTATCATGTTGGCTCTGTCTTGCAATTTGTCGGTGCTGAGGTTTAAAAAGTGGGAGGAAATCTCCTGCAGTTTAGAGGATTAAGGGCTACAAAGTGCCCGTCTGAAGAAAACGAGGGCCAGCCAGCGGAGTGATACAAGTGAATTAAGAGATTAAGATGGTTTATAAAGACAGATTACAAAGCCATAGGGGTTTCTGAATGGGAAAGACAAACCTTGAGATGGGATAATTCCCTTGTACTTTTCTCTCATGGATAGGCTATTATTTCACATCGCACTCTCTTGCTCATGAATCGATTAGTAACGGACACCCAGACTGAGACTTTGCCCTCAAAGAGGTGCTGAGAGATTGAATGAGAAATAGAGACGACAGATAGAGAAAGATAGAGAGGGTGGATAAAATCAGTTTTGTGGTACTGTTACACTAGCTATGTGTCTCGGGGTCTCTGACTGCTCCTGTTGAGACGACACATCCAACATGGCTGCGAGGAGAGAGTGATGGATGTTGTCCCAGCACAACAAATATACAATATTAGGATTATATTGAGAAATAAACAGTTTTTAAACTAATTATGATGTTCTGTTATTCTGCGCAATCAAAAGTCTCAGTTTGACTTTAATCACCTTCTGTACTTTGCATGGTATTGCTGATTTTAGAAGTGCAAGGTCTTGCGGTGAACAGCTTTTGACCTTCTGAAATGTAATTAAACAACTGAGTATCAAAGGTCATCGGTTTCAATAAGACATTCAGCAGTGTAGACAGAGAGACAGCCTGGAAAAGTGCAAAGTATATGGAATACCATGAAGTTTTTTTTACCATGAACTTAAGATGGTTCATCTGAACAGGCACTGCCTATACAGAGTACGTAAACATCATGACATGTGACAGTTGACCAAGTGATCTGGACATTGCAAATCTAGCCCTGTTGCTGAATCTCTGCAATCAGTAACCCTGGCGAACACTGCATAATTCCACAAGCTTGGGGAGCAACCTCTCAAACCAACAAGACTTTCAAATGGACATACCAAGCAGGTTGGGTAAAGATACCTTGATATTCCAGAGCCACCCAGATGTTTGGCCATCCAAGCACTTCAGTCAAAAGAGCAAGCTCAAGCTACATAACTCGTTCGGATTACCTGGCAAGATTATGTTACAAACGGGGAAGTCATGAAAAGCTCTAGCCGTCACGTCCTGTTAGGTGTTGGACTGTGGGCTGAGGTGTGGCATGGCATAGAGGCAGAGGGGGATGATGCTGAACAAAGAGTCTTTAATAATAAACAAAACATGAACAAAGAAGGTTGGCTAGAACTTTGGAGCAGACTATAAACAAAAACAAACAAACAACTAAGGCACAGACAAGGGATTACACAACCTAATATACAGTACAGACATGGGTTACAAACCAGACAAGACACACTAAACAGCCTAGCAGACTAAACACAAGGGACAATACATGCAAGGGGCTAAACACACAAGAGAGGCTTGGCTAGGCCTACTAGCTGTTATGCCCATTAGTAGCTAAGCTAGCTAGTAGCTAAACAGACTAATTGCTGAATAGGCTAGTAGCCAGAGAGCCAAGGGGCGGACAGACTAGGTACACAGCAGACTAGGTATGAAACAGACTAAGAGCTAAACAGACGAGGAGACTAGACAGACTAAGATCTAAGCAGATTAATAGTGCACTGATTAGTATTTATACAGACTAAGAACTACACATGCAAAGGGAGTTACTCACACATGAGGGTAAACACAAAAGGCTAATTCTCCTAGAGGCTAATCCTGCTAGGAGACACAGAGACAAAGACATAAATAATGACAAATATAAACTTAAAGCTCCATAAACAAAAAGGCCAACTACAATTAAACAAACTAAAACAGAACAAGACAAAACCCACTTAACCGAACTGAAATTAACATTAATGCTCGACCCAGTTTCCCCAGAACTAACAGCTATTTATAAGGAATCTAACGAGCATTCTCGGTTCAGGTGAGCATCCGCGTCACCTGACCGAGGTGCCCTCTGGGAAACTGAGTCTACAAACAAAAACTACAAACACAACATATTGCCCTCTAGTGGTGAACCCTCACACTAACGAAGGGTGTTTGATCATTATTGTGAAAGAATGCTAGGATGCATCAAGAAAATATCTGATAAGTCTTGGCTACCATGCCAAGACTTGGTTTAAATAGACACCACAAGCAGGGAAAATGAAGCAGTTAACAAAAAATTGAAAATAAAAGCCGAGAAGAATATAGAGATAATGGATTTGACCTGGAAGGATGCAAAGAACCTGCTGATGGACAAAGTGTGGTCGAGATCAGCTGCTGCTGCCCAATGTTGAGGTGGGAACAGGGGGAACTACACAGTCACTCACTAATTCGCTGAACTGCTTTTTCTGTATACGGTCAAGGGAGGCCTGGAGGCTATCCCAAGGGACTCGGAGCACAAAGGCAGGATAAAGCATACACACTCACACACTATGGGCGATTTGGAAATGGCATTTATCCCACTCTGCAAGTCTTTGGACTCTGGGTGAGAAAACCCACATGCAAACAGAACCAAAAGCAGAACTCAAAGCCTTGATCCTGGATTTGTAAGGCAACAGTGCTAAGCATTACAACACTGTACTGTACCGCACTGGGGAGTTAATTTTATCGTACCCTGGGTCAAAAGTCTACTGGTGAGCCATGGACTGGATGTAGACACAGCAAAGTCTTCTATATGACTGAGATGTTTTTGATAAGTACAGCAGTGGAATTGCTAAACTTATGAAAAGAAATGGAAGCACGACTCTCCCCACATCTACTGTGTAATTATCTTAACACAGATTTATAATCGTCAGCCCATCTGAGCAAAGACTAGCTACAAGGCTGAAAATATTTAGGAAAATGAATTAATAAATTAAATGTAGGAACAAATTGGAATTCAGATGCACAAAATAATCCGAATGTGGCAATGAATGTTCTGTATCTTACACATATAAATTAATTCAAAAAATACATGGAAGCAAATTGAAAAGAAAAAAAAAACCCCAAAGAAGTATGCGTTTATTATTAAAATTCATATGCAAGAAATTTTGTGTAGCTGGATCTTAGGTAGGAAATAGGAGGTTATTTTAAATATTTTCTCTCCCCTGTCAATCACAGCGACATTTAACATGTGTGTGTGGGGGGGGGGGGGACCTGCTCAAACCAAATTAAGGAAAAAATTAAAAATAAAGAAAATAAGATAAACTATTTTAAAGACAGTAATGTTCTCTTTCTGTTTTGTCTTCCAAAAACCAGAAAGAGAGGCCGAGAGACAGAAAGAGTACAACTGACACAAGCAACAAGAGACTTGTTAGTATGAACGAACTGGGCATATTGAGGCAGATTAAAAGAATATAGAATAAAAAATTTTTTATACAAGCTCTAAAAAAAGTACCAATGTTAAAAAACAAGCCGCAGGAACAAATAAAATGAATATGGAACTGAAAAGCAGAGAACGTAGTGGGAGGGGAAGATGGAAAGTGCTGTCCGCTGCAAAGTCTCTAAACAAAGGCAGAGTGCAAGGCGAGTTCCTCTAGCCTCCTTCCCTTCTCAGAAGAACCAGTAAGCACTTTTTTCCCCTCACTTGAAAAGCTTGCACGAACTCAACCCATCAGCACTTTTCCCCCCACGCAAAAAGCGGATCCAGGTAAAGCGAAGCTCGCGCGCAGGATTTCTCCTCCACATTCTTCGCTTCATGTCAATCTTGCTCTCAGGATTTCTGCGTCTCTCAGTCTCATGTTTTTCTTCACTGTATATCCACCTATATGGGGCGCTCGCTTTTTTTTTTTTTTTCACTTTCTCTTTTTAGAGCTTCATCCCTCTAAATCCCTTCCTGCTCCTGAACCCGGCATAATGCCTAGCTGTCAGAAGCCATTATACAGGCAGAGTTCAGAAAGATAACTGGCTAAGATCACAACACGTCCTTTAAACCCAGCGTTGCATCTCATAGTGCCTTTTATGTTGCTGTAAAAAAGGGACAAAGATATTGCTTCCACTTGAACTGTTCCAGTTTGTGTCACTAATAGACTGGTTATATTCATTGTTTGAGCAATTGGAATACCTATTGTGTTAGATTAAATAAAATCCTTAATTCGCCATTAAATGCACTTTCTCCACAATAGGGTGTGATTTATCATGAGCGCTAACGAATAGCCATGTTTATGGAACAAAAGAGGAACGTGGCTTAAAGCATCAGAGGCGCTCACAAAGCTGCAGACATCCACGGATGGAGGCAAGGGCACTCGCCCACACCCACACATGCACACACACACACACACACACACACACACATCAGTGGTTGAATGGCAGAGCTATTCATGCAACCAGAGTCCCCCACTGTGAGCAGCACTCTCAGAGGGAACTTGAACTGAGACACAAATTACATTTTCTGCACAATTAAAGCAGCGGCAGGGCTAAGTGTGGAGAGAGTGGCCTGCGCCCCTGCAGGCCCTGCTGCTCAGTATAATGGCCATGTGATGAAGATGGCCTCCAGTTAATTAGCTCCTGAAAATATTCATTCTCGCCTCAGCACCACTGACGGAAAAGCGGTAACCTTGTGCGTGCAGACAGGCGTCTCTCGGCAGACCCGGAGCGACAGCCCACAGACCCGGTTACACCGGCCTTTCCACTGAGTGTCAGGTTCCCGTTCCATTAATTAGCGAGTAATTAACGTTCATTAGTGTCTGCTCTAAAAGAGGAGCAAACATATAAACAAGGTGGAAGCGAGCTCTTTAAGATCTTTAAAACGTCGTTTTTAGAGGCGTAAACGAAATTAAATAAGTTATTTGGAATAAAGGGGTATGATGGTAGAAAGAAATACAAATACAAATAGAGGTGTGCTATCCAAATTTTTTTTTATAGAAAGCTTTGCCGGAGTTGGTTGTATTGTATCTTGTAGAACTGGGATCCTGTGGGACGCAAAATCAACATCAACAGCAACAACAGCAACATACAACAAAAAGCAAAGGGAGTTGTTTTACTTTTATACAGGTATAAATGAGGTGTCAGAAAAAAAACTACCATATTTATGAACTTAATGGTGCAGGGATGTACAATATGTTACAGCTTTGGTTAGGTTGTTCACTCACTCTCTCATTGTTTATACCACTTTATTTTGTATACAGGGTTGCAAAAGGCGGGGGGGGGGGGGGGGTGGAGCCCAACCAAGGAGACTTACTTATGGGTACAACCCATCGCATGGCACACACACATACACTCAACAAATCAAAAAGGAGGAAACCAGAGTACCCGGAGGAAACCCACCAAACACAGGGAAAATATGCAAGCTCTATGCACTAGACCGGAGGCGGGAATTCAACCCAGATCCTGGAGGTGCCCGCATGGTCCAAAGACATGCCTTGTAGGCTAACTGGCACGTGTGTACTTGTGCCCTGCAATTGGTTGGCACCCCATCCAGGATGTACCCTGTCTTATTCCCTGAGTTTCCTGGGAAAAGCTCCGGACCCCCTGCAACCATACACAGATGGGTTTCCATTGGAAGTCACATGACTATATCATCTGGAGATCGCTATGTCAAATCTAGGTTGAAGTTTTAGCCTTCCGCAGCCGGGAACCTAGAGAGAGCTGATTGGCTGAGCTCTCTCCGAGGGGAGGGATAGGAGGCGTTCTACCGAGGTTTTCAGCTGCTCTCAACGGTGCATACGCAAGCAGTTTAAAAATATAGCCTATGGTTGCCTGGCGTCATGTGGCTTTAAGGAAACACATGATAGTCTTCACTCTGTCTGGTTGGTAGTTTTAGTCTTAATGTGGGAGCTGCTCTATCGATGGGTAGCACTTGGTTACAACTATATTGGGGAGAAAATCTGAATAAATATCCCAAGAAAAACTGTTATGATAATAATAATTAGGAAGTCACATGACTAGTTGGATTTTATGTTATCTTTTAATACTATACTTTAGAAAGTATTTTGAGGCTAGCAGTTTCTTCCAGTATATTGAATATTATGGGCTATTTTGTGTAGATTCATTACCTACGGCATAATCCATATTAAATCAGTTCCAGGTTGTAACACTACAAAATGCAGAAAAGTTCAAAGCAGGGAGTGAATAATTATGCAGGGCACCGTGTTCCACTTTTAATTTTCTCCTGTCTCAGATCTCAGGTGTTAAGGTGAAAGGAAAAGAAATTGGATATTAAAAGAAAGTCATTGAGAATAATGATCTGGATTATACTTCTGTAAAAAAAAAAAAAAAAAAAAAGGCAAGGCCTAAGAGAAAAAATTGGATTTTTGGCAATTTTTTTTATAGAATAGTCCTTTCCTTTTTAAATATGAGTTTATTTTTGAAAATGATGTTTTGAAAATGCTTTTATGTTTGACCCATATATTTAAAATGACTTAAATAGATAAAAGCGCGCACACACACACACACACACACACACACACACACACACACACACACACAAGATAATAGAATTGATTTGTGGAAGAAAATTTTTATTCCACTGATCATGACCATGTTTCGAATGCAGTACATATACTATATAGTATCATTAATACATTTATATACAGTACAGTATAACTTTCTTTCTATTTCCTCCCACTCATCTTGTTGGTTCTATGGCCGATAGCTCCAGGCAATATTTATATCACTCAAATATTTTGGAAAATCGTACTACCCACTTTCTATTTTTCAACATCTATTATTGGTCTTTGCAGCAGTGGTGAAAGCTTCGTGTCATCGCATGAGTGATTAAATACCATGCTGCTCTGTTATTTCCAAAATATTGACTAGACATAATGGTAGAAGGAGCTCCAGCCTTTTCATCTCTCCTCATCCACTTGAAGCCAATTTTCTCAGTCACTAGGCTTCACTTTAGTCATCCGCCTGCCTCGGAGCTCCCTGGAAGAGAGCAAAATGACCTACCGCTGTTGTTCAAAAGCATTCGAACATGGTGCATGGAGTGTCCATAATGACTATCTGAATTTAGACAGCTAGAAAGATGTCATTCTGACATATTCGTCTTCCAATCTTTCTGTAGACATATAAAAAGAGTGCCCCCCCCCCAAAAAAAAAAAAAAAAAATAATTTCTGATAACTGTTAGAGATTCAGACAAAGTGTGTGTGTGTGTGTATACTGTCTGTGGTGAGGTCTGACTAACTTTCATTAGGAATAATACTCAACAGGAAATTAAATCATTAGGCCTCAATATATATATATGTATATATAGCAACCTAACGCAGGATAAGCAGCATGAAAAATTCCTGCTAATGTCTTTACACCTGAATGCCCTGGACCAGCAAACTGCCACAACTTCTGTTTTTAAAGAGGTCTTCACAGCTGCTGATGATTGGCAGCTCCTGGCTGCAACTTACAATCTTAAATCTTAAATCTTAAATCCTGTGGAAGCAGCAAGAAGGGACTGAATATTATTATTATTATTATTATTATTATTATTATTCTTCTTATTATTATTATCTTAATTTTTGTTAAATAGATTACAGCCTTGGATTACAGCCAAATACTATATACCTTGGATTACGGACATAATTTATATCATCATATACACATAAAAACACTTTAAATTTAACATTTATAATAAATTATGCAAATAATTGTATAGAGCATAAAGCATATTGAATGTAAAATGGGACACATGTGTGGCTTTGATCATTTAGAAATAAGAGGCATGGGGGCTCATAAATAATATATAGACTGAAAAACTGAAAATATAAAGACTGCCTTGAACATTTGGATGAAATTCCTTTGCAGACAATGACTGTCTAAAGATTTGAACCCATGCACATGACCAAATGTTGGGTTTCCACCCTTGAGATGCAGGCTGAACAGAGAAGCGGAGAGTAGTTTCTAAATGCTTAATGCCACACTTTAATGTATAGTCTAGAAAAATAACTTCTGCATGTACATACATAAAGCAATACAAGGAACTGATATAGCATTTGGCATCTGAATGTGTCTTTATACATCCATGCCTTTTATCCCATTCTGGTTTCTTATGCAGTAAGAACTACCTTCTTTCACCTGCATGTCCACAACGTTCTTGAAGACTCTGTGAGTGTATATGTATGACCGCCATCCATCTTTACCCACCACGAGTAAAAATAAGCTGGAGGCTGCTTTGTCTTACTTCTTAGAGTGTTGTTGTCTTTTTTTTCCCCCCTCACCTTGATGTATATGATGTATGGCTGATATTGCAGGGAAAGGGCTCGCCATTCTTTATAGACAAAGAACTGACAGTGTTCCCAAATATAAGCACAAAATTGCCTTTAGGTCTTCATATTCTACCTGTCTGTTATTGACGCATCTCATTCAGTCCTCGTGAGGGAATTCCAGATTGCTTAGATGATGGCCAGATATGGGAAAGTGTCAGATGGTGGGGGTTCATGAAAATGACAGGATAGATATTTATATATTTATATCTATATGTACTCAGACAGGTTATTAGATTTGGTGTCTGGAGGGGGAATGTACTGTATCTGGCAACCAACATGGCATCTATGCAAAAAGATAGCCTGAGGACACAACTACATTTTATTGCACTGTCTTCTTACAAGTGCAGAGAAGAACTGTGAAATAGAAATGAGGATATTGTTCACGCACTTTTCTGGCAAAGTGACCTGATAATAGCAAGGGGAGTTTATAAAGCTTTTAGTTGCAGCATCAAAACTGAGTAAAACAATTATATGGAGAAGGAGGGGACTGAGGATATTGGATCAGAAAAGCACCATGCATAAGATTTAAAGTTTAGGAATAAAGTTACTACAAAAATCAGAGAGCTTAAATATTTAAGCAGGCTCTATCATGCTGTCCATTTTGTGCTTGTTGTATTAATTTTAATGCAATAATTTAAAATTCAATTGTGGTGTACTATTTGTGCCAATAAAGGCATTTCATCTCACATTTCATCATCTCACATTTCATCTCACAAGTAAATTGCAGGATTTTGTTTGTTTTTATGTTTGTTTTGAAATTTGTTTATGAAATAAAACTGATATCAAAAGGAGCCCATCATCTATACCACTTCATCCTGTATTTAGGGTTGTGGGGGGCCTGGAGCCTATTCTAGGAGGCTTAGGTCTAATGGCTAATAGGGTGCCAATCCATCACAGGGCACATACTACGGTGGCCCTGAAGTGCAAAACAAATTAACAAAACTGAAAACAAAATAACAAAACCCAATACAAAATAACAAATTCAAAACCAAATTAACAAAACGGAAAACAAAATAACTAATATCTGACTGGCCTAGAGGTGCAATACAAATTAACAAAACGGAAAACAAATTAAAAACCAAATAACAAAACCCAAACAATTTTTTTTTGGAGGGGGGAAGTTTTGTTGTTTTTTTTTTTTTTGTTTTTGTTATTTTGTTTTCGGATTTGTTTATTCGGTTTTGAATTTGTTAATTTGTTTTCCGTTTTGTTAATTTGTATTGCACTTCTCGGCCAGTCCGATACAAACCGGAAAAGGTGGGTATAGTTAGCGAATGAAATGCTTACCGCTGATTGGACGAGACATCTGTCACTCAAGATATACTGGAAGTAGGAACTAGTTTCTTTATCTTTGTTTCTTGTGTGTTCTGCTTCACTTCAACTTTGATGGCCGTGAAGTGCAAAAAAATTAACAAAACTGACTTCAGGGCCACCGTAAGAACGCCATATTTGAAACCACAATAATGTTTGCACATTCATACACACACAAATCTACCGCTACTACAGTACTTCCTGTATATCTTGAGTGACAGATGTCTCGTCCAATTAGCGGTAAGCATTTTATTCGCAATCTATACCTACCTTTTCCGGTTTGTATCGGACTGGCCGAGAAGTGCAATACAAATTAACAAAACTGAAAACAAATTAACAAATTCAAAACCAAATTAACAAATTCAAAACCAAATTAACAAATCTGAAAACAAAATAACAAAACCAAAAACAAAACAACAAAACTCCCCCCCTCCAAAAAAAATAGTTTGGGGTTTTGTTATTTGGTTTTTCAATTTGTTTTCCGTTTTGTTAATTTGTATTGCACTTCTCGGCCAGTCAGATATTAGTTATTTGGTTTTCCGTTTTGTTAATTTGGTTTTGAATTTGTTATTTTGTTTTGGGTTTTGTTATTTTGTTTTCAGTTTTGTTAATTTGTTTTGCACTTCAGGGCCACCGTAACATACACTCACACACTACAGGCAATTTGGAAATGCTAATTAGCCTAATCTGCATGTCTTTGGAATGTGGGAAGAAACTGAAGTACCCGGACGAAACCCACAAATCACAGGGAGAACATACAAACTTCATGCGCACAGAGACAGGAATCAAGCCTGGCTGGGAATCAAACCTGGACCCTGGAGGTGCAAGACGATGGTGCTAACCACTACACCACTGTGCCAATGTGCCGCCTTATACTATTATTATATACCTTATTAAACTAGCCTTATAGTTTGATCAAACTGTCAAATTTTAAGCAGAAATTTACAGTACGTTTTTGTGCTGTTAAAATGATGGAATATCAAGAAAGTATCCAGAAATATCAAACAACAGTGTTTGGATTTAAATATGCAAACACCTAAGAGCCTTTGATTGTATAATTACTACAGAGATTAATACTGTATCATTCATGTAACCCTAACTGATGCAGTGAGTAGCTTCTCTTTTTTTTTTTTTTAACAACCAAGTAAGAAGATCGTGGAAAGGATTTTACTATTTTTTTCAGGAGGGTCAAATTATTGTCCTGCACGAGCAAAGAAAACAACAAAGAAAAAACGTGGTGGGAAATAAATCAGGAATTACTGTAACTGGAGATCACTTAAACACTTGGTAAAGTCATATCGTACAAAAAAAAAAAAAATTACCAGCAAAAATGACAGCTATGTTTAACAGTGAAAGCAAGACACTGTTTCACAATTCCACACACACACACACACACACACACACACACACACACACACACACACACACACACACACAATGTAAAAAGAACTGACAGGATTGGCATTAAACAGCTGGATGGCCACAAGAAAACCACTTGTTAGTGAAACTTAGCAGAAACAAAGGCTTCAGTTTACTAGAGAGCATAAAGAATGGATTTTAGAGCGATGTAAAAAGGGCATGTTGTCTGATACAGTAAATCCTGATTGACCCTATTCCCGAGCCATGTGCTTCCCTTCCTACCCTGATGCACCCATCGGTCATACATACAGGTACGTAGGGGCCACTGTACTGTACAAGCCCACAGGGGCAGTGTAATGATCAGGAATAAGAAAACAGAACTTTCTAACTCAGTCTGCATTTTCTAACATTTAATGTACTAATACTAGCTAATCACACTTTTCTGCACCTGTGACTACTCACTAAACAGGGTTTCATAATGTCAAGGATCCAATTTCTGCTGTTTAAATACGAAATGAATTTTTTTCTTACATTAGAGTTTTTCCTTCTTATAATGCTATTTTTTCCTCATAAATTTTTCTCCCTAAACATTGGATTCATATGACCTAGTCAAACTTTTGAACCTAACAGCATGCAATGGGATTGTGTAAAATTCTTTAAAAAAAAACATATGTTCATGGTACATTATAATGTATACAAGTAAGTTACACAACTAATCAGCATCCTAGAAATTTCAGTCACATGTTTCTGCAATCCGAAATTACTATGACCGTCATAAACATAACATAGAAATACTTGTATACCAGGAACGATCCATCTATTTCATTAAGAAAGTGAGAATTCTGGCAGTACTTTCAGCAACCATGGTAATTATTTAGCTGAATCCATATTAAGACTCAGCTATTGGGCCGGGCACTCAGGGGCAACACTTTTAATTTCCCAGTGTGCATGATGTCCCCAGTTACCGTGATGGATCTGGGCTCAAGTGAGTATGTCACCACACATCAATCAAGCCCTACAGAATACGCATTGGATCACAGTCTGAGTCTGCGTTTCCTCTTTCTCTTCTCTTCTCTTCTCTTCTCTTCTCTTCTCTTCTCTTGCTCTCTCATTGCTTCCCTGCTGTTTCTGGCTCAGGATCAGCGATTTGTGCCTCCAAACTCAGCGCTATTTAAGGCCATTAAAAGTACATCCCTGACCTCTGAAATGGACCTGTTTGAAAAATCAGCCACACTTTAGAGACACAATTTAGTGGAAATTATGAGACAAGGAACTCCATTATGCAAATCAGGAAGACGTGTGGCCATGCAAATGCCAGCACACACCTTGGCCGCACTCCTCCCCTCCTAAATACCTCAACCCCCCCTCCTTCCACCCCCTGTTCCTGCTGCTCCTTTGCACACATTTGCGCTTGGAGTGTTTCGCAAAGCACTATGTTTTGATAGGGTGAAGTGTGTATGAGCACAGGAGGGGAATGAGAGAGCGAGAGAGAGAGAGAGAGAGAGGAAGGAGGAGCAGGAGCACAGTACCATAATCCTTTCATAATCACAATCGCGTATGTCATAAACACGATATTTGTAATAACATTGCTTTTAATATCCAAATGAATTTGTAATCAGAAATCATCACATAACATATAAAGCACTGGTTTGCTCCTTGTGCACGTCCAAACAGTTACAGGTATAAAAAGTGTTTATGGAGAATCAGCGTTAATCAGGTTTCTAATGTAAGAACAAAAGCAACAAAGCTCTTCTTTCTTCTTTTATTAAAAATAATAATATATAGAATTATACAACAGTTACTCCCGACAGAGTAGTCTGATTGGACGAAAGACATATAGTACCAAGAGTGTTGGTACACAATATGATTAACTGATTGTCCAGTATGTGTTACAGTGTCCTAACAATCGATAAGTACACTATCAGTCGCAGCATATTGAAGATAAATAAATTAATAATACTTTTCTTGTTATTCTTTTCACTATTCAAACATAGTATATATTTATAGAATACATTCTTCTTATTCTTCTTCTCCTCTTTTTTTATAACTTTAAAAACGATCCCTGCACTCATGTACTCACAGCTGTATCTCCGAATAAAAGCCTTTGCCTAAGTGAATACATGAAATTTAATACGAAACAAAGGTCTTAAAGCTTACTTGCTGGCTCATAAAGTGTACGGCGTGTACCCGGCGAATGAATTTAAATTAATCAGAACCCTGTGTTTAAATTAGTAGTGTAGATATATGAGCGTCTTGGGCCTTGCAGTGTTCTTAAGTGAATCCCATTGCTCACTCTTTCTCTCTCTCTTTCCCGTGCTCTTAATCATTCTGGCAGATAATAATGAACTCTTTTTAATTGTCATTAGATCTGCTTCTTAAGGAGCATTAATGAGGCCTTGGGAGTTGAGAGCAACACGCTAGTTTCCCGACTGATCTGTGTTGCAATTTACGTTGTCTCAAAAAAAAAAAAAGCAAAAAAAAAAAAAAAAAAAAAAGGCATCCATGGCTCGAAATCTAGCCAAATTCTAAGACGTAATTAATGACATGAGAGACATAGGTGATAAAACAAAGTAATAATAGGTGTGTAAAACATGGTGGTCTACAAGGGGTTAACAGCGGGCATCTTGCTGCAACCATCATTGATCTCTGAAGACTAATTAAAGCACAGCTGGGTCTATTCAATTAATCTAACGAGAGCGAGCTGCCTCAGCTTGATATGCACTATCCCTTATGGCTCTCTTACATACAGCCATACACAACACAAAGCGATCAGCACAGCTGAAGACGGACAGGAAAACAAGAGATGTTTAAAACCTCGGTTAAGAATACTTCAGCGCTACAAATCTCATTATAACACTGGAATACCTTCAGTGTACTCTAGGTACATTAGACTCATCTGGAAAGAAAACCCCACCCACAACCACCCATCTTCTATACCGCTTTATCCTGTATTCAGGGAGCGTATCCCAGGATGCTTAGGGCACGAGGCGGGGTACCCCCCTAGACAGGGTGCCAATCCATTGCAAGGCACACACATACACTCACACGCTATTTGTAATTAACAATTAGCCTAATCTACATGTCTTTGGACTGTGGGAGGAAACCGGAGTTATATATATATATATATTGCTATTATAATTAAGGCTTAAAGGAAAAGTCCAGATGTTTTCAAGTCAGTCTTAAATATTGGATCTTGCTGTAGGGCTATCTGGAACTAGGGAAAGAAAAGAGTTCCATTTGTACTGAATACGCTGTATGGAAATACAACTTTTGAATAGATTTTTGCATGGAACAAGGGTTGTGGAATTTGGCCCCCGATTACTTACATCATGCTCTCATTCCGGATGACAAATTTCTTGGTCCGAGTGCAAACCACCAAGAGTTATGATAATGTATTTATACGCACCTCAATGTTGATTTTACGCCAAACTTGTAAAAAAAAAATCTGAACTATCCCTTTAACGTCTAAGGTTACAAACTAGCATCTGAACTTTTTTGTCACCTTAAAAATCCTATTACAGCCAGAGACAGTCTTTCTAGTGTCTGTTCATCTGAGTCAACAAAGGAGTCCATCCCCTTCCCTTTGACTTCATAACCTCCATCCAAGCCTTTAAAGACACAGCTCATCACATGGAATTACTTTTCAATAAGGGGTTCACATGTGTTCATGTTTAAAGCGTCTATGAAATTACGTTTTTTTTTCCTACAAACACTTTAGCATATAAATGTATATAATATGTAGATGTCTGGGTTATGACTTTTGATCTTTTGTTACAGCAATATAGGAGGCACGCTCCACTAAAACTATAGATAGACCTAGTATAAAAAAAAAATTGAAAGCATATAGTGGCTTGTGCATGCTTTTTGACTTGTGATTTCAAACAAATTGGCTAAACCAATCAAAAATCAATGGTATCAGGTTGTTATAAATGAAGGCTGTTTATCAGGTTTGTGTTGTCATGGGACCGCCATGTGTTTTTATGGTAATATTTTGTTTTTTATTCTTTTTTCTCTCACTTAGCATGTGTAATAATAAAGGCAATTTGGAAACAACTATTTAACCTAATCTGCCTGTCTTTGGACTGTCAGAGGGAACTGGGGTACCCGGAGGAAACATGCAAACTCCATGCACACAGATTCCCCAAGGCAGGAATCACTACTGTATGGAGGCGCACGATGACCATGATAATCACTATCAATAAATAACTTTAGAATAATAAAAAAAATCAATATGTAACAATTTTCATTTTTGAAAGACTTCATTGTAATAGTGCTAAACTAGCATTTTACTTATGTACAGTAGTTTTACAACAACCACCCATCAATACATCTAGGAACCTCTGTAGTCCAATTAAGAACCATGAAGGCCAGTGGTGACCAATGTATTTATTCCTATTGTACAACCATAGTAGGATCTACAGTATGGTCAACATTCACACATTTACACTACGAGTTGGTGTGTACTATTGTGTACTATTGTGTGCACTATTGTGTGTTAAACACCAATTAACCTAATCTGCATGTCTTTGGAAACCCGAGTTCATGGATGGAGAGCATGAAGAGACAAGGAGAACATGCAATACAATCCATACACACAGAGCAAACTGGAAGTCGAAAGGCAACAGTGCCACACCGTACCTACACAAAACCAACAACACATAGTAAAAACCTTTGTACGGGCAGCACAAAGTAACTTAAAAAAAACAACAATGTGTATTACATTCTTGCACAGGAATGGTAATGCGCTGAGATATGTTTTACTGTTAGAACCTTTTTTTTTTAGAGACTAACAAATGCAACATATATGTGTTTTGAACACTTCCTTATAGGACCTTTAAGTTGCACTTTGATCAGCCTTGTGCTGTTTATTGTAACAGACTTCCTGCAGCTTTTGTGGCAAACCACCGACACACATTATTGTGAGATGCTCAGAGTAATGAAATCTCAGACTCAGACGTGAAATGAATACCGAGCACAGTCGAACACATAAGGGTCGGTAATAACTCCCTCAGTTCTAACAGGTCTCCATTCTCCTGTATACCCAAGCAGAGTGGATCCTGAGTGCCTGCCCTGGTCATTCCCATCCCCCCATATGTGCCATTTCCATCAATAATGCATTGGCCAAGATGTAAGGGAAATGCTCTCTTATCAGGACTGCCAGGCCACGGCCCACATCTCCTATTTCCTACGTAAAGTGCTTTAATCTGAGGATCCATTCCCTCTGTGCATCAGCCAGAAGGCCCTGCATTTTTCCTGCTTTCACTTCCCTAGCCTTCTCTCTTTCTCTCTCCTTTTCATTTTAGCCAAATCCTCTGAACCTGTCTTCCATATTGAATCTAGCCGCAGTGTCCACACAAGCATCTGTTGTCATAGTTACACAATTGAATTGGTTTGGTGATGGCACACAGCAGGCGCGAGCGTTATTGCGGGTGTAAATTGGCTGGTTAGGCACACAAGCCGTACTCAATTTAAAATGTCATTGAACCTTTCAGTAGTTGATGAGCACGCTATATGAATATCAGTGCATGAATGTGCTTTGGTTACTTCCACTCCATTTTTATTTGGCCCAGAGCTGCATATTTCCTCTATGTGTCACTTCCAATGTGCATTGTGCTTGAATTTCAGCAACATGTTTGCGGTGCATTAATTTCACAAAGGCGCCAAGTGGAAAGTGTTTTGTCTGACTGGATACTCAAATGTTGCACAAATAATTGTACATGTTACAGTAAAACACTATCTGAAATTACTGTTGATTTATAGTTGGAATTTGGATATACAGCATGTTATAGTGTATATACGTATATATAGGTAATATTACTGTTATTAATATTAATGATATATTGTAAAATCTACTCTGGAAGAAATGCTGTTAAGTTTTTGTTTAATAAAAAGTAAGGTTGTTGTAAAATGTAAAGTTACGGTGTTGTAAATAAAGAAAATATATAGCTATTTTGTCCAATATACATTGTACATAATACAATATAATTTGTAATATAACAATATAATTTGTACATAAGTTGAAAAAATATAGATAAAATGTTTTAAAATATATAGTCAGGTTGCTGCAAATTATAGTTAGGTTGTTATAAAATATTCATTTACATTGTTGCAAATATATAGTAATATGTAAAATACTATACACTGTAGTAATATGTACAGTGAATTATACAGGTAAGTTGTGAAATATATGGGTAAAATAATGTAAAATATACAGTTTGGGTGGAAAATATGATGTTAAGTTATTGTAAAGTTAAAGTAAGGTTGTTGTGACTTAAGGTTAGGTTGTTGAAAATCTTACTTTAGCTTGTACAATATATAGGAAAGTTGCTGCAAAATATACAGTTAGGTTGTTGCTATACCTAATATACAGTTTAAATATACAGTAAAGTTGTTGTCAAATGTATAGTTAGGTTATACTGTAGTAAAATATACAGTAAATGTAGGTTGTTGTGAATCTACGTAGTATGATTGTTGTAAGCTACATTATGTTTCATAATAAAAGTAAGAGTATTTCCATTTGCACAAAATGTGATTAGAACTTACAGGATCGGGACTAAACAAATAACAGATCTGAGTGATGGGCGTGTCAGGGTAAGAAGGCGTGAAACAATTTCTTTTTATTTTAATCCCCCATCATGCATAGCGTCCACTGTACAAGCCCCTGGAGACGGTGTAATGATATGGGGTTGCTTTAGTTGCTCGGGTTTAGGCTCAGCGACGTTATGTGGCAATAAAATGAAGTCAAATGATGACCTGAATGTACTGAATGAGCAGGTTATTACATCGATGGAGGTTCTCTTCCCTGATAGTACGGCCAATATGTGGGGATTGGAATTATGAAACATTGGATCTGAAAACATGTGAAAACATTTTCACATATAAATAAACAACTGCATTATGTACTGTAATTAAAACTAAAGGTGATTAAATGAAATCTGTTGCATGCTGTTATAAAATATATTCTTCTGAGTGGTCATGAATGATTTTTTAAAAAGTGCATTATTCCTTACATAGCTGCTGTGACTATACAACTGTATATATATATATATATATATATATATATATATATATATATATATATATATATATATATAGGGTGAAAAAAGCAGGTAAATTGCGACTAGCTCTTCACAGCTGGACGTGTCTAATCTGGTTTTGAGCATACAGTGACGAAGGCAGACTTGATCCATCCTCCACACTCAGCCCTTCTTATTTCTTAATCCGCTCTCCTCACTGTCATTCGGACAGAAACGTTTGCAGCATGCATGAAAAGAAATTACCGGGCACAGTGCCAAAGACGTGCATTGAGAGTGATGCAGGAAGAGTCAGCGAGACAGACAGAGATTGGGCCTGTGGCTCGGAGTGGAGTGTGACAGTGGGAGAAATTGCCTTGCACACTGCTGTGTAGACGATGATGAGGGGCGAAGGATGATGCTGGCAGTGTCTCTAACTGGAGAAAATAAGTCATGACAACATCCAAATCACATGTACGTCCATTATCAGCATGCACGTTTATACTGATTATATGTTTCAGAGTGAAGGCATGCATCTCTATTTAAGAAAACCCTTCTACCACTGAGCTTTAACAACTGAAGGCCGCTAGTGATTTCACGAAAAACAATTTTCTATGCAGAAGAGAGAATCAGGTTTGGACGGTAAAGGCAGTGATAACAGAAAGATAACATGCTCTGGTGAAAACAGGTGAACCTTTTAGAAATATGTGCAGGAGAGAAATCATTCAGAAAGAAAATGTAAATTTAAAAAATGAGCAAGACAAAGTTAACAAATCTGGGGATCTGTTTTACTTAATACACTCATTGTCTATACCGCTATCTCAGGAATAAACAAATAGTTATAACATATGCTTACATTTATCTAATTTTATCCATGGAAATCTGATTTCCTTAAAAAAGGAATCACGTGACAGTCTTCGGCCCTCCCGACTGAGTGGTAGTAGTAGCTTATTGTGGAGCCCCCTAGTGACGGGGAGGAATTACATACAATTGGAAAAAAGAAAAAAAAAAAGCAAGAGATATATTTATTTAAAAAAAAAAAACCAACCTTTATGTATAACCATATAATTCTAATGTAAAAAAAAGAATATATATTTTAAATAAAATTCAACATATATTAAGTATATTGTTGAAAATAAAAAAAGTACATATATTAAGACAAATACATTTGAATATATTATATTGAATATATATCAGTATATAAAAAAAGTGGAAGGAATATTAGGAATATGAAGAATATTAACATTATAAAATCTGTCAATATATTGACAGTTTATATATATATATATGTCATTCGGACAGCAACTTAAATGTTTACACCGTTACATCTCAGCAATTGAGGGCCCGACAGGGGCAACTTGTTTTTTTTGTGGCATTTAAACCTGAACTGTAGTCCAATGCCTTAAATATCCCGCAATAATTCTTGTTTCATTTGAAAAATAAAATAAAAAATCCCAAAAGTTGTAAAAATGGAGTCTCATGTCACTACCTATATTTGCATGTTTCTGTTTCTTAAATTTTTAAACGTCTAAATGAATCAAGAATCCTAAGGTGCAAGCCTAGAGTTTTTATTTTTTATTTTTTTTTTATCTGAGAAGACATTTCATTAACATCAACTGGGATGTGAGAAGAAATGTAAAAATGCCTAAAATACAAACCACTGGTGTTACTGTGTGAATGAGTAAAACATGTTGAGAAAAAGAAAAAAAAGGAGCTCGTGGGTTTGGATGACTAACCCTGGATTCGTGTCCTGCATTAGTCCTTGTACACAACCCCAGCCAACACACCGCATCTGCATCTCAAGCGGGGTCAGGGGAAGTTCAGCACTAACTTGCTTCGGTTAATATTTACAGCACATGAAGTAATATTTCAATAGGATGAAACATACAGCAACCACATGGCAAAGACGAGATTGAGGAAGTAGAGATAGAAAAGCACACATTTGCGAAGAAATACGTGATTGAGGGAAGCCTTGCTATCCGTGCTCTGTACGCTTGTGGCACGTTTTATTGCTTACCGCATCGTGTTCGCTTATTTATAGACTGCAAGTCCTTGGAGTGGAGATTTTACAGCAGTGGATGTGTCAGACTCAGCATGTTTTCGCTGTCATGCCAGTCAGCCCCACCACCTCCCACCTTACACATGCCAGAGTTAGGAGACAGGCAGACAGACCAACTCAATCATGTTGGGTTAAATATAAAAAAAAGGTTATTCCTTTATTCCCCTCATCCATCACAGAATTTTGAGTGATCAGTTGTGTGAAAAGGGGGAAATGTCAAAAAGTCCATTGATCATCCTGGATTCCGACTCATTGTTTTCTCGCTTCCCTGTTTCACTCTCTTTCCACTATTTCCTCCGTACTCTATCTGTGTGGTATCGGCCTGAGCCCGGCTCACTCAGACGACACCTTTGAAATGCAAAATGGTTTCCAGGTGAATCAGCCTGGCCTTTTGTCACGCCTGTCTACCACGATAACAGCTTTTGCCATGCCCCCGGAGTTAACAATCTCAACTAATAGACTTCTCTCCTGTCACTCAGAACTCCAAATTTAGGCCTGTAAAGTGGATACTGACCCCGATATACAGTACACACGCAGACTCATACACAAGTGCTCTTTGAGATGCACTCTTTGACCCGTCTACGGATTAGAACTTGTGCTTCATTATTTAATACAGCACTGTGCAAACGTCTTGAGCCACCCCTGATTTCTTCATATTAAATTAAATGATGTAGATTGGCAGCACAGTGTCATAGTGGTTAGCACTGTGGCCTTGCTCTGGTCTGTTTGCATGTTCTCCCCGTGCTTGGTGGGTTTCCTCTGGGTACTCCGGTTTCCTCCCACAGTCCAAAGACATTCAGGTCAGGCTAATTGGCGTTCCCAAATTACCCGTAGAGTTCGAAGGAGTGAATTCCTGGCATAAGCAATGTAGGAGACAAATGAAGGAATGAATAAATTATTTAGGTTAAAATAAAGAAATGGGAACAAATGTTTTACTGTGACAGGCTGCAAAGTGCACAAAGATTTGGTTGTTTATGTAACAATCTTAGCGGCAACCTCATTTCCCCTCTTGTCTGTTCCAACCACTCAGCATTTAGAATCAACAGTATACTAATACTAATGTTTCTCACTGATTCATGCCTTAAATTAGATGTTTTTTATGCTTTAATGATTCATAGGTCCCTGTGTGGCTTACTAAATGAAAAACATTACTCTGAAACTGCTCAGGTACTGGGACTGGACTGAAAAACGAGAGACAAAAAAGTCCTCCTGGAGGCCTATAGAAGTATTCCTCAAGACCACATTAAAATACAAAAAGGTCTGGCTTTTTGGAAGCAAAATTCGAATAAATGAGGGGTAGCTCATTACGTGTGCACGGTACAGCATGGTACATGCAGCATTGGTGCATTCTTAAATCTGTTTGGTCAGTATATTGGTGACCTATAAGAGCAGATTTCATAGTTGTTTATATCCATGCAATTATTATTATTAACAAACTTGTTGTTACTAAAAGAACATATTGTTGTTCGTATGGTGAATATTTTCTGTAATATCTTATATTTCACATTTTATGAAACAACCCCCCCCCCCCCCCCCCCCCCCCGCCTTATTATCTTCAAAAAGAAAGAAAAAGCAAAAGTGTAACATGCCCTGACTAAGAGCAGGACACAAGTGCATCTGCTCAGCATGTGCTTTATTGTGGGCAATTCACGAATCATTGTCGTAGTCTATAACACGGGTCAATACACAAGCAGACAGCAACAAAGAAAGATATTTATATTCATAAACTGAATAGCAAGCAGAGGTTGGAAAAAAGCAAACACGAAACAATGAAAATAAAAAAAATATATGCAGTCTCCGGCTTTCTGTAACTACATGAATGCATTATAACTTTCAATTATTGGTATCTAATTGTGTTTACTTGTTTCAGGTTAGTATGAATGACCGCAATCAGATAGCATACCAATGAGAGGACTAGAACATGTTCATTAATATATAAAAAAGTCAAGTTTCAGTGGTACAATACTGTACAAAAGTCTTGAGCCAACTCTCATTTCCTCATATTTTGCTTCCAAAGAGCCAGACTTTCTTGTATTTTTAATGTAGTCTTGAGGAATAGTTCTCCAAACTTCCTGAAGAACTTTTTCAGTCCAGTCCCTGACCAGTACCTAACCAGTTTCAGGTGAACATTTTTTTCTTTGTTAAGTCACACAGTGACCTATGAATTATTCAAGAATAAAAAAAAGCATCTAACGTAAGGCATGAACCAGATCAGTATGGTGATTAGTATACTGATAATGCTGAATGCTGAGTGGTTGGAACTTAGTGGAGAAATGAGGTTGCTGCTGAGGTGCTGCGGACCAATTTTTAAATTGTAAACTTAAGCACTATGAAGCCTGGCAGGCACAACGGCTTTATGTTCAAATAAGGAGAAAAAAACACTTTCGGACATGCTATTACAGGGAGCAGTAACTTTTATTGTTTTTTTGGCCACATCATGCCATCCTGTCGCTTATCATTTTTCTCTTAAAGCATGCCCTGTTGTGTTTTTTTTTTCTTGTTTGAGCATAAATTTGTCTGTGCTTGCTTCATAAATGTCACATTAAAGGGGATGCAAGATGAGGAAATCCATTTCTTTATTTATTGAGATTAAATATTTGCACTTTCCCTTCTAAAGCAACTTTGTGTGTGTGTGTGTGTGTGTGTGTGTGTGTGTGTGTGTGTGTGTGTGTGTGTGTGCGTGCATGTGTGTATTTATATATGTCTGGGGTAATCAGGCATTATTTGCTTTTGTGTCAATGTGTTGACTGCAATTAAAAATATCAAAGAGGAGTGTGTGTGTGATTCCTACAGTGGAGCGCAATACCCAGCTGCATGCAGTCGCCCCAGTCAAGCATTTCAATATTACAGATTAGATTATCTTGGCTAATGAAATGAGTTTGGGAGAGAGAGGCATGTGGTGGTAGACAAACATGACCTGCTTTAAGTATTGCAGCATTTTCCCCACTCTCTCTCTCCTTTTCTCTCTCTCTCTCTCTCTCTCTCTCTCTCTATTTCTCTCTACCTGGCAGAGGACAAGTTTTGTCCATGCCATGTTTACTTTATACTTTAGGAAATAAAAAAATAATCGAATAGAACAACTTAACAGTATGTCATCATTACCCAAGCGAGCTCCAGCAGTTCAGGTCCAGTTCCTAACCTTTATGAGCTATGTTCACATTACCAGTTACACTGATTTTTTTTCTTTTATTTTACTCTACCATGACACAGATCTGATATTTTAGGTCTGTCTGAATGCACAAGTTAAATCTGAGTCACTTTCACATGTTGTCCTAAATTGGATATATTATAAAGCTTTGAGCAGGACAAACCGAACATAGACACCAGAAGACAGAGTTTGAGGTACTCTTTTTTTTAAAAAACAAAATGGTAAGGAGCAAAACAGGAGGACAAGTGAGAGACTAGGAGGAAGGTTCGCAGAGTACAGATCTTTGGCTCCTGAAGTCGGTAGTGGATGTTCCGAACCGGGGGATGGACACAGCAGATGGAGACTGAAGACGAGGAACTAGAGAAGGTGGTTGAAGCCTGGCACTGACCCTTCCTCGGTAGCGTGCCGTGTGTGGGATAGTTTCCAGCATGGTTGGACTCTGGAAGTGTACTGATACAGAACAGTCATAAGTTTCACGTTTTAGACCGACTACTCACCAAAGTAATAACAGGGAAGTTGAGGCTCCTACAGTAAATGAGCTGTGGAGCTGGCCGTGGTGCTGAAGGGTTTCTTTCGTCTCGTTTTCCTGGTTGGGAAAGTAGTGTAAACATGGTAAGAGGCGCTGGCTGTAGGCCTATGATGTCTTTAAATATACACTGACCAGCCATAACATTATAACCACTCAACTAATAATAAGTAGGTCCTTTCATTTGCCACCGAAACAGTAATGCACTGTGTGTCTTTTCTATTAAAACCAGCATCAATCATTTTATTAATTTTAGCTACAGTAGCTTCTATTGAATCGGACTACATAGGCCAGCCTTGTCATGTCTCATCATTAAGTCTTGGCCACTCATGATCCTGTCGCCAGTTCACTGGTTTTCCTTTCTTGGATCACTTGGTACCAAGGAAGGAAAACCTTCCATGGATCACTTGGACCACTGCAGCCATAAAACATTCTATCTGACCGTATGGCCCTTTTCACAGTAGCTAATATCTCTTAATATCTCATAACAATGCTAGTAAAAAGCAGTAAACTTGTGACAGGGTCATGGGTGGCCAAGGCTCACTGATGCACATGGTGTTGTCCGATCCAATAGAAAAACAATTGTAGCTTAAAAAGGTTAATGCTGGTTAATGCACAGAGTGAATCACTGTTATGGTGGCAAAAGGGTAAAATATTAAATAATACTCAATATTAGGCAGGCGGTCATAATGTTATGGGTGATCGATGTATATCCTATATGCAGTTATGCATCAGCAGTGTGGGAATTTAATTTTAATGATGGAGGACTCTGCAGAAAGAAGTCAGTGAAGGGGAAGTGAAATTTGTGATTTAGTAAATACAGCTGACTAACTACTTCTCAAGCACATTTTTGTTCAAATCACATCCAGTATTTGAAATGAATTAGTGCTCGCACAAATGTGACGTGGGCCAGGAGGGCCGAAGACTATCCCGTGTTTCCTCCGCACCACTGCACCACTCGGAGGTCCATCCTGGGAAGACTTGATGAGAAGTGGAGAAACCATGAGGGATGGGACTCCAGTCCAACCTAGAACACCACACACTGTAAAAAATCCAACTAGAAAAATGTTTAATAAGTTAATATTGTATTGTTGGCCCAACCTCTTACAGTGGTATTTGTTAAGACAACAGGTAATATTGTGTTCTTGAAAACTTTGGAGACACAGACTGAATTAACTAAAAAACTTACCTTGAGCCAACAATTAACCTTCATTGAGATGCATTTACCTGATTTTATGAATTAGCCGCTATCAACTTACTAACACTATCAAAGAGGTGAAGATGGCCTTCTTCTTCTAAACGTTCATAACTGTATCTATCTTTTTCTCCACTTTGCTCTGACTTTTGCTCAGCAACAGCATCCTGCTCTCCCCAGCACACACGGCCGCGCGAGCGCTCAGCTAACAACAGTTAAGGGACATAAAACTGTTTGTGTTAGTTTGGCTTAAAGTCGCTAATGCTCATCTACGAGCGTTATATCAGTCAATTAATATGTATATAAAGCGGATTGATTAGATACCCTATTATTTTAAATCATCACTTCACATAGCAACTCCTGACAATGACAAAGTAAAACCCCTGAAAATATCAAACCTTTTGAACATGAAGCAATGTAGCTTTTGTTTTACATTCTGTTGGTACTGTATTTAGCCTTATTAATATCTTTTATATTTAGCATAACTAGATATAAAATGACGGATGGCCTTTTGGAGCGACTGGAGGAGCGGAAACAAGCCGATGAAGTAACATACACCAACTTTAGGAGTGATGTTTTTCTACTTTTTCGTCCCCTTACGAAGAGTAAACATATAACAGATAAGTATTTCATACTACCTTATAATATATTCACTCGAAACGCGTGTTATATCGTTTTCGTATAAGTTTATATCGTATAAGTTTTAATAGTTTTGCAGCACACCGCTTCTAGCCGGCTTTTCATTAGCATCGCTAGCCCGTTAGCCCGGCTATTATAAGTTTGTTTACGCTCTTTCGCACCGGTTATTTCTATTTTTAGACACCATGTCGGTTGGGTCTCTGCCCCTGTGTGCAGGTGAGGAGACATTGGAGCTGCACTCGGTGGACTTGGAGATGGAGGCCGTGGAGAAGCTGATCCGCGACCTACAGGTGAAGCTGGCCCGGCTACAGCAGCGGAAAGCCACGCTGGAATCGTCGCGGACCGACGCTCACCTGTCCCAGGTAAATTCTCGGCATGAGAATTCTCCGACAACCTCTACTCCGCGTGCTTCTCTGCCCAGGTCCAACGCACCGAGAACGCAGCCTGCCCAGCTTTCCTTCACCCCGGCGCCGGGATACCACGAGGCCTGGAAACTTCAGCAGCGGAAGACGCGCGCCAAGCCCCGGGCGAGGACCTCTCCTCCTCCGCCACCACCCGTCTTCGAGATCTCAACCCGAAACCGCTTCGCTCCTCTCCGTGAGACGGCACACGACGCGCTGGTCATCGGAGACTCCATTGTCCGGCACGTGCGTGCTACCACAGCTAAAGGTAAGGCGTACACGCGCTGTTTACCTGGTGCACGTGTTCTTGATGTTGCTGCACAGGTGCCTGCGGCCCTGAGGAAGAACATTCGAGCTGTGGTTCTCCATGCTGGCACCAACGACATCAGGCTGAGGCAGACGGAGATCCTAAAGAAGGACTTCAGGAGCCTGGTTGAGAAGGTCCGCAGCACATCACCCACGACAAAGATCGTCGTATCTGGACCACTTCCGACATTTCAGAGAGGAATCGAGAGGTTCAGTAGATTATTTGCCTTCAATGAATGGTTACAATCTTGGTGTCAACAACAGAGATTACCCTTTGTTGATAACTGGAATGTTTTCTGGGAGCGTCCTAGGCTCTACCGCACAGATGGCCTGCACCCTAGCAGAGCTGGAGCAGCGGTCCTCTCTGACAACATCTCCAGGACATTACGAACCATCTGACTTGCGGTAAGTCATACCTCAGATTCTTTAGATATCAGCCACAATACAACCCACCATACTAATAGACGCACACACATAGCTTGTACTATAGAAACTGTGTCTATTCCCCGATTAGTGAGAAAAAAGAATAAATTCGTTAAATCCAGCCGAAACAATCTGGTAACCATTAAACCAGAAAAAGCCCAAATAAGTAATCGAAGTCTACCTCTAAAGTTTGGACTTCTCAACATTAGATCCCTTACGCTAAACCAACCGTCTGCTAGCTGCATAGAGTCGTCACTCAGGGTTCACTCTATTGAGACTGTGTCTGTTCCCCGAGCTAAAAACAAATTTAGAAAGACTCAGAAAGTCTGTTTTAGTAATTTAATTAGCATAAAGACCACAAACTTGGATCAGACTGAATGCGCAGCCGGCACCTCTGATCTGAAGCTAGGACTGTTAAATATTAGATCTCTCGCATCTAAAGCAGTTATAGTTAATGAAATTATCACAGATCAGGAGTTTGATATACTCTGTTTAACAGAAACCTGGATTAAACAGGACGAGTATGTAGCTCTAAATGAAGCTAGTCCTCCTGGATACAGCTACATACACCAGCCTCGGTTAACTGGTAGAGGAGGAGGCGTCGCAGTTATTCACAATGATAATTTGACTATTGTACAAAAACACGGACACAAATTTAATTCATTTGAAATTCTTTATAGTAACATAAGTGTATTTAACTATATTAAGTCAGCTCAGTCGATCCCGCTAATTGTCATTTACAGACCTCCAGGGCCGTACTCGGAATTTCTTAGTGAATTTGCAGATTTCCTCTCAAACCTAGTCATTTCTGTAGACAAAGTGTTAATTGCTGGAGATTTTAATATTCATTTTGAAAACCCAGAAGACCCTCTGAGAACTGCATTTATGTCTATACTGGACTCGGTAGGAGTAAATCAGTATGTAGTAGGACCCACTCATAAAGCAGGTCACACTTTAGATTTAATAATATTATTTGGATTAAGTATAAGAAATTTATTCACAATACCACTATCTGAAGTTATCTCAGATCACTATCTTGTCTCATTGCAAGTGTGTCACAATAATAATGTACACACAGCGCCGCGCTACCGTATGAAACGTACATTCACATCAACTACCAAACAGAGCTTTATCAGTAATCTCCCAGAGTTCCCAACTTCGATTAGATCACCGTCTGACCCCACAGAACTCGATCAGGCGACTGAATATTTAGAGTCGACATTTCGCTATACCCTAGATAATGTAGCTCCAGTCAAAAGAAAAATTATTAGAGATAAAAAACTTGCTCCCTGGTATAACGATCACACGCGCACTTTAAAACAGACCGCTCGGAAATTAGAACGTAAATGGCGTCAAACTAAATTACTAGTATTTCAAATAGCATGGAAGGAGAGCATCCTGAACTATAGAAAAGCTCTTAGTGTAGCTAGATCAACATATCTCTCCACTCTTATAGAAGAAAATAAAAATAATCCTAGATTCTTATTTAATGCTGTAGCCAAATTAACCAGAAATAAGACCACTGCAGAAATCTCCACAACAACATCATGCAATAGTGAGGACTTCATGAACTTTTTTAATAATAAAATTGTAAATATTAGGCATAAAATTGAGGTTTTGAAACCGAACAATGTAATTGATGCAGATGTTAATCTAGCCATGTCAGACCAGAACCTAGAATACTTTACTCCCCTTGAAGAGAATGAACTAATTTCACTCATCTCTTCTTCAAATTCATCAACCTGTATATTAGATCCTGTACCGACACATTTTCTTAAACAGATAGTACCAGCAATAATAGAACCCCTGTTGAGAATAATTAATTCTTCACTCAGCATTGGATATGTTCCAAAATCTTTTAAATTAGCAGTTATCAAACCAATAATTAAGAAACCTGACCTCGACCCCTGTCAGCTGTCCAGTTACAGACCAATATCAAACCTCCCCTTTATCTCTAAGATCCTGGAAAAGATAGTAGCGGAGCAGCTATGCTCATATATACATAGGAATGGCATACATGAACTGTATCAGTCAGGATTTAGGCCTCATCACAGTACAGAGACGGCGCTCGTTAAAGTAGTAAATGACATTCTATTGGCCTCTGATCAGGGTTGTGTAACTATGCTTGTATTACTTGACCTCAGTGCAGCTTTTGACACTGTTGATCACGCTATTCTTCTTCACAGATTAGAAAATGTAGTGGGAATTAAGGGTACAGCCCTCTCCTGGCTCAGATCCTATCTGACCCATCGTTATCAGTATGTAGACTTAAATGGTGATTATTCTGCATGTTCTCTAGTGGAGTTTGGCGTTCCGCAGGGTTCAGTTTTAGGTCCACTGCTTTTTTCCCTTTACATGCTTCCTCTGGGCAACATAATCCGTAAGCATGGTATTAGTTTTCATTGTTATGCTGATGATACACAGTTATATGTCTCAGCAAAACCTGATGAGAAAAAACAGCTTACTAAAATTGAGCAATGTGTGCAGGACATAAGAAATTGGATGCTAACTAACTTCCTTCTGCTAAATCCGGATAAGACAGAAGTTCTAGTCATAGGACCGCATACAGCTAGGAGTAAAATTTTAGATCATACCGTAACTTTAGATGGCCTTTCTGTTCCATCAAATGCAACAGTGAAAGACCTTGGTGTGATTATTGATTCCAGCCTTTCATTTGAAGCACATGTAGATAATATTACCAGGATAGCATTCTTTCACCTCAGAAATATTGCCAGAATAAGAAATTTATTGTCGCTAAACGACGCAGAAAAACTAGTTCATGCTTTTATCACCTCTAGGTTGGACTATTGTAATGCCTTACTGTCTGGTTGTTCAGCTAGATGCATAAATAAGCTTCAGCTAGTCCAAAATGCAGCAGCGAGAGTCCTCACCAGAACCAGAAGATATGAGCACATCACCCCTATCTTATCTTCACTCCATTGGCTCCCCGTGAAATTTCGCATTGATTTTAAAATACTACTCTTGACATATAAAGCATTAAATGGTCTTGCGCCGCAGTACCTGAGCGAACTGCTAGTGTCTTACGATCCGCCACGCCTACTTCGATCAAAGGATGCAGGCTGCTTGTCAGTACCGCGTATTATGAAAAATACAGCTGGGGGCAGAGCTTTTTCTTACAAAGCCCCAAAGTTATGGAATAGTCTTCCAAATAGTGTTCGGGACTCAGACACAGTCTCAGTGTTTAAGTCCAGGCTAAAAACCTATTTATTTAGCCGAGCATTTTTATAAATAGATTTGCCATAGGTAAAGGAGCAGATCTGGGGGACTCATGGACGTAGAGTATTATGGTAAACTGGTATGTTTGGATGCTGTCTTCCTCACTCACCATACCTAACTGCCATCTCTCCTCTTCTTCTCTTTCCCCCCCTCTTTCTTTTTCCTCTCTCCTCCTGTCCCCCCCTTTCACTCTTTCTCTCTCTCTCTGTCGAGCTACACATGTCGTTCCTGAGCTGCCAGTGATCCAGACTCCCTCTGCCCTCCGGACCTGTCTGACCCATCCTGGTGCCCCGCTTCTGGCTGAAGATCTCGTCACATGGATGCCACGTGTGTCTCTCTGGGATGCGTCTGGTGTCTGGGAATGATTCTCTCTACCTAGAAAATGGTTCTGGCCTTGACTGGTGTTGGCAACTGTTTCTCTGGGGACTTGACAGTTCGATAGTTCATGACTGGAACTTCTTACAAGTCTACCTGGGTCTTCAATAACTACCTGGACTCCATATTAACATCAATTAACATCAGCTATTATAGCTGAACTGCCTCCCACCCTACACACTGTATAAATGCAGATCATTTACTGCTTTTTGTTTCACCCAAATGAGGATGGGTTCCCTGTTGAGTCTGGTTCCTCTCAAGGTTTCTTCCTCTTACCATCTCAGGGAGTTTTTCCTTGCCACTGTCGCCCTCGGCTTGCTCACCAGGGACAAACTGACCATTTTGATTCATACAAATTCACATTTCATACAAACCTAAATAATTCTTTTGACTATGTAAAGCTGCTTTGCGGCAATGAAAATTGCTAAAAGCGCTATACAAATAAAATTGAATTGAATTGAATGTTTGGTCGGGCCTGAGCGCTGAACATTGAATTCCATAAGGAATGTACTGTACATACAGTACACCTATGAAGGCATCCAAATGATAACTATTGGATTGGAGAGACATGCTACCCTAAGATTCACATGCTGAGAAGCAAACTCTTGTTGCCATAGACTTTTTTTGTCTGACACAGTTGGGAAAATTCTTCATCTTTCCTATTTTTTAAAAACTGTTCTGATATTGTAATATAAAAGATTCAGTAAGATACTGTTATTCTGGTTTGATTGACATTTAAACAAAATAGAACCTGTATTTTATTGTTTTATGCAGATCACTTGTTTTAACTTTGACTAGTTTTAGAAGCATAAAGTTTTTTTTCTGAAATTTTGTGTTTTAATTGTTGGGGTATTGTTAAGCTAACTTGTTTTTATAAAAAAAAAACATCACTTAAACCAATTACACCAATTGGCTAAAATGGGAAACTTACTTTTTTTGGGTAGATGAAAAGTTCAACCCTGGAAAAATCTAATTAATTGAGCCTGCAACCAACACTACTTGAGCTGACAGAAATATTTGAATATTTGAAAAGTCAACTTTAACACCAGGTGTGTTTTTAGAATAGCTCAGCTACACATTTCACTTCAAACTTTCTTAAGCTACAGCTCAAAATTGAATTAATATCCTTGCTTACACAGCTTGCTGTGCATTACACATTGAGTAATGATAGATTACTGACATATTCATTAATAAACATGCAAATATATTTGCAGTTCATGTGTCCTCACTAATAACAACCGGTTTTAATGCATCATTAGATTTTTTTTGTGGACCAATACTAACAGTCCTCATACAGTATACGCTTCGACTAAATATTCTTTTTTTGAGTTTGTTAAAGCTTGTCTTCTTTTTCACATTACCCATTTGTGAAATCTGGTTTTTTAGACATCATCTCTTTTCCAAGGAAAATCCTAACATATTACTTTTGTATAACAGACCCTGGGTTATATGGAGAGTTCAGGTCACTTGGCATGATAAAAGAGAGAATTCTACCTTACTGGTCTATTTAAAGATAAACTCAAACCTGGGAATATATTAAAAGTGTTTATCTGGCAATTCTGGTGTAATTTGTGCCGTATTATGTTATTGCTGTGAGAAGGTTCTGCATCGGACACAGGAAGATGTTTTACAATTCGACTGGCGTTTATTCCTTAAATCTTGAGTAGCATGGATGCGTTCCCGAAACACAAAGACTTAAAAAAAAAAAGTAAAAAAAACTCCTTATATGGAAGCTGGTGTGAGTGATGGGGGAGGTGCATTTTGGTGTTCAAATACTTTATGTCATGTAGAACCAAAGTTATTACTACTTTTTTGATTTTCCCCATTAGCAGAATATGGGAATGACATTGCAGTGCAGTAATACTCACAACACTCACAGAATGCATATTATTATTATTATTATTATTATTATTATTATTATTATTATTATTATTATTATTATTATAAGGCATAGATTTTTCAGCCAGAAACAACCATAACCTATGCATTAATTTTGAACAGCTATTCCCAGTTGAGATTTAAAATCTTCAAATTGATGCATTTATTCATTTTACTTTACATCTGCTCAAGTGGACTTAGATATCTATCCTGGGAAGACTTAATAAGAAGTGGAAAACATTTGAGGATGGGACTCTACTCTAACCTAGAACACCACACACACACACTAGTAGAGCAGGTATGTTTTTGGGTGATTTTTGGGAACTGTGGCAACATGCCGCCATGAACCTTAATTTTGAATAAGGATGACTTAACGTATCTTTTAAATATCTACTTTACATCGTGAGCATAGCTCAGCTGCACATTTCTCATAATTTCTCAAAGTTTCAGCTTAAAATTGAATTGAATTAATATTAAACATTTTATTCACCATATGAGGTCCTGGTTGGCTTGCTGTGCATTACACATTGAGTAATGATAGATTACTGACACATTCATTAATAAACATGCAAATGAATCTGTGGTTCATGTGTCCTCACTAATAACAACCATTTTTAAAGCATCAAACAACCATAAAAATATGTTCATAATGTATGTGTCCATAACGTTTATACCTGTTCAGTATCTTTGCCTACAGTATGTTACACATTTGTTTTATGTTTATATTGTTGGTTAAAATAAAATAAAATGTATTTCATCATGTTGCTTTGCTTAGGTGGTGCTGAAAAACAGGATGTAAGACACTGTATATTGTACAATCATGACACCTATATTTATTTATTATTAAAACATATTACTGCAAAACAACCAAAAAATTAATGATCTGAGTTTTAAGGTTTCGTCCAGAACAAAAGTTCCTCAGTCTTGAACATTATTGATAACACTTATGTTTCACTGTTAGCTAAAGATGAATTTCTCACTCACCATTCTGCAGTGATGATTGATATCATATTAAAATAAAAAACCTCAGACATAAGTAGTGAAGACCTTAAATGTTGGATCCAGTTTTCCAGAAAGCAATGCAGCTGCAGCAGTCTACAGTGGGTTGGGCAAAAATTGATGTTGATGGTGGTATTAGCAGGGAATAATCTTTATAACTATGATAAACTGCAAAGCATCTCAAAACCTAGAAACTATTAACTCTGCAACACAAAAAATTAAGCCCATTGTTGCCCCCTTGGCTCTTCTGGCACCTCTGTGCATGACTCCACAAGACCTCTGAGGGTTTGCTGTGGTGTCTGGCACCAGGATGTTGGTGACAGATCCTTTGAATGCTGTGGATTGTGGACATGGAATGCACATAGGGTGGGATGGGGCACCTGTGTGATGGACTTGTTTGACTGATGAAGCTGGGGAATTTAAAGGCCAGGTTGGTTGGATGGCTGTGATGGACTGCGTGTTTGGTTGCCTTTCGTTCATGGACAGCTGACCAGACTTTATTTCAGTAATTATGCTGCATTGTCTTTTCTGTGGGATCAGACTGGCCAGGTTGGCTTTATTCCATTCAGGCATAAATGGGCCTTGCATGCCCACAATTCTGTCCCCAGGTGTCCGGTATATAATTGATAGTCAATATTAACGTGGTAATGTTATGGCTGATGTGGGGCATCACATAGAAACATGGATCAGATGGGCTACAACAGCAGAAGACCACATACCAGACAATTCTGAAGCTTCAGATTATATTGTTGAACTGCTACTTTTAATTTCAGCCCCAGTATGCACCTTGGTGGCATGGTTATGTAGGGGTTAGCACTGTTGCCTTGCATCTCCAGGGTTCAGGTTCAATTCCCGCCTCGGGGGCTTGTGTGCATGGAGTTTGCATGTTCTCCCCATGCTTGGTGGGTTTCCTCCCACAGTCCAAAGACATGAAGATTAATGTTCCTAAAATTGCCTGTCGTGTGTAAATGTTGAGCAGAGATCCTACCATGGTTGTATAATAGGAATACATACAGTGAATGGATAGATGGTATACACCTGGCTTATTATTCAGTTATTCTTCTTAAATGAATATTTAGTGCCAACTATGAATTATTTAGAAACACATTGAAGCTAATGGGAATGGCATGTGGCAACGAGGGCGAAGAGTGCAAGTCTGGACCTTATCTGATCTGGAGATCTAAAGAACTTAAACGGGCTGATACAACCACTAATATGGTTAAAACATATTAGTTGGCACACAGTATCACCCAATCTACACAGGGCATGCTTCCTTCGTGGTAATATCACCAAAAAGCAATATTTTATTCAAGAAGTTTAAAAACTTTCTCTTTCTCCTTGTCCTCCTAAGCACCGCTGTAGGTCTTGCTGAGATGGTTTTTTTGCCAAATGTTTCAAAGGATATGCAGCTGCGTCAAAAACCACCCACTGGTCTCTGTGGAAAGCTGCGCAGTGAAGCATCGGTGTCTTCAGATAAGACTGAAGGGAGGATTCGGGGTGTGTTTGGAGATGGGATGGCAGCCGTTTAGCTTTGAGGTTGTTTACACACAGAATAAAGACGTATGTGCAGGACCACAAGGAGGTACAGGCGTTGCCTATCTTTTATTTCTTTGCAGGAGTCTGGAAGAAAAAAAAAGTGAAGAAATAGAAAAAAAAGAGCATAAAATATAAAGGAACCAGGCACATTTTGGACTAAAGACCCATAAATTCCCATCGTACGGTAGTCATTTGTGCCACTTTTGCTTTACTCGGTCCTATGAGCACAGTCTATCCCTAAAGCCATTTCACTCTCCAAAAGCTAATGCACCAAGAGATTTATGATGCAGTAGCTATAGATGACAGGATCTTGTTTTTTTTTTCTTTTCTTTTCTTTTTACTAAGCTGATACTGAAGGATATATCAAGGTATATCAATAGAAAAGTGGGTAAAGAAAAGTTTGCGTGAAATCCTTTGTGAGCGTGGCTGTTTTGTTGTTTAAACACTCTTGTAGCATTTCTGCCTGAGTAATATCTGGTGCTCAGAACTTTTGACAACCCAATTCTCCAGCTGTGAAAAGGTTTTTATTGCTTTACCGAGATGCCAAGGTAAGTACGGGAAGAGCTCGTAAAACCATTCTCTGTGAATATATGGGAAAGAAAAGACTAATGTTTTCTGTAAAGCTTTCGAAGAAGATTTTAATGTCCAGCCTCTTTGGATCCGAGCCCACTGTAGGTTCAGATTCTTGTTGTGACAAGAGCGAACCCCGAGGAGGTCTTGTTCTCTTGTAGCACATCGTCCAGTTGTGTGTTTAGAGATTGAGATTGAGATTGCGGTTGTATGAGCTACCACAGCCCTTCTGTCAGGCAGTAACAACCTCCTTTGACCTCTCACATTGACAAGATCTCTCTCTTTCTCTCTGAACGACTCTTTAATGTAACAATCGGCAATTAAAAAAATGTGGCATGTATTACTTAGAGTGTACAAATGGATACTAAGTTATTACAAATAGCTAAGAATATATGAATAGATTTAACTCATAATGACAAAATATTATCCTCTGACACACAAGGTTGTCCATAACAAAATTTTTAATTTAAAAACAGGTATATAACCTCATTGTAGAAGCTGTAAATGTCCATGTTTTGAAAAAAGCATTGCATGGTTTTCAAGCAAAAGCTGACACTTTCTGACTAGAGATTGTGTCTTTTCTTTTTCACGTGATCAATGAAGTGAAAGTTCAAAAAGCGTTCAATGGGTGTTTGGAGAATTTTGAACCCAGGAAAACAATGTTTACACTCGTTCCCTTTCCCCAGGGGTAATAAACGTCAGGTATGCGCCGTTGACCATCTGTGGCAAAGGACATTATGCGATTTGTATGTTGTTCAAACACCATATTATATACTTAACGAAACTATGTGGGATTCTGTAGTGTACTGTAAGCACTGTGATGTTCCAAAACTTTTAATATGCATAAGTGATTTGGGGTACAAGAGGTATGATATGCACACGCTGTGTGTGGAAAAGTGATGCACTTGCTGTGCTGTTCTATCTGGTTTTCTCTCTGCTTTGTGTGATGGCTTGTTCATCAGTGGTTTGTTGCTATCATTGACACTGTTGACATTATACGGCACATACTGTACCTGTACTATGATAGCGAGCTGTCATTGTGTGCTGAACAGAGACAGACACTGGTAACGGAGGAGGCTGATGCTATAGTATATTGCTTATAATGTTTCACATGATCTTTAACAACCTTTCTGATTAAACATGTTTACTGTGAAACAAAAGTTGATGGTTTTTTTTTCTGTCTGTGACTGTGATCTATAAAATTACAGTCAAAGCATTATATTTTGTGATAGAATTTTTTAACACCTCCCAGTGTATTATTGATACTAAATTGCATACATGTATGGATGGATGGACCCGCCCGGCACATGGAGCAATAGATATACATCCGCCGTTTCTGTGGCAGTTATTTACAGGGTTGGGTTTCCAGCACTTGGGGGTGAAGGACTTTGTTCAAGGGTACTCGGTGGCGTTGACGCTCGAGTCAGGGAACTCTTGATCTGCAGTCCAACACCTTAACCCCCGAGCCACCCCTGCCACCCAGTGCACTACTACTTGAATACCCACAAACACAACTGCAGGCTAATTTTTCCATTGGGATAAAACTATGGGAAATGAATCCATAGCAATTTGGAAAAAAAAAATACATACACACGGATGCACAAAATATATCCTGATACAATTTTAAGAAAATATTTTGGCAGTTGTGTTTTTTTTTAACACCCTTATAACGCAAGGAAACCATGCACATATATTGTATATCAGTTTGTAATAGTTTTTGCTTCTTTTGGAAAACAAACAAACAAACAAACAAACAAACAAACAAACAAAATAAAACAATAAAAACTGCAAAAATGGAAATGTCTCATTTTGCTGTCAAATTCTCCATATCAATGTTTTATTACCATTTAGTAATTTATATGTTACTGGCTCTGATCTATTTGGTTTGTATGGATATATAAGAGCTATAAAATATCCTTATAATGTGATCTGTTTAACAATTCAGAATGTGTTATACAAAATTATAAGCTATATACTTCACAATAAACTATAGACAGTTTAAGTGTATGTATATTCTATAAACTGTAATCCTATATAAGTTATCACCCTATCATATATTATAATAATGCTATGAATGTAGTTATGAGTTGTTATTATAAGGCATAACAGTTTTTTTAATCCCTCTATCTATCTATTTATCTATCTATCTATCTATCTATCTATCTATCTATCTATCTATCTATCTATCTATCTATCTATCTATCTATCTATCTATCTATCTATCTATTCCTCATTCCTTTTCCTGTTTCCTTCCTTAAAATGTTTCAATTCATAATGTCGTTTACTCATTTTGATTCAACTCATCTGTGATGTGAGGAGAAAAAAACAATCATTCTTCACTGTTAGCAAGGAACAACAACAAAAACCGCACAATGTGTATTATTTTGTTTCTGCACCCTTCAACAGGAATTCACATATCTGTGCACACGTTTACCTTTAAAAAAAATAAAAAAAAAATAAAAATTCCTAGTCATTTTGACAACAACAACAGTGACCTTTAAGTTGGCAGAGGCAGCATGGCTCCGATCACAGGGACTGGAAACAGAGCCAAAGTGAAATGTCAACCGTCCCTGTGGTTCCAGCGCTGACGCAACACACCACCGAGGCACGGCAAAAAGCGAGGAGACAGAGAATAAGAGATACACGTGTGTGGGGGCGCATCCGAGAATACCTAGTGTGCATGTGAATGTGTTCGCTGGAGTGTGCGCATCTGCCCTGGGCTTTCATGATGTCTGGGAATATGTTTTTTTTTTTTTTTTTTTTGGTCAGGCTTTGTATGCGATTGTGTTTGCGTGTGTGAATAGGTGTGCTCCATGATGCATGTGTGTGTGTGTTGGGGTTGGGGGTTGGAGGGGTGTATGGGTTTATGTGGAGTACACGGACTCACCTGTTATGTCAGAAAGCATTAAAGTAGAGCTATGGTTGGAAGAAAATGATTTCCACTAGAACACACACATCATATCTAACCGGCCCTGCGGAACACACACCAAAAAATACAACATTCTCATACAACATGACATCTTTACAACCAAAAAGAGAACAGGAATTGTTTAACAGTCTTTAAAATAACATCACCTTCTTTCTCTACCAGCTCAAGAGCATTATACTAGACATTTTTTAAGTTTAATGCATGGTCACAGGTACTTATTTCTGATTGGTCAGTATTAATCAAATGGCATATTAGAGGTGTAAACCACTTGCTGTTACTGGGAAAGAATCCATAATTGCTTGCTGTGAAGTGGCCTAATGCATAACCATCGCCAACAGTTTTTATTTTATTTATGAGCGACAAATCCTAATTTTGCTATTTATAGCTATGCTTAACGTTGCCAAATCCACCAATATTGTTTATTTACATTACATCAGCTATAAACTGTTGTTACTTCAATTAAAGTTTATTAAATGTCTCCAACCTTGACCATTCTTTCTTCCACATTAAATTTTCCAATTTGATTTGGCAGAAAAACTTGCTTCCTGTTACTGAGACGACAGTACTTTCACATATCAAGAAAAAAAAAAAAAAAAACTATAAGAAATGGCTTAATATAGAAATGTCTAAATATCTCTCTCTCTCTCACTCAAAAACTCAATCCAGCAAGTGGCGATTCTGTACTAACTACTCATAAACTCAAAAGAAGGAGAGGAGGTGATAAGCTCTCAAGCAAAAGTATCTGCAGGAGATGGAGGTGTTATTTGTTTATTTAGTAAAATTGGTGGTATATTTTACAGGAATTCATCAATTTGTGACCCTTTAACAATTGGAAGTTTACTTTGATCTTTTCAAATGTGAATCGATTCTAAATTGAAAACTGATTTATTTATTTGAAAGGACCAATCAAAGATCAATTAAATTGATTATCTGGTTTGATTTCAAAGCTTTAATGGAAATTCTCACTCACTCACTCACTTACTCACTCACTCACTCACTCACTCACTCACTCACTCACTCACTCACTCACTCACTCACTTACTCACTCACTCACTTACTCACTCACTCACTCACTCACTTACTCACTCACTCACTCACTCACTCACTCACTCACTTACTCACTCACTCACTTACTCACTCACTCACTCACTTACTCACTCACTCACTCACTTACTCACTCACTCACTCACTCACTCACGGCTGCGGGGACCTGGAACCTATCCCAGAAGACTTAGGGCAGGAGGCGGTGTACACCCTGCATGGTGTTCCCGCCTGAGTACTCGGAGGAAACCCAACAATCACGGTGGAGAATATGCTCAGACAAACTATGAAGTTATATAAAGAATAACCTGCAAATGACTGCTTCTTACTATATCCTGGTGATTTGCTGTCACATGACTAGGGTATAGGTGTTATTGTCATCTTTGCTAATGCTTTGGATGTTACTCTAATATGCAGAATATGCGACAGTGCTTATGCTGTAGCTCTGCCTTAGCCCTAATATAGCTCTCTGTTGGTTTCTGTAGCACCTTGCCTGGTTACGACTGCCTACAATTGACTACAGAGGGCCATAAATGTTCACTAATAGACTTGTATTGTATGTCTTGCAGTTTTTGAAAAAAATGCTGATTTCAGACATGCTATTTCTTTTTCCAAAGCAGCTACTGATCTTCTCTTTATTAATGCCATCTCTTCCAGGAAGCTTGTCCGTCTTTCTGTTCTGCTACTCTACACAACATCTGTGCCTCTAACAAAGCAAGCTGAATTGATGGAAAGACAAAGAGTGAGTGAGATTAGAATGCAAATGACCTCAGTTCTCAGCTGGAAGTAGCAACAAGGTAAAACTGGCATAATGCATTATGAATATAGGAATGTATGACTTGATGTATGCATGTATGAAGGAATGAATGAATAGATTTTGCTCCTTGACACGTAAAATGGCAGGTGGTTTTCTGTTCAGTTAAGTGGCTGAGTACATAATTGAAGCCCCTAGAGCTGTGTGTAGTAGGGTGCGTATGTTTGTATCAGTAATGCAAGGTTGTCTTTACAGTGACTCCCTCATCGCGCTTAAATCTGTTAAATGTGGCCATCGGAGACGTAATTTTATACTATATATATATATATATATATATATATATATATATATATATATATATATATATAATTTGCTAGATTGTACAAGATTTGTATAAACTCCACCAAATTTATTCATAATAAGTATATTACAGTACATCCGTCTTTGGCTGTCGAAAATGTAACATTTCTTTACAAATTTTTTTAATCAGTATGAGTCACTTTGTTGTTTTTGTAATTTTCTGTAATAAACTTTGCACTAAATCAATCCTCCTTGTCCTCTGTATCTTCTGCTTGTCCTCTCGTTTTCTCTCTATCTCTTTTTCTCTACACGCTTCGTCTGCCATTAGCGAGGCATCCGCTGAGGCCGGCCTGTTTTGACAGATGCTTGTTCTGTCCAGGAGCATCTCACAGGACGTTATGGCTCTTGTCATCCTGATAAGAGAGGACGAAAGAGAAAAAGAGAAAAGAAAGAGAACTGATTAAAAAAACAAAAGCCCCTTTACTCACCAAGGCTGCATCCTTTTTTTTTTTTCTTTGGCTTTCATTCTTCCTCCTTTTTATCCTCAGGGCCTATTAAAAATTTCTGCAGAGTGAAAGCGATAACAATACTACACTGAATAAGAAACAGACAGTTTCTTCTTTTGTGAAAAATTCTTCTGTATCAGGATGATAAAATGTGAAAGGAGATTTTTTTTTGTGTGTGTGTGTGTGTGTGTGTGTGTGCGTGCGCGCGTTTGTACAATGTGTAGTCCGTCACTTTCTTTTTCACTCTCATCACAGTGAAGAAGATCATGTGATATTTGCTTTTATGCAAATTGTCAGATGCTCAAATTATTTGAAGAAGTGCTTTTGACTACCAATACAACAGTTAATCCCAGGCCACTGATTTGACTGGATGGAGTGGAATTCCAGGGACACCTACAGTATATGTATTTAATATAATCGTGATCTTTGTTTAAGTTTAAATGGTTTAGGTTTAATTGTACGAAAAATTGCACTGATGGTGAAAGTTGCACTGAAACTGGGTACTGTGGCAAAGATCATGACGTTGTTATTCAACATGATGAATGATAAAATTTTTGCAAATATAACTCCTGACTTAAAATGTGAAAACCCACAGGACAGGGTTTCTCAAAGTCCAGACTCCAGTCCTGATCTGAACTGCAAGCAGGTCAATCCAGACCCAGCTCACCCCAAATTAGGAATACAATAATACACTGTAAATTACAGTGTATGTGACCAAAGAAATCCAGTGTGTTTAGTGACCACACACCTTTTTTTTTTTGCCAAGGTTTAGACAGCTAAGTGAATGCAGTCAGTGCCATTTCTCAGATGAGGCTGGAGTGTATTTTGACTGTATTGTGTTATTTTAAATGGAAATGCTTGTCAAACGCAGTCACAATAGAGAACCCATTGTGTTGTCCATGTGTTACCACCCAGCAACAAGATCCCCCCCAAAAAAGTCAACTTTTCAGAGTGCCCTGCAGGTCATGTGACAAGAACAACCCAAACAGCAGTCTTCCTGGATCAGCTGATCAAATTCTTAGTGTTTTTTTCACGCTTGAAGGATGGGAATGACCAAAGCCACACTGCAATTTATTACTAGAACTTAATACTAGAGATTTTCTGTGCCGGAAATCCATCTAAATCATGCAACTTTCCGGTTGTCATGGAGCACAGCGCTCTTGGTTGCTTTATTGCTTGGGAAAGAAAGGAGAAATGCGCTTTTAAATATGATGTGAAAGGTCCCTTCTGTTACTTTGTTTATTTGACTCTACAATCATTTTGGTATAACAGTGTGGTGTTGTGTTGTCCTTTAGGGTCAGTTTGTTTAATCGGTTTATTCAGGCATTAAAGCAAGTACACTTTGCTTATTTAGACATGAAAATCGCACAATGAATATTTTTTCTTTTGCACTTAAAATTTCTTTTAAAACAACTGTAAACTTTATGATGTTAGAAGTTGAAACTGTTTAGGTTCACAAGCAACAATTTGCAGCCAAATGGTGCCATTTCTTTTGCACTAACTTGGCCTGCATTTTGAATTGTTCTGACACTTGAATGTAAGTTGCTTTAAAGTTAGAGCTTTTACAGTCAAAACGGTGGTATTTTTTTCGCCGTTTGAATGTATTGTGTCTCAGACCTTCTTTAACATGAATGTGTGTTGCTTGTTAGTTATAAGCAAGTTCTAAAAAAAAGTCATTTGCTGTTCAAAAACCCTTCTGGACCCTTGACCTTGAATAGAAATCAGTCTCGTACTATTGAAAATAAAGTTTGAGAGCCCCTTCCACAAGATGAAGATGAATACAAATAATAATAATAATAATAATAATAATAATAATAATAATAATAATAATAAGCTAGCCAACAGGCAATAAGGGCTTTCTATTCCTTGAGAATGAAAATAAGAATGTTGTTTTATGAGCAAGATCACCAGCATACCATACAATAACAAGGAGTAAAGAGATACAGTACATGTAATAATTGGTCACATCTTTTGGAAGCACATGCATCCCAATATATGTTTTATATGTATAGGTTAATACTGTATAAGTTAAATGAATGCTAAAAAAAAAAAAAACTTCCGTCTATTTTTGATATATTTGAAAAATTGTCCCAACTTCTGTATGCTGAAGTGTGTGTGGATTTGTGTCTGCACTTGCACACGGTACTGTTTATACGTGTGCCTCGGGGGAGGTCAGAGTTGTGTGTTCTACCTGTTTGCACCCTAATCCTCGCCCCAGGCTGATTCACACATGGCACAGAGGAACTCCATGACCGACCTCCGGGTTGAAGGTGAAGCTGGTAGACATGTAACAATCTGTTATATTAAATAAGCACAGACGATGGTTCCACTCATATGCCTGGACACGGAGGGGTTCTGTGGAATAATAGGGAATATGGCTACAGTCTCACAGCTGCACTATGTTAGTAATATGAATGGATAATTAATTTATGGCCTCCATCTGTGGACATGATTTCAGTATAAATAAACCTGTTCCTTAAGTTCGTCCATTATAACACACAGCATCACAAAGACCAAGGTGTTACAAAAGGTTTGGAGAACCTTTAACTGTCAGGTTTTAGTTGCAAAATATTATGGAGAGCATGAAAATCTGTTATTGAAGATGGAAGGCATATGGCACAAACATGGCTCTACCAAAAGTAATTTTTTAACACAGAAGGATCAATTACTATATGACACTCATTGTCTATACCAGTTTATCCTGTATAAAGGATACATGGGTCACGGGGGGCTTGGAGCCTATCTCAAGAGACTTGAGGATTGAGTGCCTACTGTATATAAGGATTGTAAAAATCACATGTAAAAAATAAAGGTGAAAAATGTTTAGAAAGGGTGACACGGTAGCGTAGTGGTTAGCACTATGGCCTCAGACCAAAAAGGTCATGGGTTTGAGTCCCAACTTGAGTCTGTTTGCATGGAGTTTGTGTGCCTTGCACCTCCAGGGTTCGGGTTCAATTCCTACCCCAGGGTCTGTGTGTATGGAGTTCAGACTTGTTTGTCCGATGCATTTCATGGATCAGGCTCAGTCAGATTGATATCTCCGATCAACAACCCCGACGTTTTTGCCTTCTAAGCTTTATGCTTCCGACTGTGAGTGTTGTGGTGCCTTTCTGGTCTCTCCCTCTCTCTCTCTCTCTCTCTTTCTCTCTCTCTCTCTCTCTCTCTATATATATATATATATATATATATATATATAGTAACACTGAATCACTCAGTCTGGGCATCTGTTTGGGGGTAGAGACACACACACACACATACACACAACGAGAATGAGAGAAGAGAAAGCAGGATGAAAAGAGATATAGATTTGAAAAGAACACTCTCAGTCCACACTGTTAAAAGTACTTTTGCGGCGGCCAGACAAAAGGAAGTTCCGTTAAGATGGAGGGCAAAAATGAAAAGGTGCAGGTCAACCTCATCTCTAGCCGCTACTCTAAAACCCATTTCAACTCAATCTGGCCAATTCAGGCTGCAGGCCAAACACTCCCATTCAAATTCCAAAACCAATCTCCAATAGCGAATTCCATCTCAGAGGGTTCTGCCGTTCACAAACAGGTTACCGGTTCACGCTGCCGCGCTCGCGTGGAGAGATGCTCGCGCAAAGACTGCAAGAGGAGAATCCTCTCTCTCTCTCTCTCTCTCTCTCTCTCTCTTTTGTTCATACCCCTTTTATTGTCGAGGTTCCATAAGAGCAATAATGCTTTATAAAGCAACTGTGAAGGATTTATATGAAAACCTGGGAGATACAAGAAAGGATCACATTCAAGGACTTGTAATGATTATCAGCCATATTCAGAGATAAGTTTCACATCTGTAGTGAGGATTTCAGAGTGAAATTGTGCACATCAGATTTCGTGACACATTACGTGGAAATGTTACATGAAGAAAGTTCCTTGTATTTAGAGTTAAGTTATGACCACACTTACAGTAAGTCGCATTTCTGTGGTATTAACATCACCTCTATGTGCTTTACACCTCTAAGGTTTCCAGATTTTTGTCTTGTGTCAAAGTGGAAATAATGGCATAATTATCACTGCCTTTAAATACAAGCACTTAAACTGGGATACAAAATACTGACTGAAAAAGCACATCATGTTTTTTTTTTTCTCCTTCTTTTTATATTGTAAGTAATATTTTATTTTTATTTGACTTTTATTTTACCAGAAAGTCAAACTGAGATATAAAATCTAAGGTAGCAGCCATACAAATGCTCAGCATAATAGAAAAAAGATTCTACATACAGTACATAACACATACTGTAACGATGTACAGCACCTTCAAAAATTAGGAACTTAATATAAAAAAAAAAATCTAAATGCATAAGATAATTTAAAAATGAAAATAAAAAAAGCAAATAGTAAACAATGTTGGAAAGTTTAGCACTGGTAGTATAATGTATCAACGGTTTCTCACCTTCAGCTACATCATTCGACTTTTCAGCGTCTTGACTCGATTTGTCTTAACTAGAAATACATACTGGATTTTTTTTATCCCGCTATACAGTTATAATTTTGTTTATACAGTACCTAACCATTTTCCAAACGAATGAAAAGATTTCATTTGACAAAATATGACCTAGTACCCCCATGAAATTTTCTGGAAGTACATTAAAGAATTAAGACCTTAATATGATGATATATAATATAAATGAGATTAATTATATAATATATAATAATATAATCAATAATTTATAATATAATTTAAATAAAAAAATACAAATGTTGGCATCCTGTATGTTGTACAAACGGCATACTCAGTACCAAATGGTCACTGTTTCCACACTCTTTCTTTTTTATGAATGTGACTTACCTGATTTGAAAGCTAAGACTTTAGATTTTGTATACAATAGTAGAAAAAAAAAGAACCTGCTTTGTACACTATTGAATAGACCTGTGCTTATTGTTTCAGATCAGCAGAATAACCTTAAAACATCAACATAGCCACAGGCCTAAAATTAATCCCAAAGCTTTGAAAAGATAAAATTCTTATTTGTAAAAATATAGCGATGCATTTTGCTAAGGGGCCATATATTATTATAATACTTCTGCTGTATAGATTTTGTGCCAGAGCTAGACCAGTAACATATGAAGCTATTGTAACTGCTATAAATAGAGTATCAATATATGGTTTTGAGATCAAAATCCTGAGATTTTAAGCTTTCTAATATGTATATATTGCTTTTCCATAATGCGTACCAATTTGATGCCTAAAAATAATGTAAAATATATCGGAAGTGTACGCAATTTAAACGGGCCCATATGAGAGCCGGTGGCAGTTAAGTGCATAAACTACAGTAATAAGCTGCTAAATAAATTCAAACTCATACAGCCATACATTTACCAAATATGAATAAAAACGTTGCAAAAATTTGGCATATCTGTTGAACTGACTTATCTTCCTGCATCTCACAGGATCGTAGTCCTGTTGCAAACGTCTCACCTCAACCTGATGTCTCAACTCCAGGAAACTTTTTCGGCAAAATTTTAAAAGTCGAACAACAAATAGTGCACCTCCTATTCCAATCTGTATTGGGATCTGTTAAGAACACATCATCTATATGAATCCAGTCCAACTCGGTTGGGGTTGTTATCTGCCAGGGTTCAGGGATCTGTCTCTTGAATTAATGTAAAGTGTAAATGTGAAAAATGGCATCGTATAGTGAAAGCACTTGTGATAAAATTGGGATAAAAAGGGGTTTATAATGACTGTAATCATGTCAGGGTTTTAGTGCAGGCTGCTGTATGGTGCAGTCTGTGCTGCTGCGAATCACTAAATCTCTCAGCTCCAGTCCGGCATGTTATAGTCATTTTCCCACAGGTCACAGTTTGATATAGCAGATAAAGGCAGCACACACACGCACACGCTCAAATTCTCTGCGGCATTGAATCCCACACCAGCGTATATACCTCCCTTGGAGATGAATAGTTGATGCAAAGTCAGGGCAATTCCATTTCTTTTCTCTTTTCCGTTTCGCCGGAGTTTCAGGATTCACTGTCTGCCTCATAACTCAGTATGATGTATCTGCGACAGATCTGCCCCGTGTATACGGTGTGTGTTAGATAAACTGTTGCAGTGGTGACCGTTCTCTTGTTTTTTTGATGAGCTGTTCGCATACAACTCACCTTCCTTCTTAACCCCCCACCCCACCCCACCCAAATCATCTTCGCTCCTTTAGGATGAGACGTGCCAATCTCATCCTCTAAGTCTCTCTCCCTTTCTCTGTCTTTCTCTCTCAAACTGTGTGTGGGTGGTTGGTCTTTGGTGCAGCGCCTAAAATAGATGTTCTTTCCTCGTAAAAAGGAGGCTGACAACAGTTCAGGAGGGCGGGGAGCGTATTTGCGTGCGTATGCGTGTGTGTGTGTGTGTGTGTGTGTGTGAGATCTGTGTTCTGAGGTTAAAAAGAATTATCACAAGAGGAACGCTAAGATTTAGGGATGAATATTTCAAGCTTGGGGAGAGGAAAACTCCAGGGGGTAAAAAGGAAAGAGGAATGCGTGTAAGTCTTACTACAGATGACAGAAAGACAAGACACCTGTTTTGACAGAATGAGGCAGGGCTCAGATCGGGTTGGAAACACATGGGAACCTCTCTAGAGTGGCACCGAGAGCAGTATCACGCTCAGAAAAATGGGAATCTGATGATAATGCGAATGAGTATGACCGGTGTTAGAATTGTTGTCATTGCCGTTATTGCTCTCATTACTGTTACTGAGGCAATTTAATACACACTGAATGTCCAAACTCAGGTTTAAGCATGATAATAAATCCTGGTTTATGGTTTGGAAGAAATGCTTCCGATATCTGGAAACAGAACAGTCGATAGCTACAGTACGTATCAAAGTACAGAAGAGGTGAAAAGTCGCATTTGTTGTTGCATGGTCAAATAAGTTGTCAGAGATATAAAAACTGTGTAAAACGGTGTGAAAAACTAATTGCCCCCTTCCTGATTTCTTATTCTTTTGCATGTTTCTGCTCATCAAAAACCGTTAACTATTAGTCAAAGATAACATAATTGAACACAAAATGCAGTTTTTAAATGAAGGTTTTTATTATTTAGGGAGAAAAAAAATCTAAACCTAATGTACATGGCCCTGTGTAAAAAAGTGATTGCCCCCCTTGTTAAAAAATAACTTAACTGTGGTTTATCACACCTGAGTTCAATTTCTTTAGTCACCCCCAGGCCTGATTACTGTTTCAATCAAGAAATCACTTAAATAGGAGCTACCTGACACAGAGAAGTAGACCAAAAGTACCTCAAAAAAGAAAAACAAAATGAAGACTTTGGAGTGCCCTAGTCAAAGTCCTGACCTGAATCCTATTGAGATGTTGTGGCATGACCTTAAAAAGGCGGTTCATGCTAGAAAACCCTCCAATAAAGCTGAATTACAACAATTCTGCAAAGATGAGTGGGCCAAAATTCCTCCAGAGCGCTGTAAAAGACTCGTTGCAAGTTATCGCAAACGCTTGATTGCAGTTATTGCTGCTAAGGGTGGCCCAACCAGTTGTTAGGTTCAGGGGGCAATTACTTTTTCTGATTAGATTAGGGTATACTTGAGTGCTACACAGTTGTACAGAAGTTTTTAGAAGAGTGTTGGCCATAATTTTATGTTTCATTTAGCATTGTACTATATATAATTAATATACGCTACCATTCAAATGTTTGGGGTCACTTGCAAATTTCTTTGTTTTTGTTTAGTGATTTATTTTCTACATTCTACAAAAATACTGGGGATTTCAAAACTATAAAATAACACATATGGAATTAAGTATTTATGTAACAACAAGAAAAACAACAGTTAGTTGTTATTTTAAGACACAGAGGTCAGCCTTTTTGTAATAGTTCTTGCAAGAACAGTATTGTCAAGTGCATTTGCAAAATTCGTCAAACACCATAATGAAACTGGCTCTCATGAAGGCCATCCCAGAAGGGCGAGACCAAAACCTACCTCTGCCGCGACGAGAAGTTCATTTAGAGTTATCAGCCTGAAAAATGACCAATTAACAGCACCTCAGATTAGAGGCGTTATGAAGTCTTTACAGAGCAGAAGTGGCAGACACATTTCAATATCAACTGTTGAAAAAAGACTAATGCATTTTTTGGACGCCTTCAGCATTCCTTTACAATGTAGAAAGAAATAAAAATCAGGAACCATCATGGAATTAGAAAGTGACCCCGAACTTTTGAACAGTAGTGTATATTAACTCAAATAAAATTTGTAAATTGAACGCAAATAAATACTTGTTTAATGAAGAAATAATGGTTTATTTAGGTAAAACAATGATCATCAGGTCATAGGTTCAAACCCAAGCATCTCCTAGCTGTAACTGTAAAGGCAAGTTGCCCTGTACAGTATAAGGTCGTCTAGCAACTGTAAATGTACTTTTTAATATAAAATTATCCATCTGGCAAATTCCAAATTACATCCTCTTAGGAGCAGGGGTAGCTCGTTTGTAGCTCAAGATGTTGCACTATTGATTAGCAGGTCACAGGTTCAAACCCCTGTATCACCAAGCTACCACTGTTGGGACCTCAACTGCTCAGATTGCAATAAATGTACTGTAAGTTGCTCTGAATAGGGGCATCTGACAAATCCTGTAAATGTTTACAAAATTTACATTACTTAATTATATATATTTTTTAAAATAATATATATTTTTAAGTTTTTCTAATGCACTCCATTGTGTCTATACTGTAGCAATGACTAATAAACAGAGACTTGCCTTATACAATACATGGCAAATAAAAATGTATAATTATTGATATAAAATCAATACAGTTTTGTTTAGGGAGACATTAACTAAAGGAGTCAACAGTATCTCTACTTTGCAACAGATACAATTAAGACTGTTCCTTTAAATTTTCTACCACTAAGCATTTTGTCGTTTACAGTCTCTGTTTTTCTGCATCATCAATTTCGAGAGAGGAAGAAAAAAAAAAAGTCAGGCTGATGACTTGAAGACTGTTTATAGCCGCTATAATGCAAGCTATAGTTGTTTGTGGATGTTCCATAACATTAAATGGCAACTATAAACAGAAAAAAAAAATGACGTGTCATTTTCTGATTAAATAAAAATCACAAATTGTTAAATGGCTGTGGTGTATGAGAAATAAAACACTTGAGAAAATACAGTTATGGAAAAGTTATTTGATTTAGATGGGACCTATTATGCAAATTAACTTTAATGTTTTTGTTTTTTTTAAGAGAAGCTTAAAGGTTGATGGAGACGCAATGCACAACGTTCAATGCTGCAATGGAACAACGACTGCAGTCCTCCAATGCCTGAAACTGATATAGTGCACTACACCATCATTTTGCAAACAAAAATCTGCCTTCTCAATGCCGTCAGCGTCCCAACAGCATTTTATTAAATGTTTTTTTATTTTTTTATGAAAATGTTTAAATATTTTTTGGCTAATATTACTAATGATGGCTTGTATTACACGCTGAAACAGGATAAAACTTTGGATAGACATTTTAAGTAATGACAATAGTAATATGCACTAAAGAATGGTTTAAAACATTTAAGGCCATTTTTATGGAGTTTAAGTTGTCACAGATCTATTATATATGGACACGAGTGATATTTCACAGGGATCATCAATTTTAACCTGTTTACTGATATATAAAAAGTAAATTATGGCTTATGTGGAGCTACATCACGTCTTAATTTGTTTCTTAAGAGCAAAAAAAATTGCAGGTTAGCAGCTAACTGCTAATGTATAACCTAGCCTTCCTCAGCAGTTAGTTTTGTATTAACAGTTATATATCGCTGAACACTGAGAAGTCATCATGAATTAAAAACTCAATAAACAAACACGTCTTATAATGTGTTCTGTATATGAGTAAATATTTTTTTCCAGTCTAGCTGTGTCTATATTTGTGTTGTAATTGGCTACAAAAATGCACTTCTGCAAATGAATGCATCACGTGCGTAATATTTCAACTAGAAAATTATCCGACACATTTTGGAGACATTTAAGACTTGTTGAAATTTAGGTAAACTATGATTTTTGATGGTTGTAGGGGTGCTGCTGCTGCAAATCTAATTGGATAATTCATTCCTAAACATATTTATTTTTATACTTTCAAGGAAGAAGGCCCCTCTGGATATTTTTCAGAAACCATATATGGATGGAGACATACAGTACGGTTCATTAAGGCCCCTGCTACAGGGAGTTAAATTTATATAGATATTTATATTTATATAGATTTATATATATATATATATATATATATATATATATATATATATATATTGAGCAAAAAAAGAAACGTCCTCTGACTTTCAACTGTTTTAACTTTTAGTAAACTTAATGTGTCAATATTTGTATGAACACTAAAAGAGTCAACACCATAAGACACAAACTAAAAATGTTTCCCAATGTGTCCCTGAATGAAGGGAGGCTCAAAATCAAAAGTACCAGTCAGTATCTGGTGTGGCCACCAGCTGCTTGAAGTACTGCAGTGCATCTCCTCCTCATGGACTGCCTATTGCGGACAGTCTGAGCACTGATGGAGGGATTGTGTGTTCCTGGTGTGACTCGGGCAGTTGTTGTGGCCATCCTGTACCTGTCACGCAGGTGTGATATTCGGATGTACCGATCCTGTGCAGGTGTTGTTACACATGGTCTTCCACTGCGAGGATGATCAGCTGTCCTTCCTGTCTCCCTGTAGTGCCGTTTTAGGCGTCTCACGGTGCGGACATGGCGATTTATTCCCCTAGCCACATCAGCAGTCCTCATGCCTCCCTGCAGCATGCCTAATGCACGTTCACGCAGATGAGCAGAGACCCTGGGCATCTTTCTTTGGGTGTTTTTCACAGTCGGTAGACAAGTCTCTTTAGTGTCCTGCGTTTTTAGACATATGACCTTAAATGCCTACTTTCTGTAAGCTGTTAAGGTCTTAACGACCATTCCACAGGTGCATGTTAATTAATTGATTATGGTTAATTGAACATGCATGGAAAACATTGTTTAAACCCTTTACAATGAAGATCTGTAAAGTTATTCGGATTTTTACAACATTATTGTTGAAATACACAGTCCTGAAAAAGGGACGTTTCCTACATACATTCACTCATCTAGGAACCTCTGTAGTCCAACTAGGAACCATGGAGGCCAATGTTTACCATTGAATTTATTCCTATTTTATACAATTTGAAAATGCCAGTGTCTTTGGATAAACATGAAAACTCACAGGATAAACATGAAAACTCCATGCACACAGACCCGATGCAGGAATCAAACCCCAGACCCAAAAGATCAATGCTGTCTATTTTGGCTATTTTGGTCTATTGGTCTCTTTGACCTTTTTCCTACTCTCAGAAAGCTGCTGATATTGATCACCAAGTACAACTTTGTATGTTACATTGTTAAATATAAATATTAAATTCATATTTAATATTTATTTATATTTATTTTATATTTAAATTAATTAATTAATTAATTATTTATATTTATAAAAACTTTATATATTTTTTTACATTTCAGTAAGCCGGGAGAAGCAAAGTAGACATACAAATCATTAAAACTCATACATAACATATGCACAAAGACACAAACTAGCTCAAAGGGCTAAATGGAAAAAACAAACAAATAAAAAACATGTGAACCCAACATGCTTCTTGAATACACATGAATGTTACACGACCTTTTGGGTCTTCAGATTTCACTACCTACTATCACATCAACAGCATCCCTAAGGCAATGGATTAATATTTTCTAGTATTAACAAAATTCCCCACTCACCCAATTATAAAAAGCTAATTAAACAGTAATACAATCAGTTCTCACATGAAGATAAAGATATATACATACATATGCATATACAAAGAAAAAAAGGCATTTGTTAAGCCTTATTAACTGAATTGATAATCTACAGTAGCAACAAAATAGAAAAGAAAGAAACACAAAGAAAACATAAAGCGCAGCATTTAAAAGGACACTTGGCTAATGATTGGTATGGACATATTTCATCTCAACCAATTCATCATTTACCAGCAGCTGAATCTGAGCGGTCAGCAAAACTACGCTGGCTGGCACCATTTCATAACATGCTTATGTGAAGTCCCTGGAAAACACATGGATTGCTTTAATATTAAAAGTGTTTGTGTAAACGGGAGTGTGGGTATTTGTGTGAAGGTTGTATTTTATAAAGGTGACCAACAGGCTGGACTTATGCTTGAATATTGAGCAAAATTTAAATTCTAACACCACCTGTTTACAGATCCTTTTTCACTACAACCTGAGATAAGGATATGATTATACTGTACTGTACAAATCCCTGTGCTACTTATAGTACATACATATATGCACGCACTTGTATTCAACATCACACATACGTGCATACACACATACGTATATAATTTCTATCAGTATGAATCCTTTAATTTTTTTCCCATTATATTTGTCTTGATTTGTTCATCACAAAACTCCAGAGAACAGCAGAGCTTAGCAACATGCCGTAGGTTGGGTGCTTCTTATGTGAGGTCACAATAGGAGGGAATATCTTGCTAAACCTTGGCCAATACAAAAATGGGAAAAAAAAAGATGAAAAGCAAGGTGCAGTTCCACAATGTGTTGCTTATACCTTAAAATAGCTTTTTACTTTTTGTTGAAAACCAAAAACAGCAGCAATACCTACTCATAATTGGAAATACATAGGAGTACTAATAATTTAATAGATAGGCCAATTAAGATGTGAATCTTCTCCTTATGAAAACTTTTTTTTCCTCTTGCTTTTTTAAGATTTAATAATGAAGTTACAGTAATTATGGATATGTAAGTATCTGATTCATGTATCGTTAAATGAGTTTATAATATCAGTATACTGTTTATCTGCATTTATTCGCGATGCCAATGCAATATCTCAACCAATAATAGTTATAGATGTCACTTTTGGTTTTTGTCCAAAAAGCCACTGAAATTAAACTTCTGGCTTAAGAGAGAGGGTCTCAGGAGAGGGCAAGACTAAAGGGGAAGATAATAAAGTCTGTCTGTGATGGAAGCCCTAGTGGGATTGTGCGTAAGCGGTATTTCTGTAACCATACAAATTGTCCAGTTTGCTTTTATGGTATTCTGTAGAGTTGTAGAAAAGGTAATATTCTATCACCTAGAAGAGGATGGTTGTCCTATCAGCTACGTTCACATTACCAGCCTGAAGTGAGTCAAGGCTGTTGTGATTTTTTACGGCTGCCTAAATGCACACATCTGATGTTTTTCAGATTGGATCGGAGTCACTTGCAAATGTTGTCCTAGATTGGATACGTACCATATCTGATACATGGTCTTGCAGCTTGAATGAGACCAGACACATCCGAAATAATTTTTTTCGGAAAATTCCGGGGAAAAAAAAGACTTCTTTGTCTCTGCGCATATATGGGACGCTTGCTGACATCAAAGCAGCGCTAGCCATAGTTGATACAGTGAGACGCCTGCGTTCTTCCTTCTTCTGGACTGCAACAAATATTAACTATTTCTAATAGTGAACTAATTGTACCTAGCCTTGGTCATGAGCTTCTGTCAGAATGGAATGAGACAAAACAAACAGAACTAAGGAATTAAACGAAGTCAGATTGCTAGATAAACACCAAAAAGAAGTAAGAGATCAAAGGCCATATGGTACAAGACAAACAAAGTAATGGAGCCTATAAATGGAGTATAAATAATGACAAACTTTATCAACACACCCCACAGTCTCTGGTGAGCGAGGCTAAAAGTGGCACCTAATAGACATGTCTTCACAGACTTCATAATGCAAGCTTAAGGCTCCACAAAGTTGACTTAATTATCAATCAGTGCTCGTTGTGTCGTTGGGGAGGGGCTCAATAACCGCGCTTCTCTCAGCATCACACCACTTCTGTTAACATTTATAGAAATCACATACAGTTTCCAGGCTGTTCACAGTCTTGCATGATCTGAATGTATGAACCGGTTTATATGCCAGTATTCTGATAAGTTAGAATGCCTTTCCAGGCTTTTCTCCAGAATTATTGGCACCCATTGGTAAATGAGCAAAACCTAAAGTTAGCAATAAAGTTTTAACTTTAACATAGAGGTGCATTATATAATTATATCTATTTTTAAACCTAAAACTTTGTCCACAAAACAATGGTTTCAAAATGCTCACCACCGTTACCCTTGAGAGAGTAGCAGCACGATTGCACCGGTAATAAACACCTTCTCGTTATGAAAGTGGTGTTGATTTTCAAGAATCAACTAAACTGCACCATTCAAAAACTATATTTTTGGTGCTTTTAAAATCTTCATTAATCCATGAGAGGACAGGGTGCTCATGGCTCCATGTTTTAGGAGATTTACAGATATTTTTCCTTTATGCCTATATTCGAATCACCAATCATCTGTCTTTTTGATTTTCATTTGTGTATGTACGTACTGTATGTGTATTATTTCCTTTGCTCTTATTGCTTTGTTGCACACAAAGTCCAAAATTACCTTGTCTGCTTGTTGATTCTTGAATTTTCCCAAATAAAGCACACTAAGTTCATATTACAGTCACAGGGAAAGTTATCTGTGGTTGAATCCCAAATAGCATTAAAGGGAAGGCTAGTGTACAGTGTAGAATCACTTGTTCCACGGACTAAGTAGTGGCCATGACCAGTTGTGTTAACTTTTTGTAAAATAAAACATGGGACCTTTAAAGAAGGAAAAAAACTATTTGTTTTGTAATGAATGATACTCAATACTTAATACTATAAAAAAATCTATTACAGTAAAAAAGAAACTCACTCAGTTTCTATACCACTTTCTTGTATACAGGGTCAAGGGGGGCATTCTATTGGCAATTTGGGAATGGCAATCAGCCTAATCTGTGGGTGGAAACCCACCAAACACTTTGAGAATAATAAAACTCCATGAACACAGACACCAAGGTTGGAATCGAACCTGAACCCTGGAGGTGCTAACCACTAAGCCACTATGCTGCCTTAAAACAGAATCATTTGATTAAAAAAAAATAATAAATCAACAACATTCCGATGAAAATTTTTTTTTAAATAACAAACCAAAAAAAAAAAAAAAAATCTGTAATTTCTTTTACACTGGAGTTTTTCCATGCTATAAAAAAAAGAAATTCATGTTTTTACTTTCCCTGCCTGCTTCCTACTTTTCTTTCTTTCTTTCTTTTTTTTTATTTTTTTTTTTACAAATTACAAATGTTACCTAACACAAAAACATTTCCATTTGAATTATATAATTTATGACTAATGCTCCTTTTTTTTTTTTTGCAGAATATTCAGAATGCATTTGCATTTTCATACACAAACATGGCTCAGGATAAAAGAAAATCCAATAGGAATGTGAACATTCCGGCGGTGAAGATTCCATTTTTCTCTATAGAACAGATATGCATATACGGGGCACTTTTAAGCAAACCCCGTGCACAATAATTGAATGCATTTTTCATGGTCAGAACTGAAAACGCCAGCACGGCTCTCTGAGAGACCACGATGTAAAGTCGCAAAAGAAAAATATCAGCAGCAGGTTTCATATTCAAAATCAACTGGTGAATCTGTATCGGTTCCACATGAGACATCATATTTCAGACATGCCTCATATATTCTGTTGGAAGCATATGATTACACTGGGTCATGAATATATTCCTCATACATAACAAACCACAGCGAAGTGCTCTGGGTGAGCTGTGGATGAACACAACACAGAGGAGAACTCAGCTCATAGTGGATTTCTGATAAAAAAGATTCATTTTTGTAGTTTCTTCATTCGAATCTTGGTTTTAGGACCCCTAGTTTTTGTGTGTAGACATATGTGAAAGGTTATCCAACTGACTTTATCCTACATGGATGATGGATGTCCAAGTGGGCTTTAGATGACAGATGGACAACTGTTTGACATTTTCATTGGTGCTAACATTTTTCTTATGGGGAAATAAAAAGAAGTCAGCTAACTACCTACATCTAAGGACCAGATTATCCCATCTACTGTATGCATTTTTTTCTTCTTTGATGCCATATTCTAGTTGCACAATTGTAGCGCAGCCACATGAGGCTGATTAACGAAAAACAGCTGTGCCTTTATAAAAAAATGACCCAGTCAGTTATGTGTCTCAAGGACTGTGTTTTGATAAATAAATAAACAAATAAATATTATGATGTAGCATTAGGCGCTCTAATACATTCAACTATGAATGCAAGCCTTAAATAAAAGTAAAGATGGTCCAAATGAATTTTTACGTGTGTTTCTTTTTCTGGCCAAGCAGTGTATAAGATCTGCTTGATATTCATTCTGACTTTTGTATACGTTTTTCATGACACTATCCTGTATCATACAATCCTCAGTTCTGTTCAGAGGCCTAATAACCATCAGCTAGCTGTCTCATGTTAAAAAAACCTTTGAGCACTTTTAGTTTTAACATCTGGTTTGCATTAGTGTGCATGTTTGTGTGTGCTTCTATATGGGCTACTGTACATGCACATGATAATAACAGGGCTGTAATCGATGCTCAGTAGAAATCATAAGCTGCTACCCTTTTTGGTTTTACTTGGAAGGATTAAAGACGACTACAAAAAATGCATGTAAAGCAGTATGTATTTTTATAAAACGCAAAAGTGAAACATTTTTGTTTAACTGTGCTCATGGTTATGTGTGTAATGAAAGTGTAAATAGGTAAGAATTCAATGTTAGGGATAATCTAGATTAAGTAGGAATATAGAGCTTAAAATTCTATAAAGAATCAATACTGTAGTTATGTTCTTTTTTTTAATTCCCCTGTGAAAATGTTTAAAAAGTCTATTTTGACATGTAATATTTTACCACTGAATTCTTTTAAATGATCTATATTTCATTCTATTTAATTGAGGCAATAAGTCTGTACTCTTTAATATAATTACTGTACTGCACAAGTCTTGAGCCACGCCTCATTTCTTCATATTAAATTAAATTAAGTAAAGAAATGGGAACAAGTGATTTACAGGGACAGGCTGCAAATGTCTAATGATGCAACTTAAAATTTGGTCATTTATGTAACAACCTTACTGTAGCAGCAACCTCGTTTCCCCTCTCGTCTGTTCCAACCACACAGCATTCAGCATCAGCAGTATACTAATCACCGACCTGATCATCTCTCATCATCTGCACCTGTTCCTCCCTAGTTCAAGTCTTAAGTGTACACTTCAAGACTACATTTACACTGCAGGTCTCGATGCCCAATTCTGATTTGTTGCCTATATCTGATTTTTTTGATCGTCTGTTTACACGTTTTTTCAACTATGACTCATATCCGATTCACGTGTTTACAGTACACTTGCCATGCCATCTGAAACATCGCGCATACGTAAAGGGAGGTTCTTGCGCTACACACTAGCCAAGATAGATAAAGGTGAAGTATGCTTGACGCTCTGCAATATATGTAAAGGTCGTGAAACGTCACCATGGTTTTATAAACGGAGGAGGAGAAAAAAACGGCATAAAAGCCTGCGCATATGCTTTATTTACCAAATACTGATTTCTTAATTTTATTTAGCCCTAATAAGCATTAAAAAAAGGGGCTGGGCGCTTATCCTTATCCATGTCACCTGCGATGTTATAATTCCACACGCGCTTCCACCGGAGAATAACATTACGTCATTAAACCGTGAGGAAGTCGCAGTTTTAGTGGCGTACAGAACGCAACGCCTCAGGAAATCCGATCTGTTTGTTTACACGACAATCACATTCGCACATATCTGATTTATATCTGATTTATTTCCACATATGAAGGAGGCCTGAAACCGATCTCAAAATATTTACACGGACATAGAACATATCCGATATGTGTCACATATGAGCAAAAAATCGGAATTGGGTCACATTTACCCGACAGTGTAAACGTAGCCTTAGATTCTTCTTTAATGCTTGAATGATTGATAGGTCACTGTGTGGCTCAACAAACAAAAAACATTTCTCTGAAACTGCTAAGGTACAGGGACTGGACTAAAAATCACAGACAAAAATGAGAGCCGGAAAAGCCCTTCGGGATGTCTGGAGAACTATTCTTCAAGGCTACATTAAAAAATACAAAAAAGTAAAATATAAAGCAATGTGGGGTGGATCAAGACTTTTGCACAGTACATGTAGTAGGTGTGAAAAGGAGTAAGATGAGAAACCAAGGGAAAGAACGAACAAGGATGTACCTGTGACAGTGTGGGTGAGAGAAAAAGAAGAAGTTAAATGGAGAGAACAGGAGCGGTGAGAGAAAGAGTGAGAGAGCAAACGGGACAGACAGACAGAGAGGAAGAGCAATTCAGCAGCAACTGGAACATTTCTCCTCCCTTTAGATAATGACATGGGAACCTGTCAGATTCTTGCGGTGCATCGTGGGAGCAGCGGAGGGAAGAGGACACAGTAGAGACCACTGAATTATTTATTTTATTTTTTTCACAGTGTGGTTATGATATATCCGCACATTCAACTCTTGGTTTGTGCGGCAGTATTGAACGCAACAGTATGTGGCCACTGCAATGTGATCTTAATTCGAAGTAATAAGCTTTAATTCAATTCGGTTCAACTGTATTTAGACGGTGTCACGATCTGGGTGTATTGGCAGGTGTTGAACGCCGTGGGCGGAAGGAGCAGGCATAGAGGCAGAGGGATGGTGTAATCAAAAAAGAGTCTTTTTAATAATAATTAAACAAAATAGAAATAAAGATACAAACAAAGAAACAAACAAACTTAAACGATACTTAACTTTGTGCTGACAGGGGCTCTCTGGTAAGACACAGACAGGGCAAGACACATAACACGCCCTGCGGCGAGACACATAACACGCCCTGCGGCGAGACACATAACACGCCCTGCGGCGAGACACATAACACGCCCTGCGGCGAGACACATAACACGCCCTGCGGCGAGACACATAACACGCCCTGCGGCGAGACACATAACACGCCCTGCGGCGAGACACATAACACGCCCTGCGGCGAGACACATAACACGCCCTGCGGCGAGACACATAACACGCCCTGCGGCGAGACACATTACACGCCCTGCGGCGAGACACATAACACGCCCTGCGGCGAGACACATAACACGGGGACAAACACCTAAGACACAAACGAGGCGTGGAGCTGAAACTGGACACTAGAGAGGAACGGGAGACACTAGAGAGGAACGGGAGACACTAGAGAGGAACGGGAGACACTAGAGAGGAACGGGAGACACTTAAAGACGAGACACACGTAAAGACGAGACGAGAGACCAAGAGAGGGACAGGACGAGGGCTAAAGACATGGCAATCAGCTAGGCATGGCTTTTAGCTAAACATGGTTAAGCTAAGCTTAACCATGGCAGTCAGCTACACATACACCTAGCTAAGCATGTCTTTAGCCCCAACATGCACTAAGCTATACTTACCTAATAGCTAAAACACACTAGGGAATAGGGGCTCAGAAACACAGACAAGGATACCCAGTGGCTAGGCGAGGCAGCCCTCCAAGACTAAGGGAGGCAGCACTCACAAGCTAGTCGTTACTCTCAAGCCAGGAGGGACAGCACTCTAAACCTAGGCACACTGGAACACTAGGGGTAGAGGAAACACAGGACAGCTAGAGACACAAAGGGGTTAAGGCTAGAAGCATGCTAGTTACTGTAACACAATATAGATCTTAGCTAAGCACGCTCCTAGCCCCACACACACCTAACTACTTACCTGCTCTAGCTAACCACAAGAACACAGGAGGACAGGACTGAATCAGCTCCACTAACACAGACACACAAAACATACACAGAGACATTGCCGGTAAGAGAGCCCCAGTCAACACAACTAAAATCAAAGTACAAACTAAACATAAAACTAAACAGAACAAAAGCCCACACATGTGACAGTGGTAATACCCAAAAATGCTCGACCCAGTTTCCCAGTCTAAACAGCTATTTATAGATTGGTTGATGGCTACCTCGGTTCAGGTGTGCACTGCATCACCTGACCGAGGTGCCTGCTGGGAAACTGAGTCGGCCAACAAAAACTACAAACTAAAAACAGTGACCTCTAGTGGAGGACCCTTACAGTACCCCCCCCCTTAAACCGCTCCTCCGGAGCGCTATTGGTGGTCCCAGGGCAGTTCCCTGGTGTCCCTTCACCCGACCCCGACGGGCTAGCTCCCATAGTCAACTGTGTGGCGGAGGCAGCACCGGATCGCTGTTGTAGGCCGGGCGGAGGGGGCAGCACTGTATTGCTCTGAGAAGTAGAGCCCCTGAAGACAGTGCTGTGTTGTCCCCCAATCCGGGCGGCCGATGCAGTACTGGCTTTTCCTCCGCCGTGCAGCGGTGGGTGCCCGACATCGAAGCCGGGTGCTGGACGCTGTGCTGGGGTGTCGCTCCGAAGGCGGTGAGCCTTGAATAAGGGCTACTGGACGAAGGTGGGGGCCTCCACATGAGGCCTGCTGGTGTTGCTGGGACCTCCTCGAGGCGCTCGGCGGCTGCTGCTGGGACCTCCTCGAGGCGCTCGGCGGGTGCTGCAGCGGTGGCCTCCCCGTGAGGCGCGAAGGGTGCTGCAGCGGTGGCCTCCCCGTGAGGCGCGAAGGGTGCTGCAGCGGTGGCCTCCCCGTGAGGCGCGAAGGGTGCTGCAGCGGTGGCCTCCCCGTGAGGCGCGAAGCGTGCTGCAGCGGTGGCCTCCCCGTGAGGCGCGAAGCGTGCTGCAGCGGTGGCCTCCCCGTGAGGCGCGAAGCGTGCTGCAGCGGTGGCCTCCCCGTGAGGCTCGAAGCGTGCTGCAGCGGTGGCCTCCCCGTGAGGCTCGAAGCGTGCTGCAGCGGTGGCCTCCCCGTGAGGCTCGAAGCGTGCTGCAGCGGTGGCCTCCCCGTGAGGCTCGAAGCGTGCTGCAGCGGTGGCCTCCCCGTGAGGCTCGAAGCGTGCTGCAGCGGTGGCCTCCCCGTGAGGCGCGAAGCGTGCTGCAGCGGTGGCCTCCCCGTGAGGCGCGAAGCGTGCTGCAGCGGTGGCCTCCCCGTGAGGCGCGAAGCGTGCTGCAGCGGTGGCCTCCCCGTGAGGCGCGAAGCGTGCTGCAGCGGTGGCCTCCCCGTGAGGCGCGAAGCGTGCTGCAGCGGTGGCCTCCACGTGAGGCTCGAAGCGTGCTGCAGCGGTGGCCTCCACGTGAGGCTCGAAGCGTGCTGCAGCGGTAAGCGTCCCTCCCTCGCGCCTCAAGCGTGCTGCAGCGGTGGCCTCCCCGTGAGGCTCGAAGCGTGCTGCAGCGGTGGCCTCCCCGTGAGGCTCGAAGCGTGCTGCAGCGGTGGCCTCCCCGTGAGGCTCGAAGCGTGCTGCAGCGGTGGCCTCCCCGTGAGGCTCGAAGCGTGCTGCAGCGGTAAGCGTCCCTCCCTCGCGCCTCAAGCGTGCTGCAGCGGTGGCCTCCCCGTGAGGCTCGAAGCGTGCTGCAGCGGTGGCCTCCCCGTGAGGCTCGAAGCGTGCTGCAGCGGTGGCCTCCCCGTGAGGCTCGAAGCGTGCTGCAGCGGTGGCCTCCCCGTGAGGCTCGAAGCGTGCTGCAGCTGTGGCCTCCACGTGAGGCCTGAAGGGTGCTGCAGCTGTGGCCTCCACGTGAGGCCTGAAGGGTGCTGCAGCTGTGGCCTCCACGTGAGGCCTGAAGGGTGCTGCAGCTGTGGCCTCCACGTGAGGCTGCCGCTTTAGTCCCAGCCCCCTCTGCTATGCCTTGGTGGGTCGAGCATTCTGTCACGATCTGGGTGTATTGGCAGGTGTTGAACGCCGTGGGCGGAAGGAGCAGGCATAGAGGCAGAGGGATGGTGTAATCAAAAAAGAGTCTTTTTAATAATAATTAAACAAAATAGAAATAAAGATACAAACAAAGAAACAAACAAACTTAAACGATACTTAACTTTGTGCTGACAGGGGCTCTCTGGTAAGACACAGACAGGGCAAGACACATAACACGCCCTGCGGCGAGACACATAACACGCCCTGCGGCGAGACACATAACACGCCCTGCGGCGAGACACATAACACGCCCTGCGGCGAGACACATAACACGCCCTGCGGCGAGACACATAACACGCCCTGCGGCGAGACACATAACACGCCCTGCGGCGAGACACATAACACGCCCTGCGGCGAGACACATAACACGCCCTGCGGCGAGACACATAACACGCCCTGCGGCGAGACACATAACACGCCCTGCGGCGAGACACATAACACGCCCTGCGGCGAGACACATAACACGCCCTGCGGCGAGACACATAACACGCCCTGCGGCGAGACACATAACACGGGGACAAACACCTAAGACACAAACGAGGCGTGGAGCTGAAACTGGACACTAGAGAGGAACGGGAGACACTAGAGAGGAACGGGAGACACTAGAGAGGAACGGGAGACACTAGAGAGGAACGGGAGACACTTAAAGACGAGACACACGTAAAGACGAGACGAGAGACCAAGAGAGGGACAGGACGAGGGCTAAAGACATGGCAATCAGCTAGGCATGGCTTTTAGCTAAACATGGTTAAGCTAAGCTTAACCATGGCAGTCAGCTACACATACACCTAGCTAAGCATGTCTTTAGCCCCAACATGCACTAAGCTATACTTACCTAATAGCTAAAACACACTAGGGAATAGGGGCTCAGAAACACAGACAAGGATACCCAGTGGCTAGGCGAGGCAGCCCTCCAAGACTAAGGGAGGCAGCACTCACAAGCTAGTCGTTACTCTCAAGCCAGGAGGGACAGCACTCTAAACCTAGGCACACTGGAACACTAGGGGTAGAGGAAACACAGGACAGCTAGAGACACAAAGGGGTTAAGGCTAGAAGCATGCTAGTTACTGTAACACAATATAGATCTTAGCTAAGCACGCTCCTAGCCCCACACACACCTAACTACTTACCTGCTCTAGCTAACCACAAGAACACAGGAGGACAGGACTGAATCAGCTCCACTAACACAGACACACAAAACATACACAGAGACATTGCCGGTAAGAGAGCCCCAGTCAACACAACTAAAATCAAAGTAAAAACTAAACATAAAACTAAACAGAACAAAAGCCCACACATGTGACAGTGGTAATACCCAAAAATGCTCAACCCAGTTTCCCAGTCTAAACAGCTATTTATAGATTGGTTGATGGCTACCTCGGTTCAGGTGTGCACTGCATCACCTGACCGAGGTGCCTGCTGGGAAACTGAGTCGGCCAACAAAAACTACAAACTAAAAACAGTGACCTCTAGTGGAGGACCCTTACAGACGGTCATTTATTTTAAACAATCAACGCTGTCGAAGAGCAGCTTCACTGAAATGGAGACGTAGATTTATATTTAGATCTCTAATGAACAAGCCAGAGGAGACAGTGGTGAGATGACATGAAGAAGAAACCTTTAAAGGAACAAGACACCCGTCCTCCTTCATTTTATAATGATAAAGAATGAGAAAAAATATGGACAATGGAATGTACAAGCTAATCATTTTCAAATTAATTGATTTTTTTTTTAAATAAGGGACAGAGGGCCAATGTAGCGCTGAGCAGTCTGAGTGCTAAACAATTAAGTGTCATGGATTGAAAAAGAGAGAGCCAGAGTGTCCACCGCCAGAGCAACTTGTTTCACATGGAATATTAGGACTGGTCAAGATTCTGTCTAGCACTCAGGATATAAAAAAGTTTCAAAAAACAAAACAGAATTGACGTTCACCTATTGTTAGTATCACTATACACCAGAACATTATCTGATCATATAATTAATACGTCCTAAGATGAGCATAAAACAGTCGTTATGATTATTACAGCAGCAGTTCTGTCAGAGTCCTGATTTAAATAACTTATAATGCAATTAGATAATGTGAAGGTGTAGGTAATGAACGTTGCAACTTCACAGGAACATTTTCCAAGGTCATTTTAGTTTCTGAGAAGAAACCTTTACACATATTTGCTATTTAATTGTGACCTTCTATTTTAGACACAATTTTCACATACCTATAACAGATTTTAATGGCAGTTAATACAGTACATCCCCTACATATGAACGAGTTCCATTCCCAAAGCTTGTTCATAAGTCCAGTTTGTTCATAAGTCCAACAAACATGTATACTCTAGGTTCTAGGATACTAACACTTTTGGCTATACATAGTATATTACAGTGCACTTCTGTACTATAATAGGTTTTAACTTTTCACACAAATTATATAAACAAACACACAAATAATAAAGAAAGAAAAATCTTACAATACCTTGAAAAGTAAAGTACAGTACAGTACTGTACACTACATCACAAAGACTTGCAGAGGATGCATGCTGTATGTGCATACTGTACATGACAAGGTATGCCGGACATGTGATCTAACCTAACCAAAAAATTCTTAACTTGAATGTCTGTACTGTATGTAGGGGACGTACTGTGCTGTAATTTAAACATCAGCAGTTATGCAAGCTATATAAAGCAAATTTGATCTATTGATGTATTTCCATAACAATTTTAAAATAAAAACATACAATTGTGTGATTTTATCTCTCAGTTACATGAAATTAATGGTTTTATAATATCTTCCATGATAATAACCACTTTCACAGAATTCTCAAAGAAAGTTGCAGTTGCAACATTATTACATATTGTCTAATTTGTTTGATAATTTTACTTAATTGTGCACATGATGTATGTACTGTAAAAACAGTATGCTGATGAGAGTTCACAAAGGAGTAAACCATTTGAAAAGTGCAAACATTTTAATGAAGGCCATACTTCTGTGTAAGGTGGCTCAGAACCCACTGCAGTCATTCCCATGAACATTCAGCAAGAGCAACATCTGATCTTTGAAAATCTATGCATAACTTCTGCCAACTTACAGAAGAGATGCTGTGGGAACTGTACACACAATTATTCACCAACAAGACTTGTACGTCACAGGAACTCGACTGGGAGTTAGTTCCACATCCACAGTACAGTCCTGACCTCTCTCCAAGCCATTTCCACATGGTTGCGCAGTTGAAGGAGTTCCTGGGAGGCCAGCATTTCAGACATGAAGCAGTCAGTTTAAACATGGCTCTGGAATAAACTTTCTACCTTTATGTTATCCAAACACTAGTGAAATACTGGGATAAGTGCATTAGCGTGGCAGGGGATTATATAGAGAAATATAGGAAGTTTTTAGTCTCATAACTGTGTTTTGTTATTTTGCACAATCAAAAATTACAGTTTGAGCACCAACATAGTAACACGAGCAAACATTTAAGTAAAACAAACTATATATATATATATATATATATATATATATATATATATTTTACATGTTTACTTGTTTCACTTAACAAAATAGTAACTAAGTGACCAAAATGGGTTCCGATGTTATGCAATTGTGACTGTTTTATCTAGTAATTGAGGGTTAGTTCCACAAGCCGTAATAATCCAGTTAACACGCTTAATATTTTCAAAAGGCTTTTTCCCCCTCTTTTTATTCCTAAAATAAAATGCATGCACACACAGTCGAAGTGAAAGCAGTGCATTCAAATGTTCCACACTTGACTTTATCAACAATAATCGACTTGTTTAACCTTCTACAGATCTCCTTTAAATTAGTTTGTGTGCGTGTGTTTGTGAGCAAGAGCGTAATATACAGACCTGCTGCGTAGGTATTAGTCATTCTCCCCTGCAGTGCGCAGTCTGCTCAATACACTCCAGTTCAGACTAGAGAAGAACAGAACAGATGTTTCTGTATTTGCTGTACCCCAGTGTGTGTGTGTGTGTGTGTGTGTTTAAGAAATTGTATGGACCAAACAAATGTCCTCATAATTATAGTCTAGTGTCACATTTACATATTTACATTTACAAGTGTTTTTTTTTTAAAGAAAGAAAGAAAGAAAGAAAGAAAGAAAGAAATAATGAAAAGAAAGAAAAACATTAAAACATGCATAAATAGCATTGTGAGGACCTTTTGTGTGTACATTCTCGCTCTACGTGTGCGTGTATTAAACTGTGTATTTACAATTTTTCCTGCTAGTTTGTAAAAATAAAAGATTTATTTAATTTTTTTTTGGGATTACTGTCTTTGTGGGTAAAGACCTAAATGTCCTCATAAGTATAGAGTAGTGTTGGATGTCCTCACAATCACAAAACAAAATGAAATGTAATAGTGTTTGTTGTTTAGCATGTTAAGTATAGAGATTTATACAGAGAAAACATTGTAAGGACCTTCCTAAATGTGTGTGTGTGTGTGTGTGTGTGTGTGTGTGTGTGCTTCACACTAGTGTAGGATGTCTGATTAAATCAACTCAGCGGTGTGTCAGTACAGGTCTCTGTCATGTAAGTTAATATAAAAAGTCAATCAATGTCAATCAACATCATGCAAAATGAAGTTTCCGAGCAGTTACATCCTATTTATGTCAGGACCACAGAAAATCCTCCTTTCTGATTAGTAGGCAGGTAATGCTACCTTGTGAGAAGCATGATGAGAATGTTATCTGAATAAAAACAACAATGTGGTATTATACAAGGGGTGTTCAAGTCAAATAAGACTTCAATTGTGCAGAATAACAGGACACAGTAATAAGAGTAAAAACTCCCTTTATTTCTCCATCCCTTACTACACTAATGCATTTATCCTTGGGTTTCACTAGTGCTTGGTAGCACTACCAAGGTAGAAAGTTTTCTCATTCCAATCCATAATCGGACCACCTGCTTTATGTCTAAAAACACTGGAACTCCCAGGAACTCTATCAATGACCCAAACATGTGGAAAAGGCTTGGAGTGAGGTCAGGACAATGTGTCAGGATATGGCAATAACTCTTAGCCAAGTTCCTGTAATGTACAAAAAAATATTTATTTATTTGCAAATTATGGTGGAAAATAAGTATTTAGTCACCTACAAACAAGCAAGATTTTACAGACCTGTAACTTATTCTTTAAGAGGCTCCTCTGTCCCCCACTCGTTACCTGTATTAATGGCACCTGTTATCAGTATAAAAGACACCTGTCCACAACCTCACACTCCAAACTTCACTATGGCCAAGACCAAAGAGCTGTCAAAGGACACCAGAAACAAAATTGTAGACCTGCACCAGACTGGGAAGACTGAATCTGCAATAGGTGAGCAGCTTGGTGTAAAGAAATCAACTGTGGGAGCAATTATTAAAAAATGGAAGACATACAAGACCACTGATAATCTCCCTCGATCTAGGGCTCCATGCAAGATCTCACCTGGTGCGGTCAAAAAGCGCACACGAACTGAGAGTGCAGAGAGCTGGGACCAAAGTAACAAAGGCTACCATCAGTAACACACTGCGTCACCAGGGACTCAAATCCTGCTTAAGCCAGTACATGTCTAGGCCCATCTGAAGTTTGCTAGAGAGCATTTGGATGATCCAGAAGAGGATTGGAAGAATGTCATATGGGCAGATGAAACCAAAATAGAACTTCGTGTTGGAGGAGAAAGAATGCTGAGTTGCATCCAAAGAACACCATACCTACTGTGAAGCATGGGGGTGGAAACATCATGCTTTGAAGCTGTTTTTCTGCAAAGGGACCAGGACGACTGATCCGTGTAAAGGAAAGAATGAATGGGGGCATGTATCGTGAGATTTTGAGTGAAAACCTCCTTCCATCAGCAAGCACATTGAAGATGAAAATTGGCTGGATCTTTCAGCAGGACAATGATTCCAAACACACCGCCCGGGCAACAAAGAAGTGACTTCGTAAGAAGCATTTCAAGGTCCTGGAGTGGCCTAGCCAGTCTCCAGATCTCAACCCCATAAAAAATCTTTGGAGGGAGTTGTAAGTCTGTGTTGCCCAGCGACAGCTTTAAAACATCACTGCTCTAGAGGAGATCTGCATGGAGGAATGGGCCAAAATACCACCAACAGTGTGTAAAAAACCTTGTGAAGCCTTACAAAAAACGTTTGACCTCGGTCATTGCCGACAAAGAGTATATAACCCTGAGTACTGAGATGCAATTCTGTTATAGTAATGGAATACCTATGTATGATGAAAATTACAGGCCTCTCTCATCTTTTTAAGTGGAAGAACTTTCACAAATGGGGGCTAACTAAATACTTTTTTGCCCCACTGTATAATGTTCCTATTAATTGAGACAGAATGTTATAGGAAAATATTGACACTTTACTTATCTGGCTTTTTGTCAATTTATGGATTACTTCCAAAAATGCTAACATCATATCAAGAAAGTTTTTATTATTGTTTTAAATAAAAAAAATGTTAAAGTGAAGCTATGTATAGAAACAACAGTGTATTAAAATAGGGGCATTAAGACAAATCTTGCAACCAAAGCTACTTAAAGCTCCTGTAATAGAAAAATGTATCAACACCATTCAACCAATCAAAATTAAGAATTCAAAACATTCCTTATCCAGTTTGCCACATATCTATTAGTTATTCACTTCAAACAAAAGTGCACATCCAGTAGTACGTCAGAAAAAGCGAAACGATTTAAAGGATAGAAAAAGCCATTTCAGTAGCAGCTCATAAATATCAGCGACCAAATAGGGTTGTTATGGAGGCAGTTAGCTCTCTGCAGTCTACGTCATGAAGACAATGTTGCTCCTCCGGCTCGGAGTACAACCGCCTGGTGCATTATCACTTTTCATTCGCACTTTCTCCTTTTGTTCTCCCTGCTTCGACTTCATTCCGAAGTGCTTAGCCTCTCGTTAGAGCCTTGCCATTAGACGGGGCACTACAGAATGCCTGCCAGCCATCGTTCTGTAGTGGAATTGTGCCCAAATAGTGTGGGTGCTCCTTCGTGATCTAGCTAGTGAACTGGAGATATTGTTATCGAAGTGGTCTCACTGTGTAAAAAGGGGGGGGGGGGGGATAGGGGGTTGGGTGTAATGCTTTTAGCTCTTTAGGTTGCAAACATCAGTTATCTTTATTAAGAGGACAGGCAGTCAACCAAACCGCATAGATGTTTATCAATTAATTGTGAGCCACTTTTCTTCTTTTTCTTCGGCTGCAAAGCTGCAAAAGGCTATCATGTTATATTAATGTATAATGTAACAAGTAATTATTCCAAAATGAATATTATCAACCTACCAAAATTTTTTATATCGTGTGTGTAACTGATAGATTTAAAAGTGTTGAAGTCACATTCAATGGTAAAAAAAAAATATATATATATATATATATATATATATATATATATATATATATATATGTTTAATTAACCAAATGTATTACCCTTCTTCTCACTTGATGGCTTTCTTTTTTTATTTTTGTTGCATTAAATTCAACCCATATGAAAAGGATAGAAAAATTATTAATTGTTTTTTGGCAGCATGGTGGGGTTCCTCCGGGTATTCCGGGTTTCCTCCCACAGTCCAGAGACATGCAGATTATGTTAATTGGTGTGTGTGCACATACTATAGTGTGTGAATGAGAGTGGCAGTTAATGCATGATTATAAACGCTGAGGTTGACTAGCGCCTAATGCAACCTGTGACCCTGTCCCGGATTGAGTGAGTATCAAAGAAGAAATATGTATTGATGAAACAAATAGATACGTATAACCTGATTCTGATCCTGCCTTTTTTTTCTTTTTTTTTTACTTTTATTAAATAAAGACCAGGTAACTTTCATAGTACATATTTGTTTTACTACTACCATACGGCTGATGGATAGTTCCTTCTGACCGATCAGACGGTGTTGATTTATTTTTATAACAGCAGCTCTGAAAGTAGTGATGGCTCGAATTCAAATCACAAATCAATATTAATTCATTTGTAAAACGGAATTAATGAAAGGAGTCTCCAGAGTCAGCACTTTTCTAAGGAAAGCCTTTAAAACTGAGCTTTTTTCTGTAACATGACAGGCTGTAACAAATAGGGATAAAACATTAAGCCTTTGTTTAGTCTTTCTAAGAAATTACTCCTATAGATTAGAAGCATTAAATAAAGCTATAAGGAATTAAAATGTACAAAGAGTCTAATAAAAAAAAAATTATTAAAAAAACCAATATACAGTACAGGTAGCTTTTGTAATCATTACTCTATTATTGTGTTATATAAGAAAAATATAGTCCTGGGCTTGCTGTTATTAAAGTGTTAATGCTACTTTGTGGTAGACACACACTAAGTCACCTTAAAATGATTTAAATACTAATATATTTAAATTAAAGTAAATATTTAAAATATCTCAGTTGATTAAAATTAAATAACAGTAAATAATTACAAAAATTGATAGGGCATTGGTGGCTCATAGGTAGGTTTCTCGTACATCATGCAGAAGCTTCAGGGTTCTATAAATCCATCCTACATGTCAGTTTGTCCTACCTATGCTTACTGAGCTTGCCCATACCAAAATGTCATTTTTTGCTGCTTTATAAATTTATAAAGAATGTAATTTTTTGCCTCCTATAAATCCCTGCTACTACTACTACTATTGATTTTTGGATTGATGCTTAGTATTGAAAGCTTTGTTTTATCGGAGGATAGGAGAGTTTGTTTTATAGGAGGGTTGCATCAGGAGGGGCATCTGTTATAAAAACTGTGCAAAAAAGAATATGTGGAAAAAAGAATTACACCTACTGTACATTTACGAATCCGTGCGGTGTTTAAGTGAAACTGGGACTTTTTTTATTGTGAAGAATAACAGAACACAGGTACAGTATGACAGTTAAAACCTCCTTTATTTTTCTATCTCCTGCTACACTAATGCACGTATCATAGCATATCACTACTGCTTAGTCAAAAGTTTGCTCAGTACACCAGCACTATGATCAGACTGCTTACTTCACATGCAAAATGCTGGCCTCCCAGGAACTCCTTTAATGGCCCAAACATGTGGAAATGTCTAGGAGCGAGATCAGGATTGTGGCAATAACTCCCAGCAGAGTTCCTGTAATGTGCAAGTGTTAATGAGTTCCCACAGAAAGACATCTCATCACTAAGTTTTCTGTAAACTTCAATCTGTTTTACACCTGTTTTACTAACGAGAGTTTTTTGTAAAAAAAAAAAAAAAGAAAAAGAGAGAGATAGTAAATCAACAAAATATCAAAAGACTATATTTATTCAATATGCCATTTTAAATTAGTCCTTTTTGAACCCTGTTATAATTTTGTATATGATTTACCATAAACACACCATTTTTAATTTTTACTATTGTACAAAAATTCTGCCCTTAATTTGAATATTGTGTGTTGAAACAAGAATTATATTTTTCCAAATAGTTACAAAAAAAAACCTGTTTTCTTAATGTACAGGTAAAATCGTTAAGGTTTTTTAAAGATATATCTAAATGCACTAGGTTTAATGTTTAAAAATGAGCTAAATATAATAATTGTTTGTCTGTTTTATTAACAAAGCAGAGATGCTTGCATACTGTAGTTACTTTGGTGTAGAACATTTATAGGCTTTTTTCCTCTTTACTTATCATCGAGCACAAAGACAAAAACAGAGCAAGACATGGCACCTGCTATGCTGAAAAGTTCACCAGCAGCAAGCAATCCATCAAAACGAGAGACGCACTCGCTTCTTGAAAACGGCATTCGCCATGAAGCTGTATTAAAATACAATACATAAAAATGACTCTAAAATGCCTTGGTGACAGAGCCAAGAAGTGCCCTCAGCCCTAACAATAAAATCATCTTCTGCCTCCAGTCATTTCATCAAATGGCAGCTATAAAGACAGAGACTGGTCTTTATTGTTTTTAGATTGCGGGCACTTTGCGAGTGCTCGCCATCGCGCGTGTCCTGGATAATGTAAATATCGCCAATATAGGCGCTCAGTAATGCATAAAAGCAGATATATAATTCTAATAAAGAGGCATAACAGTTTGCTGGTGGCCCTTCCAAGACCCTAGCTCTACACTCAGGCTAAAAAAGCATCGATTCTCATCTCATATTGAGCCTGAAGGCAAGGAGAAATTCCTGTCCCTGGTTTGTAACCTCGGCATTGACGCAGGCCTACCAGTTGCCATCGATATTGAGGCTATTGACTTGGTTTAAATGCAAAATTCAGATGGAGAAAATCAGCAGAGTAATTGACCTTTGCAACTGCATTCTGTTCATTTAGTCATTTGTTATGAGAAATGGATTGCTCTTGTTCAATATTAACATTTCATGTAACTCGTAGTATAAAGATTGGCTTAGTTTATCATTTGTTTTTCAGAATAGATGATTTATGTTGGTGTATAAGGTCACTGTGGAGCACAACGCAACAAAATCAGTGCTATATGGGTAGGTACCAATCAAAACTATTTTATTTATTTATTTATTTTTTATTTTCCTGGGGTATTTCTAATGCACTATGAATACCCTTCACATATAATTTACTTGTTTTAGTCATACCTTATAATGCTAACAAGGCCTTGTGGTTACTTTTTTCTAGTGTTATGTAATATAATGAACATATTATGAACAAATGTAATTAAGTGTTTGATTCTTTTCTTATAAATACACATTCCCGCTTAAAGGTTTGGGATCATGCGCAATTTTTTCTTGTTTTTATTTAGTGGTTAATGTTATACATATTACACACAATACTGGGGATTTAAAAGCTATGAAATAACAACAGTCAGTTGTTATTTTAAGACACGGAGGACTGTTCTTGCAAGAACAGTATTGTCAAGTTTATTTGCAAAACCCATCAAGCACTATGATGATACTGGCTCTCATGAAGACCTTCCCAGGAAAGCATAACCAAAACTTACCTTTGCTGCAGAAGAGAAGTTTATTTAGAGTTACCAGCCTCAGAAATCACCAATCGACCAACAGCACCTCAGATTAGAGCCGTTACGAAGGATTTACAGATCATAAGTAGCAGATCCTACAGATCCCAGATGGTCACAAACCATCAAGCAAAGCAAGAGCTGTTTTACTTCTTTGCAAAAAGGAGTGGTGTAAAGTTACCAAAGCAATGTGAAAAAAACTGGTGGACAGCATGCCAAAACACATGGTTATTCCACCAAATAATTATTTAGTCATGTTTAAGCATTAACAGTAATAAGCTCCAATCTGAGGTGATGTAACAGTTGGTGTTTTTTTTTTTTTTTTTGCGGCTCCTCATTCTAATAAACTTATCCTCTGCAGTAGAGGTAGCTCTTGGATTCCTTTCCTGGGACGGTCCTTAGAGCCAATTTCATCATGGGGATTGATAGTTTTAGTGCCTGCACTTGGGGATACATTAAAAAAAATCCTAAACTAAAGATGGACTGTCTTTTCTCTTTACTTAACTCAGTGTTTCTTGCTATAATATGGATTTGTAAAGTGGTTGTAGTAGCACTAATAGGGCTATTGACTCTGTACCCATCACTTCCTCTAGACAAGACAACTGGTCTGAAGGCAAGGAATGTCTGAAATTAACTCTTGACCTGCAACACCTGTGAATCAAAAACCATTCCAGTTGATTATCTCGTGAACCTGATGAAAAAATGCCATGAGTGTGCCAAGCTGTCATCAAAGCTAAACATGGCTACTTTAAACAATTCAAAATATAAAACCTATTCTCGGTTAACCTTTTCATATTTACTACAAAATCCCACATGTGTTTTTTCATAGTTTGGATGTCTTCAGTATTGTTGTACAAGGTTTAAAATAAAAAATAAAAAAATAAAAAAATCCACGGAAGCAGCAGGTGTGTCCAAACTTTTAAATAATAGAAAAAAAATCCACAAAAAGTCTTGTGCCACCGTTCATTACTTCATTATAAATTTAATTAAATTCAATTATGTAGATTAAATTGAAGAAATGGGAACAAATGTTTTTCTGTGACAGGCTGCAAAGTGCCTAGAGATACAATTTAAAAATTGGTTGTTTATGTAACAGCCTCAGTAGCAACCTCATTCCCTCATTTCAGCATCACCAGTGTACTAATCACCGGCCTGTTCATCTGTCATTATCTGCACCTGTTCCTCACTGGTTCATGGAAGCCAAAAACAAAATCCTCTGGGATTTAAAAAAATGTCTGGCTCTTTGGAAGCAAAATTGTTGCATAGCAGCTTTATAGAATCGAAAGAAAATTATGGGAATTTGTATGAAATGTGTAAAAATCAAAATGATTAGATTTTGCACAGTAGTATATACTGTGGGACTGTGTTTCGCCTTAAGTCACCATAAAAAGGCGAAAACTTCCCGCGTATCCACTATAATATTGGGACCCAAATTTATGCTAAATATAGTTAAATTTATGCTAAAATATATTTTTTTAAAAAAAAAAAAAAAAAAAATATCTATATCTATATATATATATATATATATATATATATATATATATATAATACATATATATATATATATATATATATATATATATATATATATATATATATATAATACATATATACACATTTTATATATAAATGTGTATATATGTACACTACCGTTTAAAAGTTTGGGGTCACATTTGCAAATTTCTTTGTTTTTGTTTAATGATTTATTTTTTACATTCTACAACAAAACTGGGAATTTCAAAACTATAAAATAACACATATGGGATTAGGTAATTACATAACAAAAAGAAAAACAACAGTTAGTTGTTATTTTAAGACACAGAGGTCAGCCTTTCTGTAATATTTCTTGCAAGAACAGTATTGTCAACTGCATTTGCAAAATCTGTCAAACACCATAATGAAACTGGCTCTCATGAAGGCCGTCCCAGGAGGGCGAGACCAAAACCTACCTCTGCCGCAGACGAGAAGTTCATTTAGAGTTATCAGCCTAAAAAATGACCAATTAACAGCACCTCAGATTAGAGGCGTTCCAGTATGAAATCTTTACAGAGCAGAAGGAGCAGAAACATCTCACCATTAACTGTTCAAAGAAGATTAATGCATTTTTTTGACGCCTTCAGCATTCCTTTACAATGTAGAAAGAAATAAAAATCAGGAACAATTATGGAGACCCCAAACGTTTGAACGGTAGTGTGTGTGTGTGTATATATATATATATATATATATATATATATATATATATATATATATATATATACACATTCCAATAACAGTTGACACTAAAGTTTACTAACTATTTATAACTAACTGTTGGTGACCATTCTGCATGTTCTAAAGTAGAGTTTGGTGTTCCACAGTGTGCAGTTTTAGGCCCACTGCTTTTTTTCTCTTGACATGCTTCCTCTGGGCAACATAATCCATAAGCATGGTATTAGTTTTCATTGTTATGCTGATGACACACAGTTATACGTCTCAGCAAAACCAGATGAGAAAAATCAGCTTCCTAAAGTTGAGCATTATGTGCAGGACATAAGAGATTGGATGTTAATTAACTTCCTTCTGCTTAATCCTAATAAGACAGAAGTTCTAGTCATAGGACCACAAGCAGATAAAAATAAGCTTTCGGATCACTCTGTAACTTTAGATGGCTTTTTTGTTCCATCTAGTGCAACAGTAAAAGACGTCGGTGTGATTATAGATCCCAGCCTTTCATTTAAAGCACATGTAGATAATATTACCAGGATAGCATTCTTTCACCCTATTGCCAAGATTATATATATATATATATATATATATATATATATATATATATATATATATATATATATATATATAATATATTGTCTAAACGATGCAGAAAAACTAGTTCATGCTTTCATCACCTCTAGGTTGGATTATTGTAACACCTTACCATCTGGTTGTTCAACTAGGTGCATAAACAAGCTTCAATTAGTCCAGAATGCAGCAGCGTGAGTTCTCACTAAAACCAGAAAATACAAGCACATCACCCCTATCTTATCTTCACTGCATTGGCTCCCTGTGAAACTTTGCATTGATTTTAAAATACTACTCTTAACGTATAAAGCATTAAATGGTCTCGCGCCGCAGTACCTGAGCGAACTGCTAGTGTCTTACGATCCACCACGCCTACTTCGATCAAAGGATGCAGGCTGCTTGTCAGTACCGCGTATTATTAAAACTACAGCAGGGGGCAGAGCTTTTTCTTACAAAGCCCCAAAGTTATGGAATAGTCTTCCAAATAATGTTCGGGACTTAGACACAGTCTTAGTGTTTAAGTCCAGGCTAAAAACCTATTTATTTAATCAAGCATTTTTGTAAATAGATTAGTCTTGGGTAAAGAAGCAGATCTGGGGGACTCATGGACGTAGAGTTTTATGGTGAACTGGTATGTTTGGATGCTGTCCTCCCCACTCTCATTGATCACTCAGGTTTGTTGGCTCTCCCTTTTAGTTATGCTGTCATAGTTAGTCCTGCCGAAGTCCCTGCTTGCACTCTGCACTAAATATACATTCACATTATACATTGTTTGACTGTGACCATACTTAACTGCCATCTCTCCTTCTCTCTCTTCTCCTCTCTCCCTCTCTCTCCCTCTACCTGTCTCTCTGTCGAGCTATACATGTCACTCCTGAGCTGCCAGTAATCCAGACCCCCCCTGCCCCCTGGAGCTGTCTGACTCGTCCAGGTGTCCTTCTTCTGGTTGGAGATGCGTGTGGTGACTGGGGACGGTTCCACTTTTCCATAAAGGTGGTCCTGTCCTCGGCTGATGCAGACAGCTGTTCTCTGAGAACTTGTGACTTCAGTCACTCGAAAGTTCAGAACTGGAGTTTCCTACAGTCTACCTGAGCCTCCAATAATGAATTGGACTCAATTTAAATTTTTAACACATCTCCTATTATACTGAACTTCCAGTCTCACACAGTATAATGCAGATTAATCCCTGCTATCCAATCATAATTTTAATTCATACACATTCACATCTCATACAAACTTAAATGATTCTATTGATTGTGTAAAGCTGCTTTGCAAAAATGTCAATCTTTAAAAGTGCTATACAAATAAAATTGAATTCAATTTAATTGAATTTTAGTAATACACAACTATTATCTTCTATAAATTTTTTGCCATGTGTGACATGACATTATATATGCTACTTATAATGCATTGTAAATATGTAGCTGTAACTGAAGCTAAGATGTTATTGTAGAATCGCAAATTTAGAATGGTAGTTGTTCTGGGATTTAAAAAAAATCTTCAGCATAATTTTTGTGTGATCAATATAGAGGAAATAAAGCTCAGGGTAGAACAAATTAGCATCAGACACAAATTAGAAATTTTAAGGAAACAGGGATAGGGAATAATACTCAGAAAAGAAACAATAGGAAAGAAATGAGCAAATTAAAAGAGACTAAACACAGAACAGGTGCACACATTAAGAAAACAAGCCAAAAGGTAAGAAATAAATAAAGACAAAAGCATGGGGAACTCATTGCCTACCATAATGGGAATTTATAAGAAAATTAATATTTTTGTGGTGGCACGGTGGCTTAGTGGTTAGCACTAACGCCTTGCACATCCAGGGTCCGGGTTCGATTCCTACCTTGGGTCTGTGTGCACAATCCAAAGTCCTCACAGTCCAAATAAAAGCAGATTATGCAGTTAACTGGTGTCCCAATGTACACACAAGTGTTTATGCTAGCTGTTATTTCAACACTAGAGATCTTGCTGTGTGTCAATTCTGGCAACATACAGTAAGTATAACTTCAATGACTATAGGCCATGTGACTGAAATTTACAACCATGTACTGTACATATAGTATGCTAATGCTTCAGTCATAAACTCCATAAGCTCATCATTACTTCTTTGGATTCTCCTGCTTATTCATCAGGATTCTATTTACAAGCTTCCTTAAAGAACGGATTTCAGCAGAAAAGAGGGGTTCGGGTCTCGTTAGGGTTAAGCATTATCAGGGCAACCAAAGGATACTCATTATAAAAGCCTCTTTAACAGCTAGGGCTAAAGTAGAATTAGTGATGCTTATCGGTAAGAGTCATGTCTTCTAGCCTTAAAATTGGTCAGCCAATGGTTTAAACACGCATACTACAACAGGTATGGAAATGGTACGGGTAAATCGAGTGGCAGACAATGCTGAGAGAATGATCCACAGCTGAACAACACAATGACAAATTGCTACCATCAGAAGCCATTACATGTGCTGGCATCAATTTCCAGCTGATAGTGGAAAAAAAGGTGCATATAAAGAAAATGATGATGGAAGAGCATATGTAGATAGATTGAAAAATAATGACTAAACAGACATTATCAATTGGGAAAACAGGGACAGGGGACATTAATACTTTTTGTTTTCGCTTTTTTTTTTGCCTTTGTTTTTGTAAGTGTCACTTTGTGCAGGTTTTCCTTCGAACAAACTTAATAAATGGTCTATGATTTGACATCAATTATATAAGCTGCCTTCGCCGAAAGAAATAAAGACACAAATCGAGTGCAGTACAACAGATTGCTCTTGGCACTTTAAAGTTACAACGATGCCAAGAAATTTAAATAATAATCTACACTTTTCTATGTACCATATACAAATATTATTATTATTATTATTATTGAGGATGTGCGAAATATTCTCAGAGCATCATGGAATGACTCTGCAACAATGCTGTAGTGGTTCCTGTTTTTTACTGAACATTAAATTATTACAATATTGCATTGCCTTACCTTAAATACAGGTATTCCTCAAGTCTGTATTCCGTTTCCTGGTTTATTGTGTTGATGTCTCATATGTTGATATCTTATATGCTTATTGGTACCTCATATATTTTTCCCACTATTCACTTGGAAAAAAAGAAAGCTTTGGTGCATTTTTTTAATGTTACTTACCATTTTCACTTTGTGTCATATCTAAGAGATAGATTGTTTCGTGATTAGGTCTGTTAAAAAGAACAAAGTTAGAAAGTTCCATTAATTATACTTTTTTATGTCTGCTGTGTAGTGTGTGTACTACGAGGCCATGTCAGAGATAATTTTGCCTCCTTTTGTAATAGACAATAAAGTTTTGCTGATTCCGATCTGTCTGGAGTAAATCTCCTTTCATGTCGAGAGTCTTAAATGATGTGAACGAGAAGCCAAGCAGGCAGGTGGATTTACAGGTGTATGACCTGAACGTCTATTCTCTTTATCTATCTCCTCTTTATCGCTTTGACCCTGAAATTGCCCGAATCGGCACTCAGTGGAGAGGATACTGATGCAGGAAAGAAAGGCTGCAAATGCTTATGTTCTTCTCTGCTTCTGTGAAAGTGAGGAGAGGAAAAAAAGAATCCTAATCTCCAGTGTCTGACAGGAGGCTTAACCACTCGATTGCTTTTCTGCTCACGTTGCGCTCCCATCATCTTTCCCTTTGCGTCTATGAGAGAGAATCTGGGCCACAACACACGCACACACACACACACACACACACACATGCCCACAGTCACATATACATATAGTAAGCTGCTCTAGAGTAATGGATGGTGCTTGCTTCTTATTGGGTCCCTATCGATGCATGTTAGAGATGACACGATTGAGTTTAACCAAAGAAAAGACATTCTTTTGCAAGGGCCACATTATAAGAGTAGGCTGCAGTGATGAGGGCTTCATAATTTATGACATGCGAAATGTTAGGAGGGATTTGTGCTGAGAGAAAGTGAGAACAAGGAAGTTATAAAGACCTGCTCACTATAATCCCCTATAGTCTTACAATCTAGTTCAGAGCGCAAACGCGATCTGTTCTTTGAAAGCAAAAAGACGTGTCTAAAAACTGCCTTATTTGCACCAGTAAATTCTGTAAAACTTGTACAAGCTTGAAAACTACTCTAATTGTAATTTGGCCTCTCTGAATTTAACTTTCACAGCCACTTTAAATCTATAGACTTGGTTCATTAAATATAGACTGCTCATAGGTTTGCTCACAGAATACTAACGTGGTTTTACTATGGATTAGATTTAACAAGCCAAGCCTTTATTATTAGCCTATTAATATTATTATTATTATTATTATTATTATTATTATTATTATTATTATTATAGTTACCAATATCATATTAATGAGTCACTATTAGTTTAAATAATAGCAGAATGCTCACTACAACACTCATTCACTCACTCATTCCCTTTACATCTTATCCTGTACAGGGTTACGGAGGGCCTGGAACCCATGCCAGGGAACTCAGGGTACTAGGCAAGGTACACCCTGAACAGCATGCTATCCTATTTCAGAGCCCAAGCAAAGCACACAGAAACTCACACACTATGGGCAATTTAGAAATGTCAATTACAGTAGGTTATGCAAATTACATTTACATAGACCCAAACACAGGATTTGAACCGTCAACCGTGGAGGTGCAATGCCACAGTGATAATCACCATGCTGCCAAACTACAACGTCTACAGAAAAATGGGCAAACATTTTTACGGGCAAAATGATGCTAATCAACAAACCCAAAAACAAACTATGAACAATGGTCAAACTACATTAATGATAACTATATTTACATATACCACTAGTTAACATTTGCCTACTGTATGTTATCTAATCATTTAAAATTTACACGTAATGCTAGTAAATTTCATAAGACGAAGGCGGATATTTTGTTACCTTAAAACTTTTTAACTAATTAAAGTGTATGTATTTTATGGTTAATGGGAATCCTTATAAGGTCATACTCAGTTGGAGGTAGCTAATTTTTTTTATTAAATTAGAGAACCAAGCAAAAAAAAAAAAAAAAATTGCAAGGGAAAGGTTCAATTGGTAGTCAACATATTGGTTCATTTCTCATTTGCATGATGGTAAACCTGTACTGACTTGTACTGGTATTCCATGCAGGATTAATTCCCATATGTTCCCGGAGTAGGTCTTAGATCCACCACAACCCTAAAAAACAAACAAACAAACAAACAGGTAAACCCTGAGTAGACGAATAAACCTACACTTTTCATGGTGTGTGTCTCACGCAACAAGTCGCCAGTCTCTGTTTCACCTTCTGTTGCTGTAAATCATTATATGACATAAAAACATACCTTTCAGACACTTTACTTTACCATATCTGGTAAAGTACTTTAAATAGTGGTATGGTGTAAGTAGAGGGTTTAAAGTAAACTTTGCCCTTTGATGGACCGTTGTCCTTTTGCACCCACTGTTGCCAAAATCAAGCCCTGTAGCAACTCTAACCAGCCAAGCATCAAGTAGCTACTAAAATGCACAAATCTATAACTGATTTTATAATTAAATTTAAGATAAAAGAAAACCTAAAGAATATTGCAACAATTTATCCAGTTCTTAAGGACAATGTCATCTTCAAATCACTTCTGGTATAAAAGAACAAGTCTTACACATCATCTAGTGGGACTATTGAAAAATCCGATTGGAGAAAAGAAAGACGCCAGACTCCACCTTTCAGACTGAATCTCCCCTGTGATAAATTGGCAGATGACACAAGTAAGAGTTCAACAAAAGACAGAACATTGAATGGGGATGATTGAGGATGAAGCAGTGCGATCACTCCCACAGGAATTGTGTCTGAACCATAAGCCATAACCAGTTATCCAAGTGGCATGAGATTAAGAGAGGAAAGGTTTAATGCTTTCAATTGGTCTAGTGAATAGGGTGCTCCAAGCTAGATACATGATAATCCGCCTGGATAGAAGGTTGGAATGGAATGCATGACAACAAAAAAACTAAATTGCCTCTGTAATCCCTAAATGAAACATGATGTCATGAATAGAAATAAAGTGTTTGTTCATGTTTACCAGATGCTTTTTATCGGCAAGTGTGCATACTTACACCAATCAGCCATAACATTAAAATCACCTAACACCACCAGAAGGTAAGTCTAATAACATCGATTATCGATAATATACCAGTAAACTGGGGACAGGATCATGGGCACCCAAAGCACCAAAAGCAGTCTGTCTTGTACCAATCTCCAGAAAAAAAACAGCAGTGGAAAAAGTCACAACAGAAAAGTATCAGAACACTCAAATTCATTTTAGACTGCTGCACACTAAACTCAAAGGTTGTTAACCCAGCTTCCAAATTTGCCAGATCCCAGACGGATCAAGCACCGATGGGATGTGCGGGACAAACATGCCCGATACATGGTGGTCCCATTACACAATCCACAACATACACAGTATCCACTGCAAACTTCACACTGCCAGAAACCACAGCATTCCTCCCAGAGGCCTTGTGGATCCAAGTCCCAAGGTGCTAGAGACATGCTAATGGCACATGAGCTGCATTGCATTCCAAAGTGTACTTCACAACTCCACCATTCGGAACACCCTGTGAATTTAAAGTTAATAGCTTTAAAGTTGTGGTTGGTTGGTGTAGTCCATGAAAACATGATTCATCAGACCAGGCCATGTTCTTCCAATTGTAGGTCTTTCTTTGTGCTACAATAGCTCTTTAGTAATTTCAGATCAGATGGGCTAGCCTTTGCTCTTTATGCAAATCAATGAAACTTGGGGACCCATGACCCTACCACTGGCTCAGTGGATATCCTTCCTAGGACCATATTTTGTAGGCACTAACCACTGTACACCAGTAGAACCAAACAAGACCTTTGGAGATGCTCTGTCCAGTTGTCTGGCCATCACAATTTAGCCCTCCTTAAAATCACTCAAATCTTTATGCTTGGCCATTTCTCCTGCTTCCAACAGATCTATTTTGCATACGTATTGTTTAACATATCCCACTTCATTTAAGATGCCACTATAACAAGATAATTATTGATATTTATGTTATCTGTTCAGTTTTAATGTTATGGCTGATAATGTTAACATGTTTCCTCAATATTAAGCAGTGGTGCTGCTTCAGCAAATAATGACAGTTGTGGTACTGCAAATAGAAAATGTCCAAATTAAAATTTTATGCATTTATTCAAATCTAATAAGTAATAAGAATAGAAATTCAACTACAAATCTTTACTTACAAATATTGTTTAAATTCAATTGAGAACTGAGTGAATGGCTGATGTGCACTTGACAGATTGAAAATCTCATCAAACAACACCAAGGATCCTCCTTGAATGCAGATCTTGACCTTTATGTTCTTTGACACCTTCTTACATTTGATTTTCTTTCATCTGCAAAATGACCTCTAATCAAAATCAAGCTTAACATGTTATAGGATTGAAAATCTACTATGCCTGTACAAATGGCATGATACGGTTTGCAAATTTGTGTGGGTAAAAAAAAACAATTTGGATGAACATTTAATGAAGGTTAAGGATTGGGTTAGAATGCCAACGACATTTTTATCAATTTATATGAACAAAAAGTGAGTAGGAACAAAATGGTAAAGCCATTTTTAGCTTAATTATTGGAATTCAGATACAATTTTCTTGAAGTTGATTTTGGTTTCACATCAAACAAAAATGTCCCATAGCATGTTTAATAATTCTATTGGATATTAGCAGTTCTGGTTAGAAACTGGATTAACCAGTTAGGATCATGCATTTAATTTTTTTTTTTTTTTTTTTTTTAAAGCTAAACAAAACTCTAAACTCAAGGAAAAATAAGCTTAAGCCCTATTCGCACAGGATTGGTATTATCTGGGGACCTCTAGTCATTTGTAATAAGCAGGTTGTTTTTGATGTTAATAAAAATTCAGAGGTTCTGTGATAATAATATTAGTCCCATGTAAATCACGTCTGTGATTTGGTCGGTATTGTTTCAGATTTTTGTTTTCTGTGAGCTATTTATTCATCTTCCGCAAAGAATGGAGGCTGCGTGGGAGTGCATTAAAAGTATTTTGGGTGCTGGGTCATGTCGCTATACACTATACAACAATACACTGTGCAGAAAGAGAAAGCTAAAAACCATCAAAAGCAAAAGAATGATTAAATGGATTAGATGGATGACATCTATAGCAGCATATGGTAAGAACAGTTTATATAGTACAGCTAGACATAATTACAAGTACTTTTATCATATCCGTGAATTTAGCCAGTATATTGCAGGCTTTGTTTCCCGTGCGAATATGCAACACGAGGTCCCAGATGAGACTAATCCCATGCGAATCGGACATTAGATTAGGTTTTATAAACATAAAACATTTACCCTTAATACTAGCATCTTTTTTTTTTTTTTTTTTTTTAAAGTACTTCTACAGTACTACTGTTATCTGACATCAACTGTAAATGCACGAGTATTCCACACTTGTAATTGTACAGACAGTTTGGTGACATTATTTACTTTTCACTTGTCACTTTTTTTTTGAACTTATGTAATGTGAAGTGGTATATAACCATGTAAACTAATTGTTAATAAAAAAATAAACCTGTACCCTAGAGGTGCAAGTCGACAGTGCGAACCATTAAGCCACTGTGCAGCCTTTTCATGGACTCAAATTAATAAAATGAATAGAATTAAATATCATATCAGTATTTGTTTATATCAGTTCAGGTATCTTACAATACGTTTAAAATGTACAATCCAATATTGCGTCTATTTTATTTGGCATTTATAAATGTACAGCACAAGGACTCAAGGACACAAGACATTTTGTTAAGTTGTACAGAACAATCTCCTAAAATTACTGCCTTGTATGAGACAAAGCTCTCATGAATGAACTTTCAAGGTTACAAATATTTAAGGTTTAAAAAAAAAGTAGTGTTATTTAATCATATTTTTTTCCAAAAGGCCTTTCTTCAGTCATGCTGAATGCTTAGAATTGGATTTAAATTGAAGATGGCCATATACATGGCTGCTATGTGTCAAGGGAGAAAATTATGAGAAATTGGAGATGAGGTTTTTTTTTCCACTCTGCTGCTGAAAAATCAGCCTTGACATGCTCATTTCCTGTTGCGTTGACTTCAAGACCCTCATTATATATTGACAAAATTAATGTACCTTTAAGAAAAGGCACTCAGTAATGGAATTCTAGAGAATTAGACCTCTAGAAGGCCGAGCTTAAGAAGAAACAAAAAGAAAGGATGAATAGATTACTTAACAGATTAAAGACTCAGAGTGGAATTGCAGTCAATGTCCAGTCAGCAACAATTCCCTATAGCTCTGTTAATAAAAAGACATCAATATATCTCTATATTTGCAAACTGTTAGCGGTTCTAGTCTCTAGGTTCAGAACTGAAATTACAAATAAATTAGTCCTATGTGAATTAAAAGAAATGTTTACTGGTCAAACTGGTTCATTGATTTCACTCAAATAGGAAGTGAGACTTTGTTGCAATGGTCAAAATATTCATAGTCAGAAGTACAACCAGAAGTGGGTCTGTTCTAGACTGGAAGACCACTAATACCCTGAATTACTTAATTACAACATTTAAAAAAAAAAAAAAAAAAACAGTCACCTAAATTTTTTTTTTTTTTTTTTTTTTTTTTTTTACAAATTAGAAATACTAATAGTACTTTTGCAGTATATAATTTGATCAACTCCTGAACCAGATATTAAAAACTATCTGGCAAGCTTTATATGTTCTGCCTAACATAGTCTAACTGAGTAAATGCTGTTCAAAGTGACAACTTTCTCAGATCTTTATAGTAAACATCTAATAATAATCAAAATATGTCATAAAATAAGTTTGTTTAAAATAAACAAAAATAAATTAAAATAAATTAATTTTAAAATGAATTATATTTATTTATTTTTAATTATGCATATGGTGTTTCTTTACAAACACAGAATGTGCAATGAAAGCATGTGCGATAAGTTCACAGATTTTTTTACAAACATAGAATGTGCAATGAAAGCATGTGCGATAAGTTCACAGATTAATATATTTTTAAAGTGATGCATATTAATGTAATGAATTTATATGTAATTAATTGAATATTTATTATTAACACTCTGGTTTCCTCCCACAGTGCAAAGACATGCAGGTTTGACTATCTGGCCTTCCCAAATTGCCCATAGTGTGTGAATGAGTGTGTAGATGTGTGTGTGCCTCTCGATGAACTGTCTAGTTTGTTCCTCACTTCGTGCCCTAATTCTCCTAGGATAGGCTCCAGGCCTTTTGCGCCCTTGAATACAGGATTGAGCGGTATAGACGATAAGTGAGTAAATGAGAGTGCAAATATTAGTATCTGGTACATTGCAGTGCCTATTTTTTGTACAATACAAGTGAGCTACGTTCGCGATTTGTGTGCATCTAAAAATGTTTGTTTCATTAGGCATACATATTATACTGTACACAATAACTACTTTACAATGTTAAAACAAATAGGCTATTTTAAATGGAGTATTTTCACTTAATTTATTCATAAATAAACCAAGTCTGCATGTTTGTGGTGTATATAATATGGATAGCATTCTAGCGATACACCTATTGTATCTAAAATTTACAGTTAAAAGGAGTTGTTAATTGCCAAGTAGTTCAAAGCAATAATAAATAACAAACAGCAATTTAATTCCAGATATCACGTAGTCCTGCCTTTGGGTCTATATATGTGGATTTTGCATGTTCTCCCCTGTGCTAGGTGGGTTTCCTCCCACAGTCCAAAGACATGCAGATTAGGCTAATTGCTGTTTCCAAATTGCCCGTAGCATGTGAGTGAATGTGTGTGTTTGTTCCCTGTGATGTATTGGCACCCAGTCCAGTCCAAGGCATACCCTGCCTAGTGCTCTGTGTCCCCTGGTTTAAGCAAAGAGAGGAGTGGGATAGGTATAGGGAATGAGTGAGAGTGTTAGAGTCAGAGCGTTGTTTTCCTTTTGTCTTTTCCCATTAGGGGTCGCTCCAGCAGATCATCTGATCTGCATATCTAATTTGGCAGAGGTTTTACACCAGATGCCTTTTCTGATGCAACATTTGCCGTTTTATCCCAGCTCAAAACCAGCACTGAGAGTGCACTGACTTGGACAGAATGTTGCTGGGGTTCCCCATTGCAGAGTCGAACTGCAGTCTCCAACAAAACAGGCAGAGATACTTCTACTATACTAATGGCGTCTGTTTATACCATCATCAATAACAAAACAAAAAAAAAAAACGAATCTATTATGTTAAACCCATTGGTGTATCAATCAGCCCAGTTAATTGGGCGTCAACTCCAAAGCTTATATCTGTACTACAAGAAATTACATTTTCCACCAGGATACATTAAGTTCCGTCAAATTTAGCTGCAATTAGATGGGCATCACTGAGCTCCAAAAATCCGCTAATTTCAGGGGGGAAAGGTTCTTTGTGTTTTTTCCTGCGTCAGCGCTTTTTCAGTAAGTGAACTTTTTTTTTTCACCCTTTTCCTTCACTGGGTGCCTCATTTGCTCTGCCTGATTGTGCAGGTCCTCAGGACCCTCTGCTTCATTTAACTGTTCTGATTTCTCAGGGTATGAACCACAAGAAAAACCTGCTAATAGGGCAATCAGTCTAACCACACACACACACACACACACACACACGCACTCACACACACACACACGCACGCACACACACACACACACACACACACACACAAATACATCCACACAAATGTTCTTCTGGAGTTCTGTGATATGAATATGATTTTTTTTTTAACATAGGAGGTAAACTATACAGTATTTAAGCAATATGACACGAGAGGAAGTGCTCTACTACTGCTGGATATAGCAAGGCTGTGATGTGGTCATAGGCATGAGGCATGAGGGAGTATACAGCATGACCTTGGGTATGATATTTTATATGCCTTTTATAGAATAGTTACCCAAACACTATTTATTATCAACAGATTATGATTGTTTATTTTTTTTTAACCAGTTATTTTTCTCCGCCCACACGACTGTCAGAACTAACTAACCGCGACGGGTGGAGCTGGCGACTGACAGTTAGTGTGATTATCAGGGGTGAAAGTAGCTTCAAATAAAAAAATTGAGGAGTAAAATTATGGACAGTTCTTTACTCTCTTAAGTTTTTCTTTATATTTCAACTTATTTCACTTTAGAATATCAGCTCCATTAACCTCTGGGCCCGTATTCACAAAGCTTCCTAAGCCTAAAAGATGCTCCAGGTGACGAAATTCTAAGAAAAATTCAAGAATTATGACATTTTCTTAGATTTTTCCCTTAAATTTAGGACTAAATCTTAGTAAAGATAAAAATTATTCACAAAACATCTTAGCCTTAAAAATAACTCCTAAGGTAAAAATTTTATTTGTTTAAAGTATATAGGACTTTTAAGAGGCTTTAGAGTTTCTATAGCAGAGGACAAAATGGTGGAAAGAAGAACGATTCTCCAAACAGTGAACATAAAGCTAAAAGTAAACACCGCTCTTCTGTCCAATTTAGTTTTCTGGTTGTTTTACTTCCTTCCATCTCTCTTGGATTGTTGACTACATAGCTGTTAAAGTAGCCTGTAGTCATGATTATACAATTTCTTTATATACAAACATTATGATTTCACTGTCTGTCCTATTATCATGTATTTTATTTTCACAAAGAGTGCATTTCAAAGCCATTACAGGGGTCAGAGGTTATTTTTTATCAACCAATGACAGTCCTTAAACTGCTGCATCAACCCTAGCAACTGGGTCAACCACACCTCCTCACTAAGATAAAGGTATTTGTACTTTTCTTACTCAGGGTTGCTCTGAGAAGTTTCCTAAGTCACTTTTAGTCTAGGACTTCCAGCTAAGACTTTTTAAGCTAAGATAGGAGCTATCTGAGAGAATTCTAAGAAGCTTTGTGAATACGGGCCCTGGCTTCTGGGGTTTAATCCCAAATAGCATTAAATAGAAAGCTAGTGCATTAGGGTGTACAGTTTATTCTCTCTCTCTCTCTCTCTCTCTCTCTCTCACACACACACACACATACATACATCCAGTAGTACTCTTTTTTTAATGTCATAACGTTATCAGATGTGTTTTCTTGCTTCTGTGATTGGTTTTAAAGGTGGGTTTTGGCAGACTGCTGCTGTCTCCCCAATATGGCTGACAGCACACACCGTCTTTCATCCATGCAACGACCGAAAGTTAGTGTAATAAATGATTGTAGAACACTCTGGACACTGACTGATACACATAGTTAGTCCCAGTGCTGTTAAGGTCCATTATCACCAGTCGTGGAATGTCTCTCGTCCAATCAGATTGCTCGGTTGGAACTGACTGTTGTTTAATACACATTATAGACATACTGCTACATATAATGAAAGAAACAAAACAGGGCATGCTGTGAAAAGGAAATAATCAATGACAAGGTGGTCCGATGAGATATTAAGTGGTTAACTGTTAACACCATTGGATTATTTTCCTGTCACGCCACGTCCTGAAGTGTTTTATTCCTCTCGTGCCAAAGCAATTTGCTATAAAGTACTTTTTAATGTATTCATGAACAAACAATATCATTTTTATGTATGTACCGTATAGCTTCATTCAGTGCTGTGGAGTTTCATTATAGCAGCTGCAACCCTAACTAATATACTCAGCAAAAAAAGAAACGTCCTCTGACTTGCAACTGTTTTTACTTTCAGTAAACTTATATTTGTATGAACACTAAAAGAGTCAATAAAAATGTTTCCCAATGTGTCCCAGAATAAAGGGAGGCTCAAAATCAAAAGTACCAGTCAGTATCTGGTGTGGCCACCAGCTGCTTGAAGTACTGCAGTGCATCTCCTCCTCATGGACTGCCTATTGCGGACAGTCTGAGCACTGATGGAGGGATTGTGTGTTCCTGGTGTGACTCGGGCAGTTGTTGTGGCCATCCTGTACCTGTCACGCAGGTGTGATATTCGGATGTACCGATCCTGTGCAGGTGTTGTTACACGTGGTCTTCCACTGCGAGGATGATCAGCTGTCCCTCCTGTCTCCCTGTAGCGCCGTCTTAGGCGTCTCACGGTGCGGACATGGCGATTTATTGCCCTAGCCACATCAGCAGTCCTCATGCCTCCCTGCAGCATGCCTAATGCACGTTCACGCAGATGAGCAGGGACCCTGGGCATCTTTCTTTGGGTGTTTTTCACAGTCGGTAGACAAGTCTCTTTAGTGTCCTGCGTTTTTAGAACTGTGACCTTAAATGCTTACTTTCTGTAAGCTGTTAAGGTCTTAACGACCATTCCACAGGTGCATGTTAATTCATTGATTATGGTTAATTGAACATGCATGGAAAACATTGTTTAAACCCTTTACAATGAAGATCTGTAAAGTTATTCGGATTTTTACAACATTATTGTTGAAATACACAGTCCTGAAAAAGGGACGTTTCTTTTTTTTTTGCTGAGTATATTACTGAAAAAATGCAAAATCCTTTATCCTAAACAAGGTTTTTAAACTGGAGACTCCTTCCAACATATTCGAAAAAAAAAAAATTTTCCCTCAAAGACAAAGAAATATATATTTTAAAATAACATAATAATAATGGTTTTTTTTTTGTTTGTTTATTGATTATTAGTCTGAAGTTATGCTGAGGGTCTGCCATATTCCCAGCTCCTATGAATATACCTGTGATTTAAATTGCAACTTATGCAATTGAGCAATCAGATTTAAGAATTCAGTAGTGCTTTAACATACGTATGATGTATTAAAATACATGAAATCATTTAAAATAACTTTCATTTTTTTCTCCCAGAATGTAAATCATCAGTATATTTAAAAACCATTTAATGCTACTGCATAGCTCAGACAGAATCAATAAGTTCTGGCACCGTATAGACCTAATCCCTGGTATAGAAATAGAAATCCTTCAACCTCTCAAATGCCTCATTAACAATATACAGTACATGCAGTGCCTTCCATAATATATGTCGAGTCTCACAAAGCTGCTTGCTGCACCGATTTTACAACAGTCACTCCCAACTCCCCTCACGAATACAACCCCCCCCCCATCTCCCCCCTTCCGATCTTCTGGGGTTTAAAAAATAAAAGCAAGGCTCTGTAGTGTTGTTAGAACCCAGAATAAAAGCGAGCGAACAGAAAGACCAGCGAGCAGGGAGATACAGAGACAGAAAGATGGCCCTAGGCAAAAACTGTCAATGTGAGACCTTTAGCGTAGTCCTGCCAAACCAATCAACAGAGCGCTCTAAACAGCTCCATCTCAGAACCAGACGGACAGGCAGCTCCAGCTGAAATGTACAGTGCTTTATCTACAGTATGCAGGTTTGCTTCAATCATTATGTAGGATCACAGGTGACAAGTAAAATATTACAGACTCCTCAGCAATCCTTGTGTTATTAATGTACTATTCCTCAGTGGCCTCCAATAAGAAAGTAATGCAATTGAGTCTTTGGAATTTGAAGGCTGACCCGCTGGATAATCACATTTTCAACCTTCCCAGTAGCATCGCAGCATAAAAATCGTTGTTAAAGTGAACACTCTGTCTACCAAATTTAAATGAGCAGGTCTTCTGGGGATTTTTTAGCTTTTTTCTTTTTATTATTATTATTATTATTATTATTATTATTATTATTTCGGATTTTCTTTTTTAATAATTTAATATGACGTAGCAAGATAAATAAATAACGTAGCTTAATGCATTACAAAAAAACAAGATAAGCGCAAGGTCAAAACAACTAGACTTTGACAGATCCTTAACATTCACTCACTCATCGTTTATTCCGCTTTATCCTGTATTCAGGGTTGCAGGGACCTAGAGCGTATCCCAGGAGGCTTAGGACACGAGGCGGTGTACACCCTGGACAGGGTGCCAATCCATCCCAGGGCACACACACACACACACACACACACACACATACACTTACACGCTCATGTCTAACCTATACTGTATGTCTTTAGACTGTGGGAGGAAACCGGAGTACCCGGAGGAAACCCACCAAGCACGGGGAGAACATGCAAACTCCATGCACACAGAGACAGGAACCGAGTCCGGATCCTGGAGGTGCAAAGTGACAGTGCTAGATCCTTAACACTAAAGACTTATTTCTCCCTCTCTCACTCATTCATTCTGTATACTGCTTGTTCAGGTTTGTGGGAGGCCTGGAGCCTGTCCCAGAAGATCCGGGGTATGAGGTGCCAATCCATTGCAGGGCACACAAACACACATACGCTTACACACTGCAGGCAGTTTGTAAATGCCAATTAGACTACTCTACATGTCTTTGGACTGTGGGAAGAAAACAAAGTGCCAGGAGGAAACCCAGCATGGGGAGAACAAATCCCACGCACCACAGATCAAACCCTAAACCCTGGAGTAGCAAGGCGACAGGGCTAACCATCATGCCGCCATCCCACCTAGACGTACCTCCAAAATGTTTAATAACCATCTAACCTCACTATATCAGTCACTCTACCTTTTTTAAGTTAAGCCTTTATTTGTGATTACGCTGGATTTTTTCTTTGCATATTCCAGGGTAAACGTGTCTTGATCTGAGGCTTGACCCACCGACTTTCTGTTCAGTAAACCAGAGCCTTTCCCCCTTTGTGCTCCCTCTGCGCCTTGATTGCTGTTTTCTCATTTGATCTATGGTAACCCAACCTTTTTTCTATCTATCAACCAATTTCCAATGTACACAATAGCTTAATTTTAACTAGGTATGCGAGTCATTTCAATTTACTGTAGTATCATCACATAATATTTATAGACATAATATGTACAGTAATTAACATGTTTACTGTGAAATATACAGTATGACTATATGAGGAAACAAACAAAGGCTCCTTATTAACACTGAAGGGTACTGAAGGTGGCACCGTGCTCACAAGCTGACATGTTACTATGTTCATGTTTCAGTTTTATGAAATAAAACAAGTTCATTGACAAAATATTGCAAATTATTTGAACCCCCCCCCACAATGGTTTCAATGGTGTTAAACAAAACTATGGATTCAAATAACTTGCATGTACGACAGGATAATATTTGGTGAACATATGCTTGTGATTTACACAGAATAACTCTATTTATTGAATTACATGCAAAGTAGGAAGAAGAAAAAAAAGAAATAAGAAACACATTATGAATAGGAATGCAAAACTAACAAGAGTATGGTCTGTTCATCTGTTATATTTGAATGATTTTCCTAATCCTTGCCGAGATGATGTTGCCATTAAGGGTAAAAATACTAGATACTAAGGAAAAATCTTGATAAGCCTTATTTTCATTTATACATCAGTATAACAGTTTGCACATGATTACGCAAATCTAATACGTGACTGTTGGTTGCATTAAGTTGCACATACTGTTTAGATTAAAATACACCCTCCTACAGTATATTCAATGTGACATATGTGGTATATACGTATATACACTATCGTTCAAAAGTTTGGGGTCACTTTCTAACTCCATGATGGTTCCTGATTTTTATTTCTTTCTACATTGTAAAAGAATACTGAAGGCGTTCATGAGAGCCAGTTTCATTATGGTGCTTGACGGATTTTGCAAATGCACTTGACAATACTGTTCTTGCAAGAACTATTACAGAAAGGCTGACCTCCGAACTAACTGTTGTTTTTGTTATTGTTACGTAATTACCTAATCCCATATGTGTTGTTTTATAGTTTTGAAATCCCCAGTATTGTTGTAGAATGTAGAAAATAAATCACTAAACAAAAACAAAGAAATTTGCAAGTGACCCCAAACTTTTGAGCAGTTGTGTATATACTGTATGTTCTATTATTTATAAACATTTTTCCTCCAGTTTGGGTTACCTGCCAAATTCTACCAACAATTCATATGAAATGTTCCAACTAGGGAGGGTTGAGACTAAAATGTCCTTCCTCTGAGACACACGAAGCCAAATGACACATTTATTTGCAAACTACTTTGGAAAGCACCAATTTTGTTCCCTTGGCTCCAAGATTTGAGCAAATACACTGTATGGCCAGAAGCTTAAACTGTAGGCATCTGTCCAATGCATCTTCTTGAATATTTAATTCTAGATTTAATCCCCACTTTGCTGATATACTATAATAACCTATACTCTTCTTGTATAGGACATTCAGGCGCTACTTACACAGCTTTGCTAAACCATGCCTTCATGGAGCCCGCTTCATGCACATGGGTACTGTCCTGTGGAAACAAGGTTTGGGCCTCTTTGTTCAAATGAAAATAAATTGCAAAGTTGAAGCATCCAAAGCCTTCCTGCAAAACCGTAGGCTTTAAACTTAATGGTAAGAGCTTGGAGTGTGTCACATAGTCTGGTGGCCACATAGTTTTGGCTATATAATATAACATGTTAAGGTCAATAAGTTGTTTTAAAAAATGGAGCAGATTTACAGTACCTGGTTAAAGTCAGACTAGTTTTGACTAGGCACTGTACTGTACTCTTCTGTAATCTTTCCAACAACATCCAAAAGTTGAATATTTGTGTTCTTGTAATTTATTTATTTATTAATTTATTTATTTTTTTACAATTTGTACAACACTGATTGTTAAAACAAGCACAGACCTCCCACATACCGCCGCTGTATTTCATCCTTTATCAATTTGCAGCCCATTGTGTCGAAAACAATGACAGGAGACACAAATCTTGAATTTTGGTAGAAACTCTTCAGTTGGTGCAAATCTGGATGCCTCCATGCTGATCAACCTGCTTATTATCCTTTTTTTTAGTTAAACAATATCACCCACTTATCACATTCAAAACTTTTTTCCAGTTTGCCAAAGACATAACCCATGCTCTGCTCGCAATTCCTGCTTATTAATACTTTAAATGTGGAAATCTGTACATTAGTCTTCCTTTTCTTCTTCTTTTTTCTGCCATTTTATATTCTTCTTCTTCTTCTTGTTTTCCTCCTTCTCCCCAACTCCTCTACCTCATACTGCTTCTTCTTTTTCATATTCTTTGTTTTGTTAAACTCCTTCTTCTTGATTATCTGTTTCCATTTTATATTCCCTTTTTCTTTTTCTTTTATAGTCCTCTTTTTGTTGCTTTCTTATTCTTCTTTTTGTTGATCTTTTTCTAATTCCTCTTCTTCCATTTTTAATGTCACTTTCTGATGTTCATCATTTTCTTCTTCTCCTTCTTTCCTTTCTTCCTCTTTCACCCCTCCTTCTTTTTGATTATCTGTTTACGTTTTATATTATATATAAAATGTAATATTTGATAAAATATTATAAATAATATTTGATAAAATATATATTTTATTTTATATTATATTCCTTTCTTCTTCTTCGACTTCTTCTTCTTTGCTGTTTAGTCGTACAGTCACACATTAATTGTTAAGTTCTGTTAAAGACTTAATTAACACTTAATATTGACTCAATTAGCCCTGGTCCTTTAGATGTTATCAGTGCTGTATTTTCATTACTGCTGTAAGAACTTGTTTCACTGTTAGCTCCTGAAAACAAAAGACTTTGAGACCAAATTTTTCATATTTATTTTATTTTTTTGCATTATCCTCATCATAATACAATGCAGAAAAATAATGAATTTCTATTCATATATCTAATAATATATTTTTAAAAAATAATCATGTTTATTATTTGGTTGAATAAACATGTTCTTATTTTGCTAATGGTTTTCCAGAGGCAAACACACTAAAGCCCAGTTTGGTATTTTGAAAAGAAGCTGTCACCCACTAGCCCATATTGCAGGACCGTTTCAGGCTCTCCGGGGTGTTAGAAATAGCATTAAGATTCAAACAAATGGGTTTCCAACACAAACTGCAACCAGGAGGCGAAAAAAAAAAAAAAAAAAAACCCAGACAAAGTAAATTTCCTTGGATGGACTTCGGAATGTTAATGAACATTGCTCAGAACACACATGGGTTCTGTTCCACAGAGAGAAACCGAGAGACCTGGAAATGTTTGATAAGGCTCCATAATAATAATGACAACAGTTTTCGGGAGCTCATTAATTGAGACTCTTGGAGTAATTGCTTCTCATCCCGCGGGCTGATGCCGCCGTTAATGCCGAGGACTGTCAAACTGACAAACAACGAGTTGTGCAATATGGATTTTTTGTGTGTTTTTGTGTTAATAACCATTATCAGAGCATGGCCACGGGAAACTGTCAAGATGGCGTCAGTGATAAAAATGTTAACATGTGACAAAAAACACCTGCCTGTAAGAGTGACATTTCTATTTGCGAGCGCATCGGTAAGACTTTCGTGAAGAGCTGTTAAGCTCTGCCTGAAGGAGAGGAATATTGATTAATGTGAAGGGGGAAAAATGGGTTCCAAGTTTTACTCCTTCTTCTTGTCCTCAGCTGTATGCCATGCACTTTACAAGCTTAGCTATTCATCATGGCACAGACAGCCACCCTGAGCGAATGGGAAAAAAAAAGAACAATGGATCTCGAACCAACCTTAAACTGACCCATGAAGACACCCAAGGGTGTAGACGATGTAACTTACAATGAAACTACATGCTGGTTTATTCTCGGATCATGGAGAATCTGCTGCCTTAACGACAACGATTATAGCAGGCACCGGCATTAAAAAACAAGGGCTGCTTGATCAGAACAAGAGGAACACGACAGTGCTGTCACGAAGAACGTCTGATGGAAACGTTTCTTCCTCATCTCCCCAGACACCAGGTGTTGCCGGGGTGATCTGGAGAATGCAAATAGGCCCTAACAACTGCTTCAGATCTAAGCCTTCTTCATTTGTCATAGAATATGTTCATTACGCAGTGCTCTGCTCCTAAAATTAGTGTCAGAACAAGACATCCTTGCTGGGTGATGAATTTATTTGCCGCACGTGCTGCCAGAGGATTTTAGACCGAATGCTCCGGCGCCTCCTCCTCCTCCTCCTCACGTTCCTCCTGCACGTCCTTCACATCTCTCTGGCGCCGATCTGTATTTTTCTTCGCAGAAGTATTAGTCAACAAGTCAGACAGCGAAGCCCCGACCGCGCTGCAAAGGACGCCACCCTCCAGATGGCGTGTTAATTTTGTGCGCTCAATATCAAGGTGTTTCATCTCATAATACAAGGAGGAATATCAGGCTTAAAGCAAAGCGTCGCTCTAACCTTGCGGGTTGATAAATAAAGAACTTCAAAAATCGAATGTTTCAAAGACAGTTGAGGAAAATGTGTCACTTTGGTTTACATAAAACCAAAAGACATTCTGAGGAGAATAGCTGATACCTTGTAGCTATGTCACATGCGAAGGAGTACATGAAAGATCGAAATAAAACACAACAAGGTGCATTGTTAAAAATAGAAAAATAACAATTGATGGGGTGGTATGATGATGAAATAGACAGCCATTAACATACTGAAGATAATAACAGCACCAAGTGTTTTATTTCTGTAGTACTACAGCAATGATGCAAAACATGCATTAATGCCATAGAATGGCAAGTTTTTACTTGCTATTATTAAGTGACACTACTACTACTCCTAATAATAATTATTATTATTATAATGGTATGCCTCTAGGCACAACGCGCATACAAAAGTCAAAGTACAAACCTTAAGCACACGGTTAAACGACTAAGATTAAATTTATTACTGTTCATATTTACTTAGTACCCATTGTTGTTAGTTAGTACTCGGCAGTTACAAGAAAATAGTTTTTAGAAATAGTTAAAAGCTAAAAATGTAATCAGTGATATTATTATTTTAGGTTAAAGCCCACGTACATGTCTGCCTGTTTTTCTTATACCTTATTAATACAAAGTAACAAACTTTTCTAAGGTTAAGTATCTTATGCTTCGTTTAGAAGTTGTACTTCTTTCGTCATCAGCCAGATAGTGTAGATACACTACACTCCATGTTCGGTAATCAGAGAGTGAATGACAGATGAGAAATTGAAAATGTAGATCAGATAAACATGGAGTTTTGTTTTAAAATGACTCCAGCGCATTAAAATTCACTTATACTGTACCACTTCAACGCTGTTATGTTGGCTGTAAAAATATGAAACAATCCCAGTAAAAATATTAAGTTTATATTGGTTGGTGGTTTTAATAAATTCAAAACAAACAGCAAATTTTGTTAATTTACCTCTAGGTTAATAAACAAAACAATGATTGATGTCTTGTTCATTGGTACTACATTAGTCTGTGTAGTCGCTACTGTAGGTCAAAGCTGTGGCTTGTACAGTATGCTGTCATTTTCTTTTTGCATGCACTGTCTTTTTTTAATTTGTATTTGGTTTTGCAGAGTTTTATTTTTTTGCATGCGCGTTGTCTTTTGTATGTCTTTGTGTATTTGCAGTGTGTTCATAAAAATGTTTGTGTTTTCACTTTTGTATGTGCATTGTCCCTAGAGGCCACCATATACAGAGGGAGCCACGTCAAACAGCCGCTTGGAGCATGATAGGTCCATGACAGGACCGTGACAGGACCATGATCGATCCGTGCACGGAATGTGATCCCCGCAATGACGTAGTTAACGATGCCCCGCCCCATAAACGCCCCCATGCGCTTTCTAAAAATAAAGTTGCAATGCTGTATAATTCCGCCAGATGGAGCATTGACTGCTTCAGTTAACTGCAGTGTCAAAGCAGCCGGTTACTATATTTAATATATATATAACATAACTTAAGTCAACATAGTTTCATAAAAAGATGATGTGGTAAAAAAGAGGGATAAAAAACGATTCATAAAACAGATTTAAATCACTCAATACACAACCCATGATGCTTATGCTATTTAAATTAATGATTAAATTAATTAATTAATAAAACTACTTATTGCAATATTTTTCACGACATCCTTAATAATACTTAAAGACGGTAACATCTGTAATTTATCTATACCACTCGTTATAGGTACGGAATACAAATGCGGGCTATGTACAGTATTTTACATTACGGTGTATTTTATCTATTTCCGTTTAATACACTGGTAGATAATATTTTGCTGCTAAGTAAAGCTTAAAATTTAACTCCTGCTTGGGTTTGTTTTCGTTATATTTTTGATGTTTTCTCTGATTTTTTTTTTCGCTGATAGTCAAAAATTGGCATAACAAATCGATTAATAACGCATAATATCTGGAACAAATATCTGTTCATACGGATCAGTATGTCTTTAGTCATTTAACCAGCATAACGTCCCCCATCAAAGATCTGATGGGACATTAATCACTTATCACTACGGTGAATAGATGCGGCAGCAGAGACAGATTAAATCCCCATAAACATTCACACTTGAACACAATACTAACAGAACTAAACAGTTCCAGAGGGTCAGCGCCTGTTATCAGGACAGGAATCACCTACAGGATACTACTGTAATTTACTGCTTATATATTTTTGCCATAGTTTCATTTGGTTTTACGCGATTTCATGTTTTACTTGTCTGTGTGTGTGTGTGTGTGTGAGAGAGAGAGAGAGAGAGAGAGAGAGAGAGCGTGCGCGAGAGAGGGCTTATATTGTGATTTATCCAGGGTTACTAAAGACAGGCTTACTACTAATAATAAAAAATATTTCAATGTAACCCATGGGTCTCAATCACAAAAAATCAGCCAACGCTGTAAACAGATGACAAGACAAATTATATAGGCTACCCTGAAACGTTAATTCGAACATTTATATATATATATTTATATATATATATATATATATATATATATATATATATATATATATATATATATAAACATAAATATAAGATCGACTATTATTGTCAGGGTCAAGTTTACGGGGCTTCTCAGTCTTTCGTTAATTTTACTACTGACTCGAAACCAATGCGGCTTATTAAAGATGCACTGTTTTATTGGACATGGCTGTTTTGTAATGTTCTGCAGAATAAACATTGTCTACGGTTCGAATATACTGTGAACGTCTCAAAGTCACGTCTCTAGATCCTTCTGCAGTAATGTTATCGTGGTGTAAATTATTAACGTATCGATGTATTTCACTTGCAGACAAAATAGACCATGTCTAGTAACGAAAGTAATGAATTTGTCACTGCTCTTCTCTTACGCAGCACGGCTAAAAAGTTAAGAAAAGTTACACCAATCCTGCCACGATGCTACCCTGTCCAAACACTGGCTGGGGAGATGAACTCATACCAAAACTCCAAAACTTACTATTATTTCATGAGATGAAATTAAGCTAGGATGAAGAAAACAGAAATGAACTCCCCTCTGTGTAATATCTAAGTAGAGTGTAACTGGAGCAGCCACAAAATGCCCCCCGTCTAACTCTGGTTAGGAAAAAACCTGCAGCACTTTGGTGTAATTTTTATCATCTTTTTAGCCATGCTGCATGAGAGAAGAGTAGTGACAAATTCGTTAATTTTAATAACGTGATGTTTGATTGGATATTATATCATTTCCAAGTTTGATAGTGTCGATTTTAGAGTGCATTATACGTGCGATGCGAAAAGGAAGTAAATAAACACGTAGCAATGCAAAGAGGACAGAGCTGCGAAATATTTAAGCAATATAAATTCAACAAAGTGTGATCATAATAGTTGTTGTTGCTGCTGTTTAGGTAATTGGTTCCATCGTGTTACTGAACGCAACTGTGTTCACAAAACCGAGCGGAGGGAAAGAAAAAACACTCGCTAACGCGTTTAAATGAAAAGGGGCGGCTTTTCTCTGAAGATAGCGATTGCGTAATGGGGGCAATCCGTGCCGGGGGGGGTAAGGGGGTTAGGGCATAACACTCCTCTGAACGTCTTTTGTCTTGTAGATGATTATCTTCGTTCCGTCACCTTCCAATCCCCCACACCGCACACACTGTTGCTATGTCTGTTGGGGCACTTGGTTATACACAGCACCTTAATGTATGAAACACTTACTTCCTGGTTTGTTTTATTCTAAATATTGCTTATTACCTTTTCCCGCAAAATAAGCATTAAACATAAACAACATGTTATCATTGTGTAAATTATTAACATATTGGTGTCTTTTAATTAAGGACAACAAACAGACCCTGTGCTTGTGTTTAGGACTGATGCTGAACAGCTGTGTTCATAGGTTTAATCAACGATTTACAAGACAACAGTTAAAGCGTTTGTGGATGAGAGGTGTGTGTGTGTGTGTGTGTGTGTGTGCGCGCGAGCTCCGGCATTTCTCCGTTGCTTTAACACAAACATTTGGACAGAGACAAGTAAGTCTGAAGTACCCCTCCCCCCGCCGAACACACACACACACACACAGAGAGAGCAATTAGCACCATGTCACAGTTAGTATTCTCCACTAAGGTTTCTTACCTTCCACTCCTTCTAAGTTTGTCTTTGCTCTTTTAATGGAGTTCTTAAAAAAAACCCAAAAATTTTATACTGAGAAAAAATTATTATGGGTCACATAGTCACAAACACAAACTAGCACAGATACATATGATCAAGTGTTTAACTGTTGTTTTAATTTGTTTCTATAACCAGTAATAATAATAATAATTATTATTATTATTACTATTATTATCATTATCATTAGCCCAACTCTTTGACTATTTAAAACAACGTCGGGTCCCATTTTTGCACATTGAAGTTGTTGGTTTAAGTAAATGTTTTTTTAAATACACAAACAATCCCCCAACAATTAAAACACGCACACATGACTTTAAAAATAAAATTTATTCTTCCAAAACTAGTCAAAGGTAAAACAATAATTTGTATAAAACAGGTAAAAACATGTAAAATTTTTGCTTAAAGGTCATTAAAATACCCGGATAACACCAGCTGCTTATCAGTCTCTATCTGGTTCTTTTATATTAAAATATCATTAAAAAAAATATTAAAGATGGAACTGTTTAATTCTTTGTTTCCCCCCTAAAGTATCAAACGTTTTGCAATTCTATGTTCAGAACATACAGTAGACCTGACCAAACATCATTCTAAAGCTGTTGCACTGTGACGTCATCCCTCCTACAGCTCCCTCAACAGCTTGTTCAGGCTCCTCCAGTAGCTCCAAAAGGCCAACCGTCATCCGTCTGACCCCCAATCCTCCAGGGCGGAGCTCTGCTTAAAGACAACAGGAGAATTTAGTAAAGACAAAGATAAATAAACGTTACAGAATATCTAGTTGTAATAAATATAAAAGATATTAGTAAACCTACACCACAGAGTGTGTAAAATACTGTTTTGGGGAATTCTGGAATGTAAATAAACTGGGATAACTTTAACCATTGAACTTTGTTAGTGTTAACCCCGGTCTGTCTGTATTATCGTCTGCATTAAATTAAAATGCGCTTTTCATACAAATAAGTTAGGCGATATAACACTCGTATATATTAGTTCATCTCTGAAGCCAAACTATAACTTACCCAGTACTGAAGCCCCCCACACCTCCCCACACACACCTCCCCCCACACAAACACACACACACACACACCTCCCCCCCCACACTCCTTAACTGATAAACACTTCAGAGTTTTTATCCATCTCGGAAACTAAGCGCTCGCGCTACCGCGCAAAGTCACGGCCAAACTGAGAAAAATATAAACCGGGTTATGAGCGTTTAGCTCGCGAGCTCCTGTACATCTATCCTCAGCTTGTGTCCTTCATGAACTGCATCACATTATATTCACAGATATAACCTGCAGATTAACTCTTACCCAAAGAATAAATAAATGCTGAATTTATCCAGACAACACGCGGTCAGACTCTAAAGGCATTTTTATAGAGCACAAACACTCTTCATCCGGTAGTGCAGCTTTTGTAATAGGGACATAAATAGTATTTTCGAAGCTTTAGTGTCTTTTTAGTTGAATAGGAGTGACATTGTGAGTTTGTGACACTGACAGTAAGCTGTAATGTTAACTCCAGACCTGGTAAACAGATCATTAAGTTATCTAAAGTTACATCTGACCGCTGCTGGTGCTGCCAGTGATTTTCAAAATGGCCGATAAAAAAACTGAACTGGGAAATAAACTTTAAACTAATCCCAAACAAATTTTATAAATTAAAACACCACTTACCGCGAATAGTCCATTAAGCCGCCATCTTCATCTCTAGTGCAGTTTGGCAGCGTCAGTTCGGCGGGGGTGGGAGCGGGTTGTTAAAATCACGTGATTGCAACTCAGCGCAGCTAAATTGCTGGCTTGTGTTAACGTGTCCTTGAGAACGAAGCGCCATCTAGTGGTGGAACCAGGTAAATGCATAAATAGGGCTTAAATGGGCGTGTTTACTGTGAAATCTTGACACGCCTTTCTCGAAGAAAAAGGAGGGGGGATTACGGCGTGCATAGGGCAGCCGTACGCCATTCGTACGCAATTCACACTTCCGCGGCTATTTGGCGTGGCTCCATCTGTATATATATATATATTTTTTTTTTTGCTTTACACTTACAAAAAAGAAACACACAAAAATGCTAAAAACCTTTTAATAACAATCTAACTAAAATAAATAGTAAATAGTATTTTTAAAGCCATTACTACAGTATAATACATATGTGTTATGACATACACGCTTGAGCAATAAAGTAGTGTATTTACTGGTATAGTGATAAATCATAGTAAAGTTATTATTTTAAAAAGGAAAATCTCAGAAAAGCATATTCTCAGACACTTCCCCAATATCAATATTTTATTCTCATATCACTTTTCCCTAATAAATAAATGGGAATTAGGGCTGCATAATATGAGGATAAAATATTGAACACCCTTTCTCCCATCATACACTTTCGATTTTTTGGGAAAGTTTTAGGAGCTTTTCTGAACAAATGTCCTTTCCATAACTGATGTGAATGTTAAAGACAGAAGGATTGAATTTCACCCCACAGTAAAAGAAAAAAAAGGAGGACGTTAAGCACACGGCGTTTCCTGCCAATCATTTCTCGTCCTCCAGCAAATTGAGGCATCCAGATAGACAGACATCCAGACGCACTGAAAGCGGCCAATTCTCTAACGATTTTTATGACCTCTGTGGGCCCATTACAGTCTGCTTCCCACACCAACACCTGTTCAACAGCAACACTAATCAGTGCATCCAAAGGAAACATCCCTACAACTCCCACCAGTGATCAACTCTCAGCAACAATCCATCTGTGTGCACATTAGAGCCTGGTGGACAGCCAGCGATGATGGAAAGTATGCAGTTACAGCATATAATGGTAGCAGAGAGTGATTACAATATATGTTCATCTACCTGATGAGGGTTCTAAATCATGACAATTAAAAAATATACGTACTAATTAATATCTAAAACATGATGGAGTGTAAGGGCATAGGAAAATAAACAGTGATGAGGTGTTATGACACCACGTGAAAAAAAATACATACAATATACCAGGAATATCACATACTGATGTGTTTGGTTGCTCTAATTTCATAACAAATTGGCAAGGATATTAATTGTTTATAATTTTTTTTAATGACATGTTTTCTATTTACAGTTAACATAATCAATCAAACAAACAAAACAGGCATAAGAGCTAGACTATAAACTAGTATGAAGACTAAGATAAAACGAGTTCTTGCATTTGCTATTACAAAAAAATCAAAATCAAGATCAAGAGAAAAACATTGGTGAACAACCCAGAACTTAAATTGTAAAATATTTTACTTTTTCTTTAACATGCTGAAAAAGACTCTCTGTCAAATCAGTTTATAACACAAATCCAGTGCATATGATTAGTGACAAATAATTAACGCCACATTCTGACATTCTCCTTCCCCTTAACAATGACTTTCCCTTATTTATTTATTTATTTATTCATTTATTTATTGCTTTCATGTATTTAATATAACATGCATTCACCAAGAACCTGTCCAAATTAAATTGCATTAAGGATACCACCAGATGCTGGGTTGTCACTGTTGCAGCTCTCGGGCAAGGCCCGAGCCCCTATGCCCATATATAATACTCAGCCACTGAGATGCGGGGCATTCTCAGTGCTGGGCTTAAAGAGAAATGGGTGGGTTGAATCAAATGATCTAATGGGAAAAGCCCAAAGAAAAAAAACAAGGAGAAACAAACAGATTTCATTTCTTGTTTTCATATTTGTGTTGTGATTTCTGTAGGGAGAAAAGGTGTTTATTAACTTTGTAGTTTTGCATGCAATAAAAATTACCTTCTGTCACATACTGTACAGTCTCCAAAAAACATTACAGTTCTCATGAATGCCAAGTACACGTGTTAGTTCCTGTCCTGTCCCCACACCGGTCCTGTCATGGTTTCATGGTTTTACCTGATTATGTTCATCTGTTTTGTGTTAGTCTTTGATAATCTCATATATTATTTATATTATGGATGGCACGGTGCCGTAGTGGTTAGCACTGTTTCTGTGTACCTCGAGGGTTTGATTCCCAACTCAGGTCTGTGTGCATGGAGTTCGCATGTTCTCCCCGTGCTTGGTGGGTTTCCTCCAACAAGTACGCAGTTACCTCTACATGCTGATTGCCATTCTCAAATTTCCCCATAGTGTGTAAATGAGTGTACCCCGCCTATCTATCTATCTATCTATCTATCTATCTATCTATCTATCTATCTATCTATCTATCTATCTATCTATCTATCCATCCATCCATCCATCCATCCATCCATGTATTCACTTTTTCTATCCTGCTTTTGGAGACATATTAAAACTCCAACTCCAAAGTTGGATAAATTATTTTTTTTCCCCAGTAATTGGAGGATGAAATTACAAGGGTATACAACCAACGCCTTGACTGACTTGTAAGCATAATTAATGCAAAGATGATCATCCTGTAAAGCAATGCAAATGAGCACATTATTAAGTATCTTTTCTGTGTCACAGTTTAGGATAAGGTCCTTGGCAGTCTCACCAGGCGATTCGAATAGGATAAAACATTTTTGGACAGCTACCCGACCATTAAGTGAGATCCATTTCAATGCTCACTGGAGCATGTGAGCAAATAGATCTATATAGTGGTCAGGCCCAAAGTAAAAAAGAAAGCCTCTGCTGCCGGCCTGAGTTATTGCACTGGAGCTCCGCAGCATTGTGATTTTACGCTCAGCCATGGCACACATAAAGATCAGCCCAATAAAGAGAGGGAGAGAATGAGCCTGTAGTCTTTCCCATTCCCACAATTCCATGTCTAAACTGGGCACAGTGCTACTTTAGTTCAGCCTGAGGGGCCATTCTGTGGCAGGTGAAACACCTCAGTGACTTCTTTCACACCTTTGGCGGTTGCTGTCACAGTGTGAATACCAGACCCACTCTAGCATTTCCACAGGACTTTATCTGGATAGCACAATGCATGCAGTACATGGATGTCTGGGCGCCTTTGTCCCTCTGTCTGGGACCCAGGTGAATGGTTCCAGGTGAATGGAACAATCAGTTGCACAAGAGATAGACTTTATCTAGTTCAGAGATTTCACAAGTTGGAATGGGAGCCATCACAGCTGTCAGGTCTAATGCCATCTATCCACCAATTCCACTTAAATCAAGTTCTCTGAAACTCACGGATTAAAAGGTAAGTAACTATAAAGCCTTCCATGAGGCATGAGTTGCATGAGCAAACTTTAATGGCTGCAAATTCATTGCATAAACAATAATCAGCAAAAAATATTCTAGAAATATTCCCTTATATACTTTTAATCTTCTGTCTTTTGTCACATGCACAAAATGTACATGATAATGACATGTTAAACTTTTACTAGACCACTCTAAAGGTCAATATCCAATGCCACTTTCCAGAGCACAAATTGAATAAGTTAAGTATTTAAAAGTTTGAAACACCTGATTTCTATGATTTAGGCAGGTGAGTGAATACTTTGGCAATATACTCACTCACTCACTCACTCACTCATCTCTTATATTGATTTATCCAGTATACAAGATCGGAGGGGCCTGGAGCCTATCCCAGGATCCTATCCCAGGACCCCCTGGACAGGGTGCCAATCCATTCACACATACACACACCACATTCACACACTCCAGGCAATTTGACATGTAGGCAATGTAATTTGCAAGTACATAAATATTTCACCTTTGCATTCGTTGTGAAGCAGTGAGTCTGAATTTAGTTAAGAGGAATTAGTACCAGTATTTTTTGAACAGTTGGGTTTGGTAAGGCAGAATAAGCTTAACTCGCACCAATGAAAGACAATTTCTGAAGGAAAACAGATAGAAATCTTCAGGCTTAGACTTTGTATAGATTATAACTGTTTCTTCTTTTTTTCATGAGGTTATTTGATTTAGGCAACAAATGTCTACCTGCTGCTTTGATGTATAGTTCCCTATTTGAGTTTCTCCAATAACACCAGTGACAGATTTTTCTTTTCCTGTTTTTTTTTTCTTTTTATATAAATAAATATACAGGATGATAAATCTTTCTGCATTTATTTGGTCACTGAGTCCTTTTAAATCACACTTTTATGTGAAGACCTGATGCATAATCCTCAGTTGTATGTATTACATACAATTATATATTGTATGTAATACATATTTTTAAATAATTGGTATAAATGAAAACAAATTATTATTTAGAATTATTTATTTAAAAGGAAGTATGGTTTGCTGAATTATTTATAAATAGTAAACATTATGGGTTATAGGCTGTGTTTTTAACACCTTAAATTACCAGTAATGAAAAAAGTTTGACTAATATTTTATATGCCTACATAGACCATTGTGAATGCACTTTTTTATAGACTAATGCTGTCCTAATGATCGCTTTTTTCAAGTTTGATGTTAATGTCTAAAGGACACAACACAAGCTTTTGGTGTGAGATAAATTCCCCCTGGACTGACTGACCTGTATTCAGTGTTTGCAATTACTTGGTAAGGAAGTATGTCACATCACAACTATTGCATAAGACTTTAACATACCTGAAGACCCCACTAGCTATAAAGGTCAGCCTGGAAATTATTTATTATACACAAGCCTATACCATCTACATCAGTGTGGTGACCACTTGACCTGCTAGTATACATCTATGCATATGTTTCTGTTAGTTGTCACAAAAGAATCTATAGTGGTTGTATGCAGCTATACAGTACTAACACTCCTTTTATTGACTTAAGCAAAATTCAATATGTCACCAGTGCCAAAGAAGTTCAGCAGCTGTTTTCTTCTGCAATATATTTAGTCACATACATGCTAAAACCTGCATAAGCTACTGTACTATTACACAATTTACAGAAGTTATATAAATGCCATGTAAGGCCAATTAATTGTAGCTTATAAGTTTGTAAACATAAACCTAAATGCAAATTCTTTTATAGCCCTGCGATGGGTTTGCACCTATTGGGGGTTTAATAGGGTCTGCCTTGTGGCCTGGTATATACTCCAGCATACTGTATAGATTGATGTATAGATTTCCAGCTAAAATTATTATTATTATTATTATTATTATTATTATAGTAAAAAAAAGTTTACAATTTTACACATCTAGAGTACTTAAAAAAAGCATACAAAAATGTACTAGTTTGCTGTTACAAGCAAATTATGTAAAAAATTTATAGAAAAATAAACATATTAAATTTTTTGGTAATTTCATACAACATATTGTCATACAAAATTATGAAACTGTTGTTTTAATAAATTATTATTATTATTATTATTATTTATTAATCTTATTATTATTATATTAGACATTTTCTGCTGTGATTTTCAAAATAGAATAAAGAAATATGAATAAACTGAATCCTGGCCTTTTAATACTTGAAAGTTTCTATATTTAATGTCCTGATACTCATTTTAATTTAAATCAAGACATGCCTTATAATGCAAATTTGGGCTCAATGGGTAATATAATGTATGTGTATAATTCATGATTCATGTTAAGGATTCATAAGGCATTGTAAAGATAGCTATAAAGTGTCATGAATTTTCATGAATAATTAAACTAATATGTACTGTATAATGTCTAACTAACATCTGATGAATGATGAGAATGTAATTCTAGTTTATTATAGACATAACCCTCATACAAAGTGTGATGAAAAATTCTGGTGTTCAAAAACAAAAAAAGTTTTACCTCTGGCTAGGATTTCAGTTCTGACTAAATTTGCCAGCTGAAGGGACATTTGGTCTTTAATGAGCTTCTCATGCTAAACTTGGGAGCAGGGGGTTTTGTCCGACTGCATCTGTCATTGAGCTAAATGTTTTCTCTTAGATTTTTTTTTCTTTTTTGTTTCCATAAGAATGAGTTCCACTATGTGGTGTGTTGCTCGCTGGGGCAAACATTTCGGGTTACACGTGCCAAGCTCGGGCCTCACTAAGGAGGCACTCAGGCAAGTTTGTTTAGCTCCCTGCGGCTAGCTTTGAGCTCATTATTGAAAACCCAAAACTGTACCGCGGCTGGTGAATTATTTATGCGGGCTGCTGCATGGTCAAGGGCTCTTGTGCTTTGCCATGTGTGCAGGGTTTTAATTAAACGGTGCCAGTCACCCTTACATGGGCCACTGTGACAGACAGGGGGATCTGGTGAAGTGTTACACACGTATTTGGGGATGGTGTCAACAGGAGAGGTAGGTCATGTGCACATAGTGTAACCTAAAGATATTTGTATTTAAATAAAAGATTTGAAAAGTGATTAAATGTGATTAATCTCTAAACATGGTGTACATTTCAATCCATGTGATATGTAAACAAACAAAAAATTAAAGAAACATCAAAACCAGTAACATGATGGGATGTTTTTCAACAGCCACAAAAAAAGATTTAGCTTATATCCTAACAATACTATCACAAGGTCAACTCTCTGTTATTTGTTAACATTAAAAACACAAATCTTTTTCAACATTTGATTTTATCAGATATTGCCTTCTTGGAAGGAGTCTCCAGTCCCAGCACTTTCTAACAACCAGAGGCTCATGAATATGTTTTTAACTACAGGAAAGCACAAAAAAACAAAAAACTTTGCTTTGAGGTTTTTTGATAGCATGACATTTTTTATTGTTGTTGTTGTTTTCATTAATTGTAAGAGCAAAAACAGACAGGCGACTAAACAACTGTTTATAACCACTAGTTTGTTAAATGTTGCTATAACTAGATAAAGAGTACGACATTATCTGTAATTTTTATACACAACTGTATGAGCTGTGAGAGTTGCTGTGATATAAAAAATTCTTGTGCTACCGGGAACCGATGATTATTTTCCCACAACACTTCATTCCAAAGTATATTCTTTTGATAATGCTTATCTGGTGCAATGTTTATAATTGCACTTCGAATGCATTCCTTTATATAATATTTTCCTAGTACACCACAGCCTTCGTGTGCTCCAAATTATACAACACCGTTCAAAAGTTTGGGGTCACTTTCTAATTCCATGATCGTTCCTGATTTTTATTTCTTTCTACATTGTAAAGGAATGCTGAAGGCGTCCAAAATATGCATTAATCCCCTTTGAAGAGTTGACATTGATGTTGATGTTTCTGCTACTTCTGCTCTGTAAAGACTTCACAACGCCTCTAATCTGAGGTGCTGTTAATTGGTCATTTTTCAGGCTGATAACTCTAAATGAACTTCTCGTCTGTGGCAGAGGTAGGTTTTGGTCTCGCCCTCCTGGGATGGTCTTCATGAGAGCCAGTTTTATTATGGTGCTTGACAGACTTTGCAAATGCACTTGACAATACTGTTCTTGCAAGAACCTCTGTGTCTTAAAATAACAACTAACTGTTGTTTTTCTTGTCGTTATGTAATTACCTAATCCCATATGTGTTATCTTATAGTTTTGAAAGCCCCAGTATTGTTGTAGAATGTAGAAAATAAATCACTAAACAAAAACAAAGAAATTTGCAAGTGACCCCAAACCTTTTAACGGTAGTGTACATATAAACTAAGTATAAAACATTTTCGAAGACATTTTGCTAAAAAGAAAGAAAATGTTTTGATTTCCCCTAAGTACAGAGACTTTTTGGGCACCCTGTGGTATGAATTTTTTTCTCATCTCTAATGACAGTTCACAAAAGAAATGATTCCCTCCCGGCGCATGCTATTTGGTCGAGCTGAATATTCGTAGATGATAAAAGGTATTTAGTATTAGCTCTGAGGTTTGAGTGCCACCGCACCCACTGATTACGCATGAAAAAACAAGCATGTACGAAATATATAAATAAATGGGGGGAAAAAAAGCGCAACAAGTCATTAAATATTTATTCTGGCAGTAATTGGCAAACATCTGATGGAACAGCATGAGGTCTCGCTCTCGAGTCCTAAACTCTCTGCTCATAGATGTTTTAAAACTCTTTGAGTGTTTTGCCAATAATGGGCAATAGACGACTCCAGCGACTGCAGATGTTGTTTAACCTGTGAAACCGGTGCACATGTGGAAGGATGGAAAAAAATTAAATAATAACTAATATATGTTAAATCCTCAAAAAGTGGAAGTATCGAAAGTGTTACATTTGCTTAATGCTAGGAGAAAGAAAGGCAAAAAGGGGAATTACACAGAAAGACCATAAGACCAGATTTTCTTTTTTGTTCTTTGTTAGAAGCCCCCCAGACAACCCCCCCCGTCCACACACGCACAGCCCCCCCCCCCCCCCATGTCCAACGCTCACCAGCCAGCCACATGAGGCTTCCATATGACCTTTAGTCTCAGCGTATCATCACAAACCAGGATCCAAGACCTAATCCAATACCCAGAAGTAATTAGCATAGCATTAACCGAGTACCAGATAATACTCAGCCCCATATTAGTGGTTTTACAGAACTGTATGCAGTGTGTGTGTGTGTGCGTGTGCAAGAAAGCCTCTGGGACTATGCATTGATCTTTCTAAAATGTTATAGACATATTAAGGACACAGAAAAACAACAAGGGAACAGTTGGCCATGTGGTAGAGAGATCTTATCACATGTTAATAATGGCTTGCATTATAATGTATTTATTTAAGACACTAATGTGAATGAATTACTATGTGCACAAATACAGTTTTCGTAAATAATAAGTAAGAGTAAGTAATTCTCAAATCTGATCCGTCAGAAGGTGGTGGCTTCAATTTGTAGACAGTACTTTTACAGTTATGTATCGCATTTAAAAGGCATTTACAGTATATACATATTGAGCAATATCACATAAAGGGAATGGTGTTATACTGGATATCAGCAATTATGTTAGAAGTTAGTTGATAAAGTTAGTAGTTAGTAACATAAAGTTAAACATCCCAGTGCTGGTTTACTTGGTCGCAATCAACTGTTGTATAATTATGGAATATAATAAATGGTTAAAATACAGAGCTATAAGGTAATAAACTTTCATAACCCATTATAACACAAAAAAACGAATAAATAGCTTTGCATTATAGCACCAAAAGACTGTGTCTTGATTGTTTATCTTGAATTATAAAAATGAGATAATACAGTACTATGTAGGACGACTTATAAATACCTTTAAAAATGTTAAAATGTCTTTATAAGGTATTAAACACACACTCTAAAAAACGCTGGGTTGTTTTTTCTACCCAAGCGCTGGGTTGCCTCTGTTGGGTCATTTTTCTGGGTTATTTACAGAGAGTTGGGTAGTTTTTGTGTAACCCAGCTGCTGGGTTGAAGTTTGATTGGCTCCTCCCCCAAAGTTCACCGGTGGATTCAGCGGCTGTCAGTCAGAGCTTCGTGTCTCTCTTCAGCTCCCACACCGCTGATGACGGTTCATTTAAGGGGAAATGGCGTTAAATACAAGGTCTGTATACACATGTTCACTCACCTAAGTCACATATGACTGAAAAATTATTACTATATAACATTTATTATTGTTACCGTGTTAAGGTTACACTTAAACTTTCAGGCTGGTCTGAGGTGAGATAATTTAGCTGACAGTAGCTGCTATAGTTAGCCACAGAACCCCACCTGTGTGTGAAAGAAACGGATAAGATGACTGAGCTTTTTATCTTTCTCTGTAGAATGTTTGCAGGGTGACGAAACTGTAACTGTAGTATTAGCATGACGCTAGCATTTAGTTAACAATAGAACTTTATTAATCTCACTGTTTGAGACAATAAAATGCTGGGGTGTTACAAAACACTGACCCTCTCACAAATATACACACCTGCTAACCCTCCCGTTTTTCACTAGCTAGTAATTTACTCCGCGGTCAAAAGTCGCCCGCGTTTCTCCCGAGTTATAACAATATTTTACACCTTTACCCCTTTGGCAAGTAGTATGCAAATATGACTGCTGCATGTAAGCTAACCAGGTAGCCCTTTTTAACCAAAGTTGCTTGTGACTCAGACTAAATTAACTATCAGTGAGCTGTACAGATAACTACTAGATGGAAGTATTAATATTTGAGTGATTATAATGTGCCAGTATGACCCCAGCTATGACATCTCCTCGGTAATTAGCTTAAAATCAACACAGACCACAAGATCAACTAGTCTGACTAATATATATTTATAAATGAGCTTTATCCCAAAAGCCATGCTTATTTTGCTTATTTTATTTTGGGTAGTAGCTGTCTCCATGTTTTTGTTTCATGTTACCTATACCCTTGCTTTGTCATTTTTTTATTTAGTATAAATCCTATTACACATTAAATTGATAGTCTTATTCAGTTTAATCTTTGTTATTCAACAAATGTTTAACTTTCTTTCATTTCTTTCTAAGGTTGGCACCAACATGGTGGAATACCTCCAGCAGGCTGAAGTGTCAAGGCCGTACCCCTACTGTACATCCTGACATTGGGAGATGATGACCAGCGCTGCTCTCAGGCATTCGTCATTCTGGTGGGACAGGCTCTGGAGCAATGCACACTACTTGGGGCGGTTGATGTGTGCTTCAAGGCATTTTATATTTTTGACATTAACTATTTAAAGTAGTGTGCACCTGTATAGGACTTTTTGTAATGTTGCTTTGAAATAGCGAGGCCTACTTGAAAAGTCATAGACAGTGTTTGTATGTTAAAACGGGACCAGGGCTGGATAGTTTTGTTCTGCAGAAATCTATCTAATGTCACAGAGAGATCCTGCTCTGTAGAAGCTGCCTCAGCCTATTTGTGTTATTACTCCATTCTGCCCTTATGAGTAATAGTATAGTAATGATGTCGCTGTTGATTATCTGTTCTTGTGCTTTTAAAAAATAAACGTTTTTTCTATGAACATTTAATAGGATGTTGTTTATTGCATATACAGTATGTATGGTTTGCAAAACTTTTAAGTTTTTTTTGTAATAAACAGTTTTGCAGTTTTGCAAAAGCAGCATCACTCTGTCATGCCTACAGCCCAATCACACCCATGCTGATATTCATTATAACATAATATAAACAGGTATCTACTTTATTATAGATACAGTATTACTTTTATAAAAAAGTTTTACCAAATTCTGGGGAAAAAAACCTGAAAATGATACAAAATTTCTATTGTATTGCTGTTAAACTTTGTTATTTATTGTATACAGTATGTGTAGAGTGCATACAACTGCATTATAATGTGTTGGATTCTTATAGATCACAATGGCCATGTATATATACAGTAGTAAGTGTTGATTTGGGAAGGCTTCTTTAAGGTGATTTATTTCTGATCTTTGGCAAAAGTCTTTAGTATTAGAGATATGTACAGTACCAGTCAGGAGAGAAGACATCTATCAACTTACATGTATAACAACAATTTAGCTACAATAATCTTTTAACAAACAAAGCATCATTCTATTCATATTCATTCTATAATAATTTATTATTATTATTATTATTATTATTATTATTAATAATAATAATAATTATTATTATTATTATTATTTTTATTTTTTTATTATTATTATTATTATTATTATTATTATTATTATTAAGGAATTATCTTTGGGGCAGTAACATTAACTTTGAGGTGGTACTGTAGCAGTGTGAGATTATTCAGTTGTTGTTATCATTCCAGCACTCCAACATCCAATCTTTACTTTATGGCATCTATAAATTAAATGTAGAACCCTAATTTTTTCACTTTAAAATCAATTTCTGTTAAGCAAGTGCCTTTTTTATAATGAAAAGTCAGGACAGAAAAACTAAAAACCTACTGCTTTTTTTAAGCACATCTAAGATCAGTTGTTGAATTTCATTAAATGACTATATGTCATAATTTTAAAATGACTTTTTTAAACATTATACTGTAGGATGAAAGTAGCCAAAAGAAGCTATTTTTGTGTTGTTCAAGCACCAGAGCAATACCGTAAAGAGCTATTCTGGTTAATTACGCATTCTTCTTTAGGGTTTGTCGTAATTATATGTGATTGCATTCACACAAACTGCCACCGTCCCATAATTGAAAAGAAGAATACAGTTTTAGAATTTAATTTACAAAAACCTAAATTAAACCCCCCCCCCCAACCACACATACAAACACACACATAATTGTTCAACATCTACCCTTGGATTGCATTATAGCTGAGTCTTTTTAAAAAAAGCCAGTATTTATTGTTATTTTTTTCAATGCACTAATTTTCAAGTTGGTTGTAGTTACAGTATACATGAACTAATCATACTGTACAAACTGAGTATTCTCTTTAAATGTTTTCTCACTGCTTATACTTGTTGCACAAAGCACTTAAAGATATGTTCTGATTTTCGATAACACTGATTGGTTAAAATACAACGTTTACAAAAGAAAGTGTGTATGAGTGTGGTGTACATTCAAGGTTAGCATTCTCTTCTCTCATTGCAGAGCCCATAAAATAGACAGAGCGAGGGTAAATGGAGATCAGAAGTCAAACACTTGCGAGCGTGCTAAATTATCTGCGGAAATCAACAATGTCCTCATTAATTACACAATAGGCCGTTAGTCATTTTCCCTCTCCCCCTCCTCCTCCCAGTGCACCTCCCCATCCCCGTCGCCTCCTGCCACGTGTTGTGATGAAGAGGGCCTCCGGATGAAAGGAGGATTTGTCTTTGACTCTGACATTGCTGCTGAAATGAGCGCTGATAATGTAGTGAGTGACTCATACTCACCTTCAGCTCTCCGATTCCTGATTGTGTGGGTGAGCCACTCTACCCCCCACCCCATCAGCCACACAGCCACTGCACATCCCACTGCTACCATCGAGTCTGTCATTTCAATTATTTACTGCGCGGAATGCAAAGAGATGAGCTGTGTATTTATGTCATTGATATCCCCCCCACCCCCCCACTCACCGTACCACCATGATACATTTTCGGTACTTGCGTTTGGAGTTGCAGGAGCATTTACGCTTCAATGATGTATGAGTGTTCAGATAAAAAAAAATTATTATTATAATAATAATAATATTAAACTATACCTGACGGTGTATTCAAATTCAAAATTTGAAAATGTTCTACAGATTAGATGTGACCTTCTTAAAAAGTTATTGGACACAAATCTAGCAACATTATTGCACTTTGTAAAGGAACTTGCATTATAAACATCATTATCAATCTATTTAACTTAGCTAATGTTGCATAAGGCTGCATGGTGGCAAAAAAACTGGAGGTCCTACCATTGTTGTGAAACACATTTTCACTGTTGGTCCGCACATACAAGCTTGGCACTGGTTTTACACCGGATGCCCTCCCTCATGCATTTTATCCAGGCTTGGGACCGGCACTGTATCCACTGGCTGGAAATCGAACCCTGGCCTTTCGCATGGCAGGCGAAACACCTACCATTGTTTACTTGGCATTAACTCATCACATATAACAATGTGGAGGGATTTCACACCCTGTACTAATGTTGCTTTGTGCATGGCGGACAAAGTGCAAGTATCAAGATATGTTATAAGAATACATGGTAGTCTTCACCAGGAAGATCATACTTGGCCAGACCTTATTAAAGAACCAGGAAGTTAATGTTCTGTGATGCCCTTGTCAGTCTGATTTCAACAACACTAAGCCTTCAACACTAAACATTTGAAAATGGTATAATTTGGACTAGGTGGCATGATGGCTTAGTGGTTAGCACTGACGCCTTGCACCTCCAGTGTCAGGGTCAAAAGACATGCAGATTATGTTAATTAGTGTTACCAAAAATGCCTTTATGAACTTGATGAACTTGTACCCCACCTCGTGTCCAAAGTCTCCTGTACTGGATTAGCGGCATGACTATGGTGGCATGGCGGCTTAGTGGTTAGCACTGTCGCCATGCACCTCCAGGACCTGTCAGGTCTGTTTAAACTAAGACAGAACTTTCTGGCCTTTTTCTTATGAAAGGTGCCAATAATTATATAAGGCACTTGCTTTAAGGAAAATAAAAATGAGCACAAATACAGTTTATATCAGGATCTCAGTGTGGTATCTCAGTGTGGTCAATCTTTTGCAGCAGGAGACCTCCAGACCTTCAAGTAAGTGTTTTTTTTATTTTTATTTTATTTTTTATTTTTTTACACAGCATACACTGCATTTTCCCTCCACCTGTGATATCTCATTGCTGACAACCAGCTGCACAGGAGCTGTGTTTCATATGCTGCTGAAGTTACTTGGGTGGCTGGCTTGGTATTTTCAACTCCAAATACATTGCTGTAATTAAAACACATAATTGAAATGCATTCAACTAAAACATTGGCCATCTCTTACTGAGAGGGAGGAGAACAAGAGAAAAGATGAATACTGTAATTTCTGAGTAGAAAGACTGATGTAACATTCTGCAGATACTTTTACAGCTTTAGCTCTCATACTCAGAGCAGAACAAGCAGATATAGAGTATGCATAAAGCCCATCCATTATTTCCCAGCAGCGGTGGAATACTCCTGACCCAACATGGTTTGACATTTACAATATGTATTTTATTATTGTGACTGATCTGCGAATTAATGCTGGTATTGCAAGCCTGCAAAAAGCTGCACAATCCAAGTGCCAGACTGACCCTTCCTGATTCTCCGTGACCTTTATTTTACACACACAAATTCCTTACAACACTGGCAAACAGAATTGACAGTGACATATGGTAGTGTGCGGATAAAGTGCATAATTGAGAGCTTAAATAAGTACAAGGAAAAATGGATGCTTTCCAGTGGTGTCTTTTCTTTATCACAGCTTTATACGGAAAAACAAAGGAGAAACCTTCAGTTCTGAAAAACATGCAGTTCTTCGAATGACCACTAGGAGCTGGCCCTAAAAGTGAGGCAACCCCATGTGTTAAAATGTCCAACAGAAAGATTTTGGTCTTCATAGCGAGAGTTCCCATTCATGACAACTACACATTGGGGAATTTTTATGTAACTCATCAGTTAAAATTATATTAAGCCAGGTATGTATGCATAATTAGGGGTGTGGCCGTCGATTTTGAGTAGTGACAGCTGTAATGCAGGTGTCAATCCACCAGGTGTCGCTATGCATCATGTTAGCTAACTGGAAACATTGTAGTTTAACACACTCACTCACTAATTCATCTTTTATACTGCTTTATCCTGTATTCAGGGTCGTGTGGACCTGAAGCCTATCCACGGAGGCCTAGGGCACGAGACAGGGTACACCCTGGACAGGGTGCCAATCCATTGCAGGGAACACACGCATATGTAGTTTAACTTTCCAAAATAAATGTTGAATAAAAGTTGACATTGGATGATGTGTGAGGTATGGAAGCTGGTATATATATATTAATGTTAGCCACCATAGCATTTTAGCCAGGCTCAAGCAAAGCTTTCTAGCTTGACTTACGTGGGCAGGTTCTAACCAAAAGCCAGACTCTGTTCCTTACGCACCGTCACATCTGCCAAGGAGGGAACAAGAAGTGCTCCCACATTTGAGCTTCCAAACTGCTCTTTAGAAACCCTATGGTTGATGTCATAGATGTTTTGTCCAGTTCTTAAACAGTCTATACAAAAAATACACCATTTTATTATGAGCATGAATCAAAATCAACATTGTTACCAACCAAGCTGTATTTCAAATAAGGCTTCATTATTAACACGGAAAAAAACAAAACAAAGGAAACATATTAATGGGTCTGGTAGTTTCAGATGCATTGTTATAGTGCTGCCAAAGAAAGAAAGAATGAAGAACTTTTCATGCACCATAAGCTCGGAAAAAAAGGCTTTAACATTTGGGCTGTGAAGCTGGCAAAGTTCGTCCGAAGTTTCGTTCAGCTGTTGCACTCCATCTGGGTTTGGAAAGACTTCCAGTCTTGCTGCCACAGGCATTGGTCATCGTGAAGGCTCGGCACACTGAATGCAAATTTCTATATGCCCAGAGCAAGGGGGTTAATGAATTGTGAGTAGAAATCCAACAAACAAACAGGCCTGTTTACCCAATAAGCTTTAAAACAAATGCATGAGGCACGCTGATGCAATAGAGAGAAAACACACAGCAAGATTTGTGCTCACAATGGAATTCTAAAGCACTCCTCTGAAACTTTTCCCCCCACAGCCACGATTAGACTGCTAAGTGAGACGGCAAGATCACAGAGCAACAAAACCAGGGTGCTTTCATCAAAAGCGACTCCATATTTCACACAAGTTTTTAACTTAGGGATCCATAAAATAGTACATTTTCCAGCATGTTCTGAATCGAAATTTGCGTGAGGCAATACCTCTAATGTATAGCACACAAGGTTTGGTTCGGTGCACGCAACTAGTAGCAAAGATAAAAAAAGATTTATACCTTGAAAATCATGCAGGCTGGAGAATATCTAGGGAGCCCTGCTGGAGAACTATCAATCACTTGTTACTGCATCATATCCCGAACATCGCCTGCCAATCATCAATGTACATGTACTTCTTGTCTATTATTTAACTTCCTGGCCAAAGATCTTAGCCGTTCCAAAAAAAAAAAAAAGAAAGAAATATGGGTGAAACAAACTGCTGTGCTAGGCTACACATTATTAGGTAGTGTGCTTTAATGTTTATATTTAAGCTGTGCTTCAAATAGGTATACATTTCATATAAGGGAATTTTTATACTGTTTAAAAGTACAGCAGAAAATTAAAGCAGGAAGTTAATTTTTAAACGGTAATAGTTGCTGAGCAAGGCTTATACAGTAGTTTGAGTTGATGGGTAACTATTTCTAGAACATGTTCTGCCAAACACTGGTGGAGGTGGAGCATAGACATGAGCAATTACAGTATGCATCTATTGATTCAGAATGTGGTCCAGAACAAAAGCATGTGGAACAGAAGATCACTCAGGATGACAAGAGGATGACCATGAAGTAGCAGGTGTGCAAAGCGGAACTAATAGATCCATGGCACCATGGAAAAGATTAGTTAGCATCCATGTGCAGAGTTGCCACTAGTTACTTTTACAACAACAACAATACTTCCTCAATCCAATTACAATAATTCTGATTAGAGACCCCAACTTAATTATTAAACGTTGATCCAATAAGGGGCAGCATGGTGGCATAGTGGTTAGCACTATAGCCTCGCACCTCCAGGTTCAAGGGTTTGAATCCTGTTTGAATCCTGCATGTTCTCCCTGTGCTTGGTGGGTTTCCTCCAGATACTCCGGTTTCCTCCCACAGACCAAAGACATGCAGATTAGGCTAATTGATGTTCCCAAATTGCCTGTAGTCTGTAAGTAAGTGTAATTCTATCTATCTATCTATCTATCTATCTATCTATCTATCTATCTATCTATCTATCTATCTATCTATCTAGGTTATATATATACTGTATATACCGTAGATGATGGCGATTGACTTTGTTACCAGTCTGTGATTGTGGTTAACTAAATACATTTTTGTATATATACAAACACCTTCTGAAATTCTATTCCAATCATGGCTTTCTCTCCATTCGACAAAGAGGCAAAAGCACAACTGCTTTTCTTTTCAAGAAAATAATGGCATTATTCAATACTATCTAGTTAAAGTGATGAATTGAATATAATATTTAATTCTGTTGTGTAAAGTATTCTGTTAATTATTCTGCCGTAATTGAAATGAAACCAGCCTACATTCTGAGACAAACCCCTCTATGGCTCCATGATACAGAGATCAACGCAGTATTTTAGTATTTCTGGACCCGGAGACCTCCTCATCTGTGTCCTCTGATAGTTATCAGTGAAGTCACCAGGGACAAAAAAGTAATTTAATAATTAACACGAGTATACAAGAACAGCAAAGAAAATAAATGATGGTGGTGAAAGAGAGGACAATGAGTCGACATTAACAATCAGGTCCGTGGGTGACTAACGAGCTTGCCCTGAAACGTTTTAATTAGCAGACCACTGGACGGCAGAGTGATTAATGAACACAATTTTATTTAAGCTTTGCTCTGAATTAATACCAAATTGACATTTAATGAAAATTACTTGCCGCCATCAGAATTAAAGTTGTTTTCAAGCTTGGAAAGAGTAGCCCGGAAAATTCAAGATCAGGCGATTAAAAGACACCAATACAGTAAAATAAATAAATAAATAAATGAATAATTAATAAAGTACTAATGAATCCTCAACAAAGCAAACATGTCAGCTTTGTTTTATTTCACCCACTCAATGAATCTCGCTCACTGTAAACTCATTTTCTGTTCCATATTCATGAATATGGAAATGCACGATTTGCCAAATCTGCATAACATTTTCAGGCACCCCATGCCATGAGGTTCATTTAGCAATCACATGACTCTGTGTGACAGCTACGGTATATGCAGAAATGAAGTAAGATGCAAACGTTCTGATATTGCCACCCTGCCGCTCTTTTCGTTTGATCTCTCATTTAATATTCACGCTGGTGAGGGAGTGAAACTAGCAGGGTGTCCGTCCAACTGTTTTCATGCACATTTTCCAAATCCAGATAAGAAAACCTTGATTGGATACCAGCAGATATTTTAAAGAGCTTTAAATATATTGACCAAAAAGATTGGACTCAAGTGGGGTATTGAGTTTTTGTTTGTCTTGTTTCTGGCAAATCCAGGATAATCAAACTACGAATAGGAATTAACCTACAAGTTCATCATATTTGATTAAAATTATTGATGGAATCATAATCAGTGTTCCTGGATTTGCCTAGGTGAGGGTTAACATGCAACACTGGGCTACCAGTTCGTCTTTCCCTGCTGTTTTTCCCGCTCAATCACGCCCACTTCAATTCAGGAAAGGTTGTTCATTAAGCTGATTAGCTAAACCAGGTGTGCTGGTGAAAAGAAAAAGTGAAAAAATGTGCAGGAAAGATAAATCAGGGTTGAGAACCACTGGTCCAGATGAAGGTGAATGCGGAGCATCAAATTCAGTTTTCATCCCTCTGTAGCTTTGTCTTGCACCAAACCCAGGACGGTCTTGAATGTACCATGCATGGATGAATATTTTAATGAATCTGCAGATCAAAAGAGGTTTGGAATGACGGGTTTCTGTTCCAAGGAGGCTTTTGCTTAAAAGACAAAACAACAATACTAATAGTACTACTACTACTACCACTACTACTTCTACCACTACTATTACTACTACTACTACTAATAATAATTATTATTATTATTTGTAGTAGTAGTGTTATATATTATTATTATTATTATTGTTATTATTATTATTATTATTATTATTATTATCATTATTATTATTATTAGTCATAGTAGTAGTAGGTAATAATAATAACAATAACAACAACAATAATTTTTAAATAATAATAATAATAATAATAATAATAATAAAACTTAATACTATTTTTTTGTTATAATAACAATGATAATAATTATCATATTTTATTAAACTGTAGAGAGAATTTCATACAACAAAATTTCATGCAAAATTATGAAACTGTTGTTTTAATCTAGTCTGAGTGGAATCAGACTTTTTAATGGACAAGGATTTCATGCTGCATATTCTTGTAGTAATGGCTCTGGTGGAATAGGATCGAGGGACAGAGTCTTGCCCTAGACTTTGGGTCTTGTGAGCGTGTAGTTTGCATATTCTTCCTGTGCTTGGTGGTTTTCCTCTAGGTATTTTAGTTTTCTCCCACAGTCCAAGCTGGTTGGTGTATCCAAATTGTCCTTAATGTGTAAATGATTGTTCGTATTTGTGATATGGCTGTGTCTCATTTCGGAGCTGAATTCTCCATGAAAAGCATGTGGTCTAGGCAGTCTTCATAAACTTGTGGCCTTTGCTGATTCCATAGAGTAAGAGGGCTGAACAGTGATGAGACAGTCTCGTCTACATAGGATTTCCTATTTGCGTTACCATTTGTCTTCACTCTTACAATTCTGTCAGTGTAATATGCAGTAGAAATTAAAGTAATTAAAGTAAAAAGCTGTGGCATAGTTTGGATGCAGGCAGCCAAGGTGCCGTAGGTTAACTTTGTGTAATAATACGTAATCATGTTTTTACGAAAATCTGAGTGAGCAGGTTAAAGTAAATCCCCATGGTTCTTATTATTTTTTAACTTTATTCATCAGTTTATTCATCTATTTATATATTCTATACCAGGGGTACTGTATTAAAATTTAAAAAGGTCCAGTCAATAAAATGTTCTTTAAGCCAAGGTCCAAATTTCATGTTTGTGTTAGGATTCAGATCTCTCTCTCTGTGTATATGCAGTTAATGGAATTCTATAAAAAAAAATTTTTTTTTTACTTTTAAACATTTCAATATTATTTGTCATTTTTCAGCAACAACATTTGGACATGTGGACAGTGGACAGTTTGAACTTTGATGGCCTTGTATATTTTTTTGTATTTGTATGAAATGCAAACAGCTTTTAATCAAGCTTTGAGAATCTTCATTTGCACACTGCTGAGCCGTAATTGGATGTAAAAGCACTCTGGTTCCCCTGTCACTTCAGGCTCTCAGTTCGGGTATTTTACACACCCTTACTTCGACAGCTTCGGATTTGTTTGTTCTAACAATCTGTGTTTATCTCATAGTAGCACTTTACATTACAGCTTTTTATTATCGCCATGGTTTCGGAATATATGAAACAAACCATCTTTGAAGGTTCTGTTTTCATATTTTACTAGGAAGATATGCTGCATCGTGTATTTGTTTCTATTTCATTCCACATACTCTGTCTATACATTGTAAATTATCATGTGGATTGGTTCTGTTGAGTGACATCTTTAGCTGCATCCTCCTGTTGGGGAAAAAAAGCACTAGATAACTGGTATATATAATTATTCTCATTTATCAGAAAAGCATCATTCTTTAAATAAAACTGTTTCTCCATCCAGATCCGTACCACTGTCTGCCTTGAGTAATGCCTGTTCTATCCTTTTTTAGCCAGATTTTGTTAGCCAGATTTGGTCAGCTAGATTTGGTTAGCCAGACTTCTTTTTGCAATGATATGACACATACTGTACAGGAATCAACCTTTTAAACTGTCCTTAGAAGGAGATGGCCCTGGAATTGAGACGCACCAAGTATGTCCCAAGATTGGGGAAAGCATAAGGGTTAAATGAAAGGGTGCAGATGTTTCTATTTGTAAAAAGCAAAAAAAAAAAAAAAAACATTCTTTGTTTTTTTCAGGGAAAGAAACAATGTAAGAAATTTTCTGGTTGGTGTTTTATTTTAACTAGTTTTATTGTATAAAGAAGCATGGCCAGAAATCACTCTTAAAACAAGGTATTGCATTTTAACACAGGTTTAAAAAAAAAAACTAATGTAATTATTCAATTAAAATTAAAAATGCATCTGTTTGTTTGTCTTTAAGTTTGTACCCAGGTAATTCTTATAATGCCCATGATAAGCCCTTGTTTTATAATAAAATTGATTATTTATTATTGTCTTTTTATTAATATATATTTTAAAATAATAATACAATTGATTATCAATAATAATATTATCACTTATTAATAATAACAATTTGAATGATGAATTTTCTATCTAGGGTTGTCTATTATTTTATGCTAGATTTATTTAACCAGGCATTACTGTCTTTAGCTTATTGCTATGTGTTTTGAAATGTTTTAGGGGGGAAAAAATCCTTGGCTACAAAATGCAGTATGCACACAAAGTGTAATGCATTGTTCATGTATAAAAAAATAATGTATGAATAGCAGTTAACATATTTTAGCAATTTGTTTGTTAGTTGTTATTTTTTTCTACTTCTATATAAGTTTTTTCTACTGTAAGTACTGTAATTAAATCATTTATTGATATCTGGATGAAGAATATCAAAAATTGATATATCTTTATACCATATAGCATATTTTTTCTAACCATATTTTTTCTTTACTTGGGGGTTAAATAAATATTATACTGTAATATCATTTAAATCAATAAAGTATAAGTATACTGTATATAAAGGTCATGTAAATCAATGCGATCATATTTGATTCTGTCATTGCTTCTCAATTGCTTGCAACTCACAGCTGAATACTATATAAATTTCGGCACTTATAAAGTGTGTGTGTGTTACTGTAGCTGCTTCTTTGTGTAATAAAGAGCACAGGAAGTGGATGGGCCATGGCACATCAGTGTTACTTATTCTCCAGACCCTTAGTACTCCTTTGCATGTGTGTGTGTGTGTGTGCACCTTTGTGTGTATTTGAAAGTGAGAAAGAAAGAGAGAGAGAGAGAGAGAGAGAGAAAACCTCTGGAGATGGCTGTTGATGACTGTGACCACAGAGCCATGCACACTCTTAGCTCAAGCGTCTTAATGCTCTCATCCTTCATCATGTTTGCGTAGCCAAATTCTGCCTGGGAGACGCACAGGCAATAAAGCAGCTCCAGCACTCCGCAGAGCTCATGCAATCATTCCGCAATGTAGCGAAAATCAGTTTGGTCTGAGGTATAATGAAGTTTACAGTTAATGTCCCACAGCAACGGAGTAGACCAGAGCACTAAGCCACAAAGTACCATCTCTTGTTAAGAATATCTATAGGCAATTACGAGACAATGGACTAATGTAGTGCAGGTGAATAATGCGTTATATTATTAAAAACCCTTTTGTTAAGTCGAGAAAAGTAGGAGGAGACATTGTAACTTCAACCGAAGACCAGAGACGAGTTTTACCGCTACACACCGTGTTCCAGCTGGATAATTTTGTTGAGCTCATTTAGCCTTGGAGCATTATTCTTTTTTATTCACACAAAGGCTTTAATTAATTCCTGGCAAAGACAAGAAAGGGACACCCGTGAGGCACTTGCTATTGTTATCAATATTTTCCGAAGCATCAGCTTAACTCGTAGGTTATTACTGGCTGTTTCCCTTCCTGTCAAACCAAACCACCTCCTCTATCTCGACATCTATTTGTGTTCCTCATATATTCTACATATCCCATTTTGTCATCATTTATCCGCTGTTTGTCGTCAATGAAACTGTGCCGTGCTACGTAAAAAAAAAAAAAAAACAAGCTGCTGAAATGGTTCTTCGATGCCGAAGTGACACAACAAGCCAAACGGCTCCAGGGAGAGATGTTGAATGCTATAACAAATTAGACGTCGAAATAGGACAACTCAATAAGAGCATGCGCTAATTGTAAGCGCCAGGCGATCGGCATCAGTTCCCAATGTACAATTCTTGGCTTCATTGATCATCTCCGCCATTTGTTTAAATAAATAGGAAAGGAAGCTCAGAGGGCAGTCCTGGCCCCGTTTCAGCAATGGCATCTTCATCAAACATCATTAAATATGAAACGCAAGAAGGTGATATGCCAAAACATATGGTGTAAGAATGAATTGTGCAAGCGGATATGGGCGATAATTATAAGCTTGAATTCAAAATAGTTGCATCTATAAAATTACCTCCTGTAATTGATGATGATCAAAACACATGGAAAAAAAAACAAAAAAAACAAAAGGGGAGGTAAATCCTGATACAAGTTTCAAGATAGACGATAAGCAATAGGACTCGTATTTAACAAGGAATGAAATAGCAGTATTTCTACTTTACATTGTGAAAAAAAACAGGTTGCATCCATTAAACCTTAAAACGTAAGTGTCAGGGATCTGTACAGTAAATGCAACATTGGTCTGTGGACCGATAACAAAAAATAAAAATGCTTTTATGGAAGTTCTGACGGTGCATGTCAACTTGAAGGCTTCAGACATCAAATCGTGCATTTGGGTTTTTGGATATGTCGGGTAGAACCCAAGTTATTTATATATAAAGACTGTAATGCAACAAATGATATAAATCCTTTTTAAGAGCTACAAGTTGAGGAAGAGGACCTCTGTTGGCAGGGAGGAGAAATATATTAATCTTATGTGGCTTTCTGATTCCAAAGAATATACTGTAGCTCAGAAACTACAGTAACTGTACTAACTGTAAGTATAAGTTCATGAAGCCCTGCCAATCCTGAAGTACAAACTAGGCCAGAGCATGGAACTGTAGTTCTGTAGAAATATCAAGTGCTCTGCTGGATTTATAAAAAAAAATGTTGTAAAGTAGATATTTATAACTCTAACTTCCTAATCAGTTATTTATAGTCAGCTCTATGTTTTCCATGCTTGGCTGATTTCCTTGATTTCTGTACACACTCGGTGAAGTTTTACTTTGTTTAATTTTTCCATTGTCGTATTTCAACCCGCTGAGTTTTTTCGCAAGTAAATTTCAGCCCGTCACACCGCTCAGAATGTTTATTTATTGATCAAATTTTTGCTTCATTTAATTACGCGCGGTGTGAAATGAAATCAACCCGAACAGCAAGTGAAGCGAAAGTGTCAATTTAGCTCTGATTCAGACTTATAAAAGGCAAAGACAGAGCAAGAGGTGGAGAGAATGCATTCTGCAGTAATTTATTTCGAATGATAGCTGCCAGAGGCAGGAACGCCCTCTCTTCCACATGCCTGGCATGTGTGCCGCCGCCTTAAATGTCAGTGCACAGAAACGGGCACTTACGGGTCATTAGAGAGGGCTGACAGAGCCCTGATTTCACCCTGGCCCCTACTGAGAGAGAGAGAGAGAGAGAGAGAAAGTGTGTGTGAGAGAGAGGGGGGGGGGGGGGAAGAGAGAAAGCAGTTGTTAAGGCTCAAACACAGAACCCATCCATTGAGAATTCCCCAGCTAACACACACATTTCTAAGCTGCGTTGCATGCGCAAAGGCCAGTGACATGCTACATTTACAACATCGGTCTTGCATCATCTGTGAACACACTTGCTTTGGCCCGAAGCAAACATGCTGCTCATGCAGGCAGAAACACAAAGGTAACTCAAATCTGGCATCCTGTTTAGTGGATGCACATTGTGTGTTGTAGTGCGCGTGCCATACAGATGATGATGTTAAAGTAACTGAAGTATAAATGAGACAGGAGAGCCGCTCTCAGACAGACAGACAAAGAGAGAGAGGGAGAGAGAGAGAGAGAGAGAGGTATAGAGTACAAGTTGCATGTTGACGGCCAATTTGTCACTTCAAACATGGAGGGCTGACCCGGAGGTGGAGACGCGGCACTCCCGATGAGACGGCACCTGAGCCTAAGCAGCAGTGACACTTCAAAGAAAAACACACCCAATTCTAACCTGTTTCATCTGCACAAGGCTCTGTAAAGTATGTGTGCGTATGTAGGTATACCTAGGAAGAAAAAAAGAGAGAGAAACAAAAAGGAATCATTAAACATATGTTAAATGTATAAATAAATGTATGTGAATAAGATATAAGGCTAAATTATTATACATTTATATTTATTTTAAAAGACATCATATGAAAAAAAATACAGTAATTTCACTAATAAAATAATATCCTTCTACTGCCTTTTAATCCTTCACAAGATCGGCATCCAATAAACATAGGAATGAACATTTCTTTGGGCTGTTAAATTTTATTTGCGGATATAAAGTAGCAATGCATGTTTATACCAATGACCGAGACATTATTTTGTTCCTCATTATGAGAAAGAACAGAAATTAATGCTGATTTATGTTATACCTAAGCACCCGCTGTGGATTGAAAAGAACGCCTAGATTGCACAATAAATTACTGTTATGGATAAGGATATCCGTTTCTGAAAGGGTTTGTGTTTCGTAGTTCGTGCGTGAATTTCAATCAGTGTTAAATGTGTATAGTATACTGTGCATGGCCTGTAACAAAAAAAAAAGTCTCTATTACTCTTTCTAATATATCAATATTTTTTATTGGCTTTAATGTTGATTATGGCCCGTCAATGTGGTGGTTAACTTAACTCATGTGTAAAATGATTCCTCATGCTACCAGAATGCTCTCTTTCACTATTAGAGACTTAAAATTTTAAAGAAGAAAAACTCTTTAGGTTTGATCTAAATCTGAATCTGTAAAGTTGCTTAAAATCAGGATTCTGGTGTGCAAACATGTTTCTGGTTATTCTTCCCACTGCTTATAGCTTTGATTACATTGTACAAGGTGGGACTAAACCTGACCAAACCCCAGATCATAACACTGACTCTAGAGGCTTGTCCAATCTTTATGCTCCCTAGTAAACTGAAGCATTTTTTACTGATTAGTCACACCAATAAAGGGTTTCCTTATGGACACATAGCTGTCCAGTTCTTATAAGATTTGGTGTTAGTAAATGCCCTTACTTTCACTATTATAAACATGTAAAATTACATTTTAATTATATATATATATATTTTTTACCAAGCATTAATTGAGCTTCGTTAATTGATCTCATTTGTCCCCTTTTTTTGTTACAGGAACCTTAAAACTAAGACTAAGGCTAGGAACTACTGTATGCTGTATGGCTAAAGCTTATTAATGCTGATCCCTACGCAAAGACGACAAGGAAATGCCAACCAGGAAACCGACAACATAAACTGAACAGCAAATCAGTCAGATGCAAGAACTAACTGAGACATACAGTAGGCCATAACTAAACAAGCTGATTAACAATTAACAAGGTGCATGTGAATACAATGAAGACAATGCGGGCCTTGGTGAAGTGCATGATGGGAACTGACGTCTAGGAAAACAAAAAGTCGAAAACACGAAAACCAGAAACAAATATGAGAGATTTGTGACAATTGTTTGACACTTCTTAACTAAATTTTAGTTATTTTCTTACTAAATTTGTTAATGTTGACAGTGACTTTTTATTTTTGGCCAGACACTGTATCTGGTGGGTAAGAATTAAAATGCATAGGGCCAAGTAATCTATATTATGAACGATACAAAACTGATTATTTTGTACTAAAATGTATGTCCCGGTGAACAAGTAGTTACTATAGAAACGATGCCATGTAATTCAGCTGACATTACTGTCAGAGCTGCTGTTACAGAAAATTTGATCAGAGCCATCAAATTCTAATTCAAATTTCATTTGTCATGTACACAAGCATACACAGTATGATATCCAGTAAACTGCTTATAGGACTGTATGTGACTTAAAAAGAAAGACAGAGAAGAACGATTTTATTACAATGAAAAAAAAATGCATTAGGAGATACAATAAATTAAATAATTAAAAAAATAGAATATGGCATGGAATATACAAATTTACAAACGTTTCAAAAATAAAACATAGATACATTTAGAGGATTTACATAATGTGTAAAATGTAATTGTAATTTTGAGGTACGTCATATAAACATGTAGAAGGGGGTGTTTTTTTGAAATTAAATATCTTTCTTTTTAAGTCAGGTACGCAACTGTATACAGTATGATATCCAGTGTAATGCTTATTTGAAGGTCCGTGAAAAAAAAAAAAAGAAAGAAAGATTTTATCACAATGGTGACATGCAAATGTACAAATGTTTCAAAATAAAATACAATTCAAATAAAATATAAAAAAATATATACATGTATAGGATTTACAAAATGTGCAAAATGTGCGGTATATATTATAAATGTATAGAAGAGTAAATAAAAAAAAATATATGAAATATATTTTTAGGATATGTACGCAACCATATTCAGTATGCTTTCCAGTGTAATGCTTATTCGAGCTTATGTGACTTAAAAAAAAAATATAAGAGTAGAATGATTTCATCATAATATTTGATAATTTTTTATGAATGCAAATTTACAAAAGTTACAAAATGAAATACATTTTAAGTAAAATATATGGATGTATGGATTGTAAATATATGGATGTATGGATTGTATGTAAAGGATTTAACTACCCATCAGCCTGTGCAAGACACATTCCCATGTACAGTATATACAGTATATATATCACATGCTCCTGATTTGTGTTCATTTTCTTGTTCCTAGTTTTGTCAATTAAAGTCCTGGATTGTTTTCGCTGAAGTTGTTAACTGTCGTCCAAACTGCTTGTGTAGCGTGTACTCTGTGTTTTATTGCCATAGTTCCTGTTCCTAGTTCACTAGTTTAGTGTGTGCCATTTGTCTGCACTATGATTAAGGTGGATCTGCACTAGCTTGCCTTTATCTCCCTTTATTTACGACAGCGTGCCATAAAGTCATTTCAAAATTTTAAGAAAAGAAAAATGGCCAAGATAAAAATGTTTGCACTGTTACAGAATAAAAGTCTAATAAAAGGGACAATATGGAAATTCTAATTGCACATGAGTGCTTCTTTGTTCTCGGTGAACGAATCATAAGGTGGGTTAAAGAACACTCAACATATAAACGTGTAAGAAGGAAATATGTTCATTTGAAGTCATGTCTCATTTCCACAATCACATTATTATTATTGCTTTTACACTATCAGAGTATTAAAAGAAGTGACATTTAAATTAGAACGGTGTACCTGGGAGTGCATGTGGAGTTGTGTGTATACGCTATGTGTCTGTGTGTGTTCGTCCGCACACACGTGTGAGGCCAACATTTGGCTTTGAACAAGCAGCTAAGCTCCCGGAGGGTCTCCCGCACCTCATTCTGCAGCTCTAATCACGCCACTCAGTACTCACTCTCCAAACCTGATTTTACCTCGGAATGTGTGGGTGCATGAGTGTGTTTTCTGCGCTAATGTCAGCTGATTGATGGGGTTTGTTTGGTTTTAATTACACTGTAGGTGACTGGCCATGTCTGCATACTCCAGTGGAGCGGAAAGCTCCACTTGGTTAGAGCAGAAATTGGATTTCCGAAAAACCGAAACAACAGTGGATTCGAGGTGCTTTGGACAGTGTGTGCATAAACACACACACACACACACACACACACACAAAGACACACACAACATTCTCTCAGACCACCGTCGCTCCAGTGCAATGCTTTCCAGTTCAGGAATAAGCCATGAATAAATGTTTGCTTTGCTCAGGGCCAGAATAAAAGTGTGATTCAACAAACCAACATCGAATATATATCAGTAAATAGCTTGGACTTTGTATAAGATGTTATAAACAAGGGGGAAAAAAAATCTTGGGTTGTCAATCAACACTCAGACTAAACACAAGGATGAAAAATCTAAAACAAAAAAGTGACATAAAAAGGGACTCGAAGAAAAGGTTCATAATATCAGCAGCGCTGAAAGCTTTTCCCGTGGTTAACTTCAATCATTTCAGTGATGTTTAAGGTGAAAGGAAAAAGGTACATGTGGTGGAATGATGTTGTGGACACTTTGAATAGAAAATCGCAAATACATTTGTTTTGGAGAAGAAATAAATTAAAAGCTACAACAAATTTAAGATAAAACAGACTTTTAGACATAATACAAGGCACAGACAAAACATTCTTCTTTATTTTGGACTTCTCAGTCTAATAATCCACAGTAATTTACGTCAGCCATTATTCAAGTAATAAAACATTTAAGTCCTGAAAATTGTTATTCCTTTATACATTTGCTAATTTATTCAATCAGAGTTAAGAAGCATCTATGAAGGAAGTTCGTTGTGCTATTGCTCACTTTACAGTATAACAGCTAAAACAGTTGTTACACTATCATCATCTTTCTTTTTCCTCTTCTCTCTTGAGGTTATTATGACATTTAAATGACAAGGCCCTCCATCCTGAAGACCTTCTTAGGGAGGAAAACCTACAGCTTGGTTCTAACAATATGAAATCTTATATATAGTGTAAATCTGGCAGCATGGTACAGTAGTGTAGTGGTTAGCACTGTGTCCTCTCACCTCAACATTGTGTGTTGTGTGTGTGGGTTTGCATGTTCTCGTTCTGTTTGGTGAGATTCCTTAGGGTACTCTGGTTTCTTCCAACACTCCAAAGACAAGTAGATTAGGCTAATTGGCATTTCCAAATTGACCCATTATGTGCATCTGTGCCCTGCGATTGAATGGCACCCTGTACCTCCAGGCCCCCCTGTGACCTTGAATAGGATCAGCGGTATACAGATTAATCCAGAAAAATAATGGATTAATTTGTACTATATATATATATAGTTTTTTGGTGTAAATTCCAGCGTGCATAATTACATTTAGAAATAACTGCATGTAGAAAGTCCTAATTACTAGATAATGCAATTTGACTGAAATCCATGTTTCAGAGCCATTGTACAGTAGTGCATGCGTCTGATTTTGTAACCAGTTAGCAGGCAGTTAGAGCTTGGATGTTGATAGAAAGAAAACTTATACAGTATATGAAAAAGAAGATGTTTTTTTTCTCTTTCAAAAAGGTTGGCTTAAAAATGAAAGATCTATCAAAGAAGTCTCAACATACCCCAGTCTTATGTTAGACTTACTGGAGATTCTGATATTGGGTTTTATTTTTGATTGGTCTATGTGAGTACCTTTTCAACTTTCTTATAATGAACCAACACTTCACTCATAATCAAATGATTGTACGTAAATAAATTGTATTTCGCTTTTTATGTAAGATTTTGTTTAACAAAATGTGTTTTACATGCTGAAAGGAGTACAGATTGTGGTCCTTTAAAATCCAGTGAGCTTAAATGAGTTGCAATGTCGCGCAGCGCTGGTTGTTTGGAATGGCGTGCAGCGGCGGTGCTTGCTGTGTTTAGCTGGGTACTGCTCAGTTGTGGTTATCTCTCCCTCCATGCCAAAGCTGGGATTTGCCATGAGCTGCACTTCGCCAGAATAGCACCGCCGGGCACCGAGGGAGGTGATGTGCTTCGCAGAGACCGAACAGGTTTTTCTGGCTGTGATTGTGCTGATGAGCTGTTAAATAGCACAGATCTGCCAGCACCTACATCACTCCACTAGTCTGCCCGCCACTTCTGTCATTACCTTATCTCTACCTTCTCTGTCTCTCTGTCTTTTTAAAATACCCAAGTTTTGAGCCAAATCCTTTTCCATCAGCATTACCGCTTAGTCTTTGTGTTTCTCTCTCATCAACCTTACGTTTCTGTTCCTTTCTTTTGGCACCGTGGTCACCATTTTCCGTGCCTGCATCACCATATCTGTGCCCTAATGTATCCCAGCCCCCTCTGTGTTTGCGCTCTCTCTCCCTCTCTCTGCCTCTCTTTCTGGATCTACATTTCCTTGGGTCAGTGACAGAGAGTGCAAATGGGTTCTGAATCGGTGCTCTCCTGACTTGTCATGCTTTAGAGGGAGAGAGACTGCCATCGCTAGTGACATGGCTCAGCGCTCACTGCGCCTGGTGCGCTTCATTATGTCCCAGCCCATGGATCCAGGCTTTTTCTTTCTCTCTCTCTCTCTCTCTCTCTATCTCTTTCTCTCCCCCATCCAATATCGTCTCCATCCCCCCACCGGCTGCACTGAGACAGCCCCTGCCGCTGATGCACTTACTCCATCCGCAGCTTTTTAGTCCAAGAGACCATTTTTTTTCCTACTGAGGCTGCATTTCATTGTCAGTCTGGCTCGCTTGAGCCCATGGCATGTTCAAGAAAGTGAACTAGTCTGTGGAATTTCAATTTTGAAAGTAGAAATGCAGATGGGAATTATCACACGTCTGCGAGGCACAGATAGTCCATGTCCTGTCGTGAGAGACAGAAGTGCACCTGTCCATTACCGATGATATCCATCTGGGAGGATGGAGAGAGAGAGGGGGGGGGGGGGGTGTATAGAGAAGCTGGGGTGACCGAGATAGAGGAGAATGAAAGAGGCTCTTGGTGGGGCTTGAGCAGGGCACCAGGGAGGGGATGTAGCCGAACATGAGTATATTATTTATAATAAAAACGCGATAATGTGGTCAAAACAGATACCAATATGAGGTGCATTATTGTATTTGTGTGTTTCTTTAGAAGGCATGCCAGAATGGTTTCACAGGACAGAGGTCTCCATCGGGACTGGGATCCCACACGGTGAGCCGGATGTTTATACTTTCATGCGGGTGTGAACAAACAATTAGATATGAAGCTCACGGGATAAAGAGGCATCACATTCATTAACCAGGATGTGTGACAGATAAGGATTGCAGTGATTTAAATTAGGACACTTATTTCTTTATTTTATGTAAAATCCAAACTGTTAAATGTATTTTACAAATCACGATCAGGTCCAAACAAAAAACAGTCCTGTGCCCACCCACTTTTTAACCATAATACACTTTGACTTTGTCCTAATTACTGCGCTAACAATAATCAATCTTTATCAGATGTCCTGCGTACTTAAGTTCTTCACGCACCGATTAATTTGTGTCTTAGCAATAAAGCGTGCGTTCAACGTTTAACACGTAGGAGTGCTTGGCACCGGCCTGTCTGTGTCTTTAGGGAACCGCGGCGAATAAACATCCCACTCCCACCGTGACGTTTGATTTATCTTCATTTATCCGCCTGACAGCTGCTCATCGCTTCCAGTGACTTTGTCACAAATGTCATGCATGTCACAGCATGCCACGGGACGTGGGTGCTGTAAAAGGCACACACACACACACACATACATACACACGCATGCACACGATCATGACAGCTTTTGACTGATCATGTCCAATTTATTTTGGTTTTATTGCCAGGATGATGATTATCATCATAAGCATTGTTTTCACATTTAATAGCGGCGACTGGATTGCGCGGTGCTTGCTTTTAGACACAAGCAAGGAGAAAGAAACAGAATCCCATCTTAAATAAAAGGGCTTGCAGAAAGAGCGAGCGAATCAATAGCAGCACCCTGATAGATGCAGGCTGGAGGGTAATTATTGGCCATTGTGTGTCTTCAGCATGGGATAGCAGAAAATGTGACAGATAATTAGGAGGTGGTGATTTCAGAGGTGAAAAAAAAAAAGCGTAGTCCTGCTACAGGCTACACAGTCGATGGACAGAATAAATAAGTCAATAAAATAAACAAAGCCACCGTGCTTGGAGTACTTATACAGCGCTATAATGCAGCAAACTAGCCAGACAGCGTGAGCGTCTCCAATTTATGCAGCCTTTCCCCTAGAGAAATAAAAAATCCAAAAATAAATCCACTTTCAAACATCGGTATATAGAATATCATGCTGCTTAATGCAGTGCGGATTTTGGCCATCAGCCAAAAGGAGGATTAAAAGTAAGCACTGTTGGTGCAGCTACCGACTGATAACTTCGTTTTTAACAGATTTCTTTCTCTCTTTTCGTTTTTTTTATTGACAATATTTTGAGATGTTGTTCTGTGTTAACAGAATGTGAGTCACATCTCAAACTGAAGCCAGAGCTCATCTGTACCTCAATCAGGTTAGCGCCACTCGAGAGACCAGAGCAGCCTTGCAGTCTTGCACAGATTTACATAAGAATTTACCATCCGTGGATTGCATCGCTGTTACACCAACGCGACTTTGATTTCAGTATGCAAGGTTTGTACTGTGTTAGCAGCCCGGGTCGTCCTGTTCTGTGTTGCATTTCTGTCTTCATTTTTACTGGCTGCTAAACATTCCTGGAGAATTTTATCTCACTCATGGTGTCTTTTTAAACTGAATGCCATTTGCAGGGTTGTAATAGCAGAAGTGACAAAGAAATGTGTCCTTTTTTTCCCCCAAACCAAACTAGGCTCATATTTTGATTTCAGTGTTTCAAGAAAGATGAAAAAGATTGAGTCAAGTCGCCTCAAGCCTCAAGGTGATGCTGGAATCAGTTAATCACCTTCTCCTCTTTACTTCGACAAAGTGTTTCTGTCTATGTGTAATTAATGAATGTAGTACAGCCCAGAATTCTAGGTGATGCAAGATGGGTACTTCCAAACAAATGTGTGTATTCAGATTTGCAAAAGTTTTACCAGTGTTTTTATAGTACAGTTCTTGGATTTACAGTGGATTTCCTCATCTCCAAGGTTGCCAGATTTGGCATATTGGTTTAGCTTAGTGGTTAGCACTGTGGTCTTACACCTTCAGGGTCGAGGTTCGATTCCTGCCTCTGGTCTGTGTGCATGGAGTTTGCATGTTCTTCCCGTGCTTGGAGGGTTTTCTCCGGGTGGGTTTTGCCAGCAGTGTGTGAATGTAGACCGGAGGTCCTTCAATGGTTGTAAAAAGGAAAAAATAAATACAAAAAGTAGAACTGGTCCTAACTGGATGAATATTATTATTATTATTATTATTATTATTATTATTATTATTATTATTATTACAGCAGAAGCTTGGGACATGGTATGTCTAGACCAAAACCTTTAAGCATAATTACTTGCCTTTAAGCCTTAAACAAAGTAATGCAGTGTAACATGATATAAAGAGCCAATAAAAAAGAACAAAAAAGATTCATTATATATATATATATATATATATATATATATATATATATATATATATATATATAGGCCTATATAAAGTGTGATATGTTATAATATGGCATCCATATGGATACGGCATTGATTCTCTTTATCCAGAGTAATGTCACATTGGCGTTGCGGACTTATGAAATCATTTGAGTAGTCATCAAAATTGTACCCATATAAAAATATTTTACACTCATGGACCATTATGTTAGGAATAAGATGAGAAATTTATACCTTTTGCACATACTTTTACAGGCTTTTAGGGCTTTGTACTGTAGGTCTCTAAAATTTCATGCTTTTGTAAAATCTGATATTTAACTCATATGGCTTATACTTAATTATACATTGAACAGCAGTTTTGTAAGTATAGCACCTAATAAATCGATCAAAAGCAGGCTTTAAACATGTAAAACCACATGGGAAATATGTGGGATGTCAAAGACTATTTATGCTTTTTGAAGCTGGATAGTTGCAACTTTCATAATAATAATAATAATAATAATAATAATAATAATAATAATAATTTTTATTATTATTATTATAGAGCTAAACACAAAATGAAAAGTAATGATTTTATGACTTGTAGTACTGCTTATTATACAGCTTATATTAGATACAACTTGGAACTAAATGAAGTATTTTCTCGATAACAGACTAAACAGTTATAGTTAGGCATTCTTGGGACTCATTGATTGTAAATCTTTAATCTATTTCATCAATATTACATTTCGTGTGTTCCCCCATGCTCTCGGTTGTTAGGTTGTAAATACTGAGCAGGTTTAATATTGATGATTTGAAATTGGTAACCATGACTGGACTGTAAAGAGGTTAGGACTAGTATTCCCTCAATGCGTTCTGCATCCACGGCAACCTTGTTCAAGATACTATTGGGCAACTGGTTTTTAAAACTGCGATGGACTGAAATCCCTTCTAGGGGGTATTCTCATCTCACAAATAGTGTTCCTGACCAGGCTATTGAAGAAGAATAAATGATGATATAGAATATCAGTGAATAATCTGTGATCATAATGTGATTACCTTATGGTTGATTATCTTATACAAAAAAAAACACATTAGAAACTGCAGATAAATAAATACGTATATAAATAAATAAAGTGTCCATATAGCTGCCTATTCCCTATTAATAGTAGAAGCTATTACTCCAAAGTGCACCAAAACCCCATGAGAAGTGCTTCACCGTTCCTGTGTAATTCCAAGCAAATAGAAGAAGCCAAGAGCAAAATTATTTAATGTTTGAGAGATGAGATTGGGGATAGAGAGAATAATGAAAGAAGTATTTCAGAGAGACCAAACTGCACATGGTAGAATAGTAGGTGTTGGAGTGATTCCCTTGTTTCAATGCCCTCAAACAGATGTTTGTACTGTTTATACATATATTTCTAACTTTCCAGTCTTAGCACTAGCACATTGTTTTAATAAATCACACATCCCACTCACTTACAGCCTTGAAAGTAACTTTAAGTTAATGCTACTGCTTTGCATACATTTTTACGTTGAGAGAGCTTCATTAAGTCCTACTGATTGACAACTTCTTTGTAAACACCTGCTACATCCATGCTAAGTTTTTTTGTTCCTAAATAAAAATGATGTTATTATTATTATTTTCTTTAACAGTTTCCACTTGTTTCATCATACAAAGTCTAGAATTTGAGTACCCATGAATCCAAGTATGAAAATTAAGAAGTCCCTTAGGGTGCAAAAGAGAGAAAAAAAGGGAGACCTAGAGATATGCTAGACAAGTACTCTTTGTTTTTCTTGATTTACCTGTTCATTACAAAATACCAACAACAACAACAACAACAACAACAATACTACTACTGCTACTACTACTGCTACTACTACTAATAATAAAGGTTTGTAAAATGAAAACGGCACTCTGTCCATGGTGTACCCCGCCTTGTGCCCGAAGTCTCCTGGTATTGGCTCCAGGCTTCCCAGTACACAGCATGGACAATGAATGAATGAATAAATGATTAAAAAATTATTGCAAACCTTGAATGAATAAATTAATTAAAAAAAAAATTATTGCAAAACTGTTAGCAAGCCTCCTTGTAAGGTTTAGAAATTCCATTTTCCGCATTCTGATTTGCTAGAAGTATTCAGTCTCGTCTATGATCGATAAGAAACCTACAGTAGATCAATAATGACTTAGATAGTTGTGTTTAGCCCTAACTCACTCGTCTTTAATACCAGGAGGCTTAAGGCACAAGGAAGGGTACACCCTGGACAGGGTGCCAATCCATCACAGGGCACACACACACGCCCATTCACACACTACGGGCAATTTGGGAACACCAATTAGTCTAACCTGCATATGGACTGTGGGAGGAAATCCACCAAGTACAGGGAGAACATGCAAACTCCAGGCACACAGAGATGGGAATCAAGCCTAGCCGGGAATCAAACCCAGACCCTGATGGTGCAAGGCGACAGTGCTAACCCCTGCACCGCCATGCCACTTTGAGTTTAGCCAAATATTTGCTAATTGATATCTTTGTATGTGAGTCTAAACTACATTTGTATAACTAATTAAAATGTTAAAGCATTAATAAAATGTAACGAATGTAATCAGTAATATTATTATTTCAGGTTGGAGTCCACGTACATGTCTGCCTGTCTTTTTGAAAGAATATTTTTTTTTAAGGTTGAATATCTTATACTGTACCTTGTTTACGCTAACTGTACATCTTTTGTCGTTAGCCAAATACATTCATTGTTTAAAGTAGATTACTAAGTCTGGTGTATACACCATCACTTTTACTCCAAAATTTTAATTATAGCATATAACACTGGGCTTTCAGTTTGGGTATTTAACACACCTTGAGAATTTGGATGCCTTGTAGGGACATTACAGTCATATTACAGTCGTTTCTGTGTCTTTTGCATACTATGTGTACTTGTTGTAAATGATTGCGTTGATTCGCTCTGTTGACTGACACATATAGCCAGGCCTACATCTTATTTATGGTGCAGATTTGATTTCCGAAGGACTGGCAAAGTTCTTTAAATTCTGTTCAGCCAGTTTTGTGTGATGCTGTGACAAAATCAGCTGGACAGACATACAGACAAACAGACAGACAGACAGACAGACAGACAGGCTGGTTTCGGGTCCTTCAATAAATGAAATGTATAGATATCATTGAAAGACCAAATTTTATTTATATGGCAGTTATGAGAACAATTAAAAAACGTCTATTCGTCTTGTCTATTACTGATTATAGCAGAGTTGGAGCTATAAGTATAGCTTAGACAACGAAGGCAGGACTTAAACCATGTTTTAAAACTATGATCCCTATTCAACAGTGACACAAGCAACGTCACCAACACAATGTCACTTCCTCCATGTGTCACCCTGGTAACATAAATACCTCAGATACCTGTTGCTGCAACTGTGAAAATTTTGCACTTGAAAGTTTTAATATTGATTACATATTAAAACAGAAACTGATACATTACAAAATGTGTACTAACTTTGAATGTACAGTATACAGAGTACCTTGTGAATTAATGTGATGTGATTAATTTATTAGATGGATGCTGTCAATCCTAAAAAGATGAATATTATGCAGATTAATAACCTAAGTTATATCTACAAATCATTACTTAAATGCTTAAATATATGTATATTATTAAAATTATTATTAACATAATGTAAGTTATAGTAATATTATGTCGTCCTTGATAATAATTAATGGTGCATGAAATTAATCCCAGGTCATGTAAGCTTTATGTTTTTTTTTCTTTCTTTCTTTTTTTTTCTTTTTTGCCAGGCTCAGTGACTGATGGGTGATTTAGCTTGTCCACTTCTAACGAAGTGATAAACCATTGTTAGAGTGTTCCCTACACTCATCAGCGTTCCCTTTCAACTATGAAGTTTCACTCACTACAGTTTGGAATCTTGCTGAATATGGCTGAACAAACCTGTAACATCCACTCCGCGAGGAATGATTAGCAGATCAGAAGCATATGAGTCATTCTGGGTTTTGCAAGCCTTTTTTTTTTCTTTTAAATAAACAAAAAAAGAAAGAATTTTTTTTTTTCATGTCCCTATAGGGGCTTAGTGAAGAGAGTTGAACTGACAAATCGTGACTGTTAAAAATGAGGCCTTTAGCTATTTTAGTAATGTTACCTATTTATGCATTAGCTGAAATGTTAAGAAATGTTAGTTAATATTATAACGTTTTTATGTCCTCCCAGCGCTTGGTGGGTTTCCTCCGGGTTCTCCGGTTTCTCCTGTGATAGACTTCAGGCAGCAGGGCACTTTAAATAGGATAAGTGGTATAGAAGATAAATGAATTAATTACTTTAAATAAATTGTAAATTCATTTTTTGTTTTGAATATCTCATTTGTATATAATTAGATATTTTTTTTAAATGCAATATATATGTAAAAACTTTTTTTCCATTATGTAGAAATCTATATAATGACAAGACAAATGGGTCCGAATTTTATACAAAGGTGACATGGCTGATGTCCATTCGATTTGTAAGAAAAGGGTATAAATAAGGTCAGAAAATGTAAATCAGCTGATGAATTTCCATGTGAATTTGATCAATTTGCAAGTGTCAGAGATGTTGGACAAAGCAAGACCTCTGGGCAATGTCTGATGGGAGAAGATGGGGATATGCCTTGTTGTTGTCATTGCAGATCAACTAATATTAAATCCAAAATTAGTAGCTGATTGTTGCTGCGCCAAAAATCACTGCAACACAATGGAGCACAATGCAATCAACCCTCCTTTCGGTGACATTTAAGACCAATCCAGTCTCTTCCTCGGCAGCTTTCGCACTGAATGCACCAATCATCTTGACTTGTTTGGACTACAATTCGAGAGAAGATCTCAAATTAGCCTGCTGGAATTTGACTTGGAAATCAAAGGCAAAGGAATAAATAACAACAGGAGTGAAATTTTGCACAGAAAAGTTTTCTGATTGCGGTGATACACGTTTGCTGGATGTGAAGCTGGCTAACCTGTCAGTTCCTCTTTTTTTTTTCTTTCTTTTTTTTTTTTTTTTTTTTTACAAAAAAATGTGCTGCACATCAGCACTTCATCTCATCTTCTCATTAGCCTGGGAAAAAAAAGAAGTCCTTCGTTTTAACTTTGAAGATAATTAAACACATAATGGATATCACTGTCACTGAGCAACTCGTTGGCTCATTTATTGGCGACAGTGTTTTGTAGGCTAGCCAAATTAAAGGGTTAGAAATGCACTTGTTACTAATTCATTTTGCCATTTAGAGTGTTGGGAGTGATGCACTACGGTGGGTGCCGCAATCTGTGAGGCAAGTGTGCAACATTTCCTTCTAATTTATTTATTCCTTTCTTCTCCGTTTGGACAAACTGCAACTACTTTGGCTTGACAAAACAAGTCTCTCTCTCTCTCTCTCTCTCTCTCACTCTCTCACTCTGTGCTTTTTTTTTTCCAGGAAATGTTAGATGGCTAAGGGACTTTAAAGCAGCATAGATTGCCAGAACAAGATCGCACGGTTGCATGCGTAATTTAAAGTGAGACAGGTTTGTGTAATGAAACATAAGAGATGGAAAATTGAGAGTTTGTCCGCCTGCAAATGAGGCTGGCAAAGTATGAATCTCATTTGGTTAAAGCGAATGTGCATCACTCCTACGATACCTCCTACCCACTTAGAGCTTTTGCTTCACTTTTGCTTTCAAGAACTGGTCAGACAGTATTTAAATCTGAGAATGGGGAGAAGGTGCCATACTACATTATCAGTATTGCCATATTGGGAGGAATATTGTTCAAGTCTTGTGCATAAATTTTAAATGAATGCTAAAATGAGTATTTTAGAATGGCTACACTGTCTAAATCAACATGGTATTACCATTCAATTAAATTTTATTTATAACGCTTTTAACAATGGACAATGTGACAAAGCAGTCTTATAAAAACAGACCAGACATCATTTTTTAGTTGATTAATTATTTCTTACTGAGCATGCCAGAGGCAAGTGTGGCAAGGAAGACTCCATAAGAAGACATGAGGAAAAAAAACATAAGAGGAAATAGATTTAAAAGGAGAAACCTCCTTTTTTGGATGGCACTAGATAGAGTGATTATTTCTCTACTATAACCTAAACTGAATGATCAAAATGTAGAATAGAATAACAATATACTGTAGGACTTGTAACAACTTTCAAAAAAAGATTGTTATACAAACAAAAAAAATACACATTTATTTGTGTGAAATCAGCCTTTATAATTTTATGGTATGCTTACAGTAAGTAACTTGTACCTATTAGCAAACCTGATAGATACCAGTTACTTAAGCACAGAGGTAGGCAAAGTACTGTACACAAGTTCTACACTTGAATAAAACTAGAGATCCCCTATTACTCAGGTATAAGTAGAAGCCCTCCATTTACTTGTGTACCTGAGTAAAAGTACTGAAGCGCTCACTTTTAAGTTAACTGAAGAAAATCAGAGCTGCAATGCTTTTATTGTGTACCATTTTAATTTAAACAATAAACGAGAGATTAAAAAAAGTCCCCACTAATTGAGACCATGGATGATCTTGAGTGATCTGGAGGTGGCCGAACTAAGGTGGAGGAACTATCACTGCCATTTCTAACTCTTTGTTTGTTGATGTTTTTTCATGTTAAATCATAGTGATAGAATTTATATGATATATAAAATAAAATAAAAACAGATAAACAAACATTAAATACTCAATTAAGGTTTAAATTTGAAACAAAAAGGGATTTCCAACTATTCATTTAAGCTGACAAAGTTATGGTTTGCTGCAACAACCTACAACTTTACACCAGCAGAGAAGTTACACATTATACACTACAGTGTTCCAAATTGCCCATATATGGCAATTCATATCAATCACAATGTCTTTGAATTGTAAGGGAAACTTACAGTATGAGGTGCCGTATAGGGCTTAAATCAAACTTCACTCATGCACACACATATGAAACACTTGCATACACACATATGAAACACTTGCATACACATATATGAAACACTTTGATATGACTTTTATATGAAATACTTTCCGCCATATTTGCCACAGATTCCGTGCTTTAAGTTTTCTTGTATGTATGTGTGTGTGCGCGCATTTCATATGTAGTTGTTTGAGCAGTTAGTAGTATATATGTATGTGTGAGTGTTTCATATATGGAAGTCGAATTCAATATATATATATATATATATATATATATATATATATATATATATATATATATATATATATGTATATATATATATATAATTTTATTTATTTCTTTATTTATTTTCGTATATATGTAGTTTTTGTAGGATAATGTACTGTGTGTGGCTCATATGACAAATAAGTTACTTTTCTCTGGAATTGTTAAAGATACTGTGACACCATCCATCCATGATTGAAGTAGACAAAATAGAAGAGCATACATTTAAAATATATAATATTAATATTTAAATGTGTATGCAGTTTGACAAACCTAACAGAGCTACATTGTATGTATTTTAAAGTTATTTTCATGTTTTCAAGTTTGGTTTCAGTTTGTTAAAACATGGACTCATTCTGACAATTCCATAACTCCTCATCCTTATTCTCAAAATTATTACCTTCAAGCAAAAAAAAAAAAAAGAAGCTAGCCATAAAACAATAATTTTTTTATATAATAATCTATAGTAATAATAAGATAGTCATGTTGTTTTTTTGTGTCAAGTTTTTTTCAGTTGATTAATCTGTTTAAAATGTCCACCACTTGACACAACAAGTATCCAACAAGGTAATGAGCTCCCACACGGACTAGTAAAATTTTACTGCCTCCATAATACACCGTTCAACCGGAAAAAGGTTGCATTTGGCTCTTTGCTCTTAACGGCAGCTTTAAAGTCACATATTTGTCTACTACAATCATGGATGGATGGTGTCACAGTATCTTTTACAATTCCAAAGAAAAGTAACTTATTTGTCTACAAAAACACAGTGAAATATGCATTTATTATTTATATGCAATAGTAATTATTGATATTACCAATGATTATATTCAGTATGTTCAATCAGTATTATGACAAAGTTTAGCAAAAATGTAACAGCAATGGAACTGGGGTAGTAAAATTAATTACTGTCAATTATATGGTAAGGTGATTTGTGTGTTGTTTTCATACAGACACATAAAGATAAAAGAAATCTTTGTTAGAACCACAAAAAAAAAGGTTCACATGTTTTTTTTATGTTTTGAAAATTACCCACAAGTGTATGTGTCAATAGCAGTCATTACAAATGGTACTATAATTAATATAATTGCTGAACATTTGTATTGCTATACACTAACACATAATGACTTTTCTTATGAATCGCCCATTTATATGTAAAACGTTTTTTCCTGCAATCCATAGCACCAAGATGAAGACATATTGTTCAACCATTTTTATATGGAAAATGAAGAAAAATGGATAATTGGTTTACACAGTAAACATAATTTTTTAAATATAAAAATTAAAAAGTATAAAGTATGATAAAAAAAATAAATAAAAAAAAATTATAACCCATAAACGATAAGCTTCACAAAATCTTTACTTTTTGAACATTAAAATTTTTTACGAAGTTGTAATATAAATTACAAGACAATGTGTTTGCTTTTTTTTTGAAGACGTCATTAACTTCAAAAACCTATTTAACAAACCCATCATTGTCATTGTAACAAACCTGTACACATACTGTATATACTGTGCAGTATGTTAGGATTGGTACAATCAAGTGTTTCCCTAGAATAGTAAAGGTTTATTAGCTTCCTAAAAAGATTTTACTTGAAACCCTTTTCATTCGGCAGCATTAAAGATGTAATCGGCTTATGTTTCACTTCAAAGAATCAAATACCTGTGTCTGGATTTTAATGGCTGAATGCTTAAACCATTATAAAAGTACAGTATTCATTCATTTGCGTAAAACAAGTTTCATGACTTGACAATTTTTTTCTAAAATTACCTGGAAGAATAATAATAATTATTATTTCTATTTTTTCTTTTTCAAACTTTTCACAAACATTTCTGAATGCTCCTGGAAGGTGTAGTTAATCACACGACTAGGGATCTTTATTAAATAAGAAAAATATAAAAAAAGAAATATGTTGAAAAGTGCTAAAGTTCTCACTTTAATCAAAGTAGATTTTACATAGGGCCGATGGCAATCGGGTTTGTTTTATACACTTTTCGCACATTTGCATTATGTTATCTTTGATAATACAGGAACATAACTTATATATACACATATATAATTTATATCTCAACTGAGCCAAAAAAACTGATGTGTCTAAGTTTGTATATGATCCAAAATCATAGAGTGTTAAAAAAAAAAAGGCCAAATACATCTTTAAGTTGTAGGATATAAATATAAGACAGACATCATTGTCTAATCATCTATATTGCTTTATAGTGTACAGAGTCACAGGGGGCAGGGAGCAATTAAACCAAAACATCTGGTTAAATTTTTTTTTGTTGTTTTAAAATAGTTTTTGATTTTTATCCAAGCCAACTGCAGATTCAATCAATGATTTAGATTCAGGTCCAATCAACTTCTTGCTAATTTTAAAATAGTGTGTATAAACAAAATCTTCTTCATTTCAATCTGAAATGCGAGTGGCAAAAGTTTTATTTTTGTTAAGAATGCTTTAACCTTTTTTTCGATCAGTGGCTTTAACTGCAAAGTCACTGATCGATTCAGAAGTGCACGGACAAATATGCTAAGTGCCATGTTTCCATGTAAAGTTAAGCATTCTTTCAGTCGCAGTGTCTTAGATGGAATAATGTTCCTAATTATATTCAGTACCAATAACACCCTCAACAAGCCCCAAAGCTTTGTACAGTTCTCCGGGTTGATTTTCTAAAGCCCTTTACTTTCTCTCTCTGTCTTCTCTGTCCTGCCATGCCTGGAGGAGCAGTGAGATGTGAGCCTCAACGTGTCTGACTGATTACTGTAATTCATACACTTTAATTAGCTGCACAAACCATTAGCCACAATTAGACTATTACAGAACACTCTGTGGCAGAAGCCAGCCTAAGCCAAAGGAGAATGTTTATTAGCTAGCAGGACAAAAAGATGGGGGAAAAAAATGATTGGAAAAACAGAGAGGCAACGGAGGTTTAGAGGAGAATTACTAAAGCGTGAATTTACTAGAGTGATTGTTAGCACTATGAGACTCCACAATATTCACATACGGGTATAATTTAAATGCCATGTTAAATGTAAACAGTTGGACATTAGGATAACTGATATTTAATTTGTCTTTCAGTGCAGTCAAAGAAAATGGAGGCTGTATTTAGTCACATCAGTGTCTCTTTCCTCTATCTAAACACATGAAATTGCAGCAGATTTGTTTTTGACATTAGCTTCTACGTAGCAGAATTCCTCATAAGCAATGGTTATAGATTTGCCAAATGGTAAAATCTTTTTATTGTGGGTGTTTTTTTTTTTCTTTTAATGAGCATGGTGTTTTCTCACCCTTATGGACCACCAGGAAGCTTTAATTAGAGGAAGTAATATGACAAGATGTACTTGGCAGACTTTGCCAATAACGCAGAGCTTCTGCACATTACATTTAGGCATGTGCTCTTATCCAGAGCGACTTACTTTTTTTTTTTATCTCATTACACATCGGAGCAGTTAAGAATTGAGGGCCCTGCTCAAGGGCCCAACAGTGGCAACTTGGTGGTTTTGGGGTTTGAACCTGGGATTTTCCAAACTGTAGTCCAATGCCTTAACCACTGAGCTACCCCTGGCCCACACTACACTATGCTGACTGCACCAGAGTTTGGAGTTAGCAAGTTCCAGTCCACTATTTCCAGCACCTGGGACATCTCCTGTGCTTGACCACAGCGTTCATGCCTTACCGCTCATGGCACCTTGTGGCAAAGAATAGCTCCACGGAACTAACGATGGTACAATCTGAACAACCTCTCGTACGTGTCCTACTTTCAAGAATATAACAAATATTTATAACTACAATAAATAAGGATACTATTTAACGTGCATCTTATACCACAGTTCCATGCTACCTTTCTCAAGCCCCTGGCATTTTCTTTTGAATTCTTCTTTTCCCTGCTCCTGGTCATGGCTTTAAGTTCAACAATATGCCGCAGTATGGAGTTGGTGTTAGATCACTCTGGCTTTACTTAAATGTGAGGGGAAGGGGTTGAAGCACAGGGCATTCCACCAGTCCAGTGTCACTAATAAGCTCTGCCATGCAGGAGAGGAGAGCCTTCTGTGTGTTCAGTGCGGCATTCAGGAATCTGAGACTGAAGTGCACACTCCAGTGCACTTATAAATTTTAAAAACCAATCCAGACCTTTAAAGGGCAGGACCTAGCCTTCTGTAAAGGGAAGATTTTTCCACGTTTGATTGTGTGTTGTCAGAGCTGGTCAGCACAGGCATCAAGTGGAAGTGAAAAAAGTCACCTCATTTAGAAACTGGACTCTATGGAGAGAGCCGCTACTACAGTATGTGTTTCGTCAAACCATTGTTCACAGTCTCATTGAATTCTTGAGTATTTATTCTTAACTGTAGTTTTGGCTGCAGGGTTTAAGGTTATTTTATTTTGGAGTCACAACTGAGTTGTACTGTATGGTGAATGCTTCAAATAAGGGGGTTAAAAAGTGGGATGAAGTCTCCAGTGTTAGTGTATCATATCAGTCATTGATAAAGCCCAAGTTTTCTGACATGGATGAAAGGAGTTGATGTTTACTTGACAAAAAATGGACAGCAAAGGACCAACTATTTGTTGAACTTTCATAGATGTACATATTTGTAAAAAATGAACATTTTATATTCATTATTTACCAGAAAATGCCAATGTCAGAAAAGGCCAAAGCTGTTTTTTTTTTTTTTTTTTTTTTTTTTGCAGTTTGCAGTTTGGCTTTCCAATTCAAGAAACAGAGCTTGTCCTCTGAGTCTTGCATTAAAACATCAAAGCGTGAGAATTTCATAGCTCGTTCTTCTAAATATTTTAGCGAGACTGTTTAGTCTCTCGACAGGGCTCTACTTTTGGCTGGTGATTACAGACAGCACAACCTGACACTTGAAGATGTCAGTCTCCATCAGCATTGGGAAATCTAAGCTGTTATCCTGTGGAACATTCAAGCCTGGATATTAAGAGTCTGGTTCTCCAAAGTCTTGCTAGGCTGCACTTGCTGAACAAGCAAGAGCTCTAGAAGATTCATCACACACAGAGTGAACCATGTCAGCCCCTTTTGGCCCCCACATATCCGGCCTCCACTCATAGACGAACTCTGTGTTCTTTGCTTTTCCGTCAAGCCACTAGCTCACTTTATCTCCTTGCCCTGAAAGATAAGTTTAATAAGAGATCTGAGGACTCGGGGCTCACAATATGGTGCCCCTGATTATATGGACTTAAAGGTGATGATAAATAAAAGAATTCACAGACTTTTTCTCATAAGGTTGGACATAAGGTTGGACATTGTTTGAAGGTAAGAGGAGACCAAGGCACCAACCATGGGGAGAACATGTAAACTCCTTTTATAGTTTATTATTAATCAAAATAAATTAAACAACTGCTAATACATGAATATGTTATTGCATGCAAAGATGAATACCAATATTTTTATGTTTCCAAGAAGTCAATATATATGGACTTATGGACATACATTATATTAGCCTATATTATAATGTATGTTCATAAGCATGCTGCAGACACTAATGTTTTCCTGAATTGGCATATTATTTGTATTGTATGTTTTAAAATCCAAGCATGTGTAAAATCTATTCATAATGATTATATATATATATATATATATATATATATATATATATATATATATATATATATATATATATGCATTTGTAATCATTATGAATATATATATATATATATATATATATATATATATTTGTAAAAATATATTATATATATATATATATATATATATATATATATATATATATATATATATATATATATATATATATAACATTTTAAATAGCCTAGATTAGACATTTTAATGATTGAAATATATCTGTCTAAATAGATAGCACATACACATACCACTTTAACACTTTATAAAGCATTAGCCTATGCCATTAGAATATATATTTAATGTACATGAAGCATTATAATATCTATTCATAATAATGCTGCCATAAACTAGTGTTGTATCCATAATGTAATATCATATGCATGGTACCTTATAAATGATGTTCAAATAACCTTTAAATATTTTTAGCATATCTATATAATTAGCAATACGTTTAAAAACTGTGGGTACAAGGACACACAGCCTATATAAACATTTTCTAAAGCATGTACTGTACATATGCAATAATAATTTTAGGTTACATAGTGCATTATACTTTCCATTCATAAGTGACAGACACATGTCTATAAGGACTACCTGCTTATGAAAATATATACTGCATTGTGTGAACTTGCACTATGTATTCGTGTGCTTGTGCTTTGTTACTGTATGTATGTAGCTACGATCTTATAGTAGCTAGTGACTGGGCCTAGTTTATAAGAATAGTTTACACATTTAATAAAGATAATTTAATTAAAAAGTAGTAAACTTACATAAACTTATTGAAGTTATAATTGTGAAATGATATGCCTTTGTTTCAACATGCTTGTTATGTATCTAACTTATATATTGTAAGTTTTATATATTTTCACACATATCATTCCTACATCAGACATACAATAGTAAAATTTAACATGCTATAAAAACATATATAAGACACTATAAATAATACATCTTATACTGACTGGAATGAGCCTGCATAAACGTTTACCATATGTAATGAATAGATCATAACTATATAATCATAATAGTAGGTTATATTATTATACATTATCTAACCCAATATCCTCATGTCTATAAAATATGCTCCTAATTTGACACTTAGGTTGTCAAGAACTGGTATAGTATTTACTGTATATTATACAACAGTTAGTTCTGAATGAGTAATCTAATTGGACGAGAAGCATTCCAGGAGTGCTGATATAGAGCATAATAGCACGAGTTGTGGAAGGATATGTTTTTGGCGGAACAAAATAACTGTTTAAAAAAACAAACAAATCTGCTGATAATAAATGGCGGTTTTATAACTTTTATAAAAAAAAACAATACCATAATTGAGCTGTTGTACTAAATATCAGCCTGTCTGTGATATAATTGGCATTTGGCCTGTGTCCTTGGGTCTACAACCGCATCACAACTGTGCTGATATTCAGCACAACAGTGCTCCCTCTTGTGTTATATTGCTCAATTGCAAGACATAATATTAGGACTTTTGTTACAGTGCATTATAGTCTGCTTATGTGCAGGTAACACATGTAAGTTATAACTACTTATAAAGATGCACGGTATATTGACATGATATAGTGTTATGTATTCCCTACTGTTTATAAGCGCTAACTATAATGTGTAGTGGATAAAGGATGCAAAGGAAGTGTTCACATTGTTTTTCTTTTGCAAAGTCATCTTTTAGGATTTACATTTTTGTGTCACTCGCCCAACCTGTATTAGTTACTATATGCACCTTGATCTTATTCCTGGTTCGTCATCAGTATGTGGACTTAGAGAAGTCTATAAGGTGGAGTCGTTTCACTCTAACAGGCTGGCAGTTACAGATCAAGCAGGATCCAAGTGGGTGCCTTGGCAGCGGCGCTCGTCAGAGCGGCTCCTGCAGATGAACATGACTCCACCTTACCCTGTTCTCACTTGGCTACATTGCAATTGTCTGCTCCACTAGAGCCTGTCGCCGTGTGGGAAAGGTCTGCTTGTTGATGGACAGAAAGCCTTGAGCATCGGGCCGATCCATTCTGCTGAAATCCACAGATCCGACGCTCACAGTTTATCTCGACTTATAACACCAGCCACCGCTCACGGCCCAGGCTTGGCCTTTAATGCCCTAATCTTCACTCTCCGCTCTACTACTGCTACTTATGCCAGGAAAAGAAAAAGACATGGAAGATATTTCAGATGTGGCTCAGAGGAACTAAGTTTTTCGAGTTGGCGGTATTATTTCTCACCATAGGAGAGGTCATGACAATGGCTGGACAAAGCTCTGAATCTACCAAGTTCAAAAGCAGCTTTAAACATGAAATGGTTTCAGAATCAGAAAAAAAGCAAAGCTTGCCCCTTCTACTGACATTTTACTGCTAGGATTTCAACAAAAGTACTGGCCAATCGTTGACATTTAAGGTTTGGAATGAACCATTTTACTCTGTATAAAAAGGTCTCTCAGCTCATGGACTTAAGTGCGTATGTTTCTTTGAAAGCAACCTGAAGAAGTTTCAATATAAAATACTTCTTAGTGGACATTAACATGTAGTTCTTCTGTCTATTTCTAAATCAGTGTTGCTAGGGTAACATTTTTAACTGCAGCTAGTTTTTAGGTAAGACGAGTAATAATCCATATAAAATATAATGTCCATATGAAATAAATAGAATTGCAAATATATGGTAAAGATATGGCCTTATAATGTCCATCATGGTGATACCAGTGCACCTGATTTCCATGAAAGGCTTAAGAAAAAGAACTAGTTTTTTAATAGTCCAAACTTTTTGGGGCTAGTTTCTGGTCTTCAGGTGTCTGTGTGCGTATGTGTGTTCCTTTTATATAAGTTGTATAGCAGTATATAGTTGAGGCTTGGCAAGCTTGTTGTGAACCATAACTGGTTACAGTATGTTGCCCTTCATTTTACAGACACCCTGTCCTTTGCCCGGGAGCAGGTGAACAAAGCCCAAACTTTTCCTAGCTCTCAGAAAGTATCTTAGCTCTGGGCACTGTCTTGCTCTGAGCAGTCTGGGTAGACTAGTAAACACAGCAGCATACCACTCTTTCTGCTCGATGAGGTGCCCACTGAGGTGTGATTTTGTTTTCGGAGGCACGGGAAGATGTTTGGATGGTGTGCGTCATGCCTTCCGTGAGACACCTTAAAAAAATGATAATCTCACGCTTGCACATTAATAGCATTTGCCTGAGAAATACACCCTGAACAATTTAATGATGTCAGGAATGAAAATATTTAGGTATTTAGTTAAACTTCATTTTGTCTTTGACATGATGCTCTATTTTACCTTTGGTTATCAGTGTCTTACATTACCTGGAACATCATAATATACTGTATACTTGTGGATGGCTGTGATTTCCACCTACTGTACAGCTCAGTGCAACAGAACATTATTCTGTCTGGCTCCCTCCACTCTCCTTAAACAGATCAGTTTTCCTGTTAACGAATGTTTGCTTTTTCCACTTCTTCTGCACAAGTTTTCTTATTAATACGACAGTGAACATTGCTGGGAAATGGTGTGTGAGTAAACGTGTGTGTTAATTGGCTGTTTTTGCTTTTTTATTTTCTTTTTTCCATTTGAGAGGATTGATTTGATTTCTTATTAAACACCAATTTACAGTGAGGACTGAGCTAGCAATGTCTTCATGTGATGCCAGTGAGGCAGATAACCACTAAAAATTTCACATATTGCCTCCTTGTAGCAATCCAGAGAGTAAATGATAGTCCACCCTATAATCCAGAGCTTGCGAGTTTGAATCCCAGGTGATGCTGTAGCCTTTTGCAGCTGGGGGCATACTGTAGAGACAGCTGATTGGCCGAGCTCTCTCAGATGGGAGGAATGGGAGGCAGTTAGTGCTTTTACATCCTTAATGGCTCTACAGCCAATTACGGGTGTCTGTAGTAGTTGGTAGGCTTGATGTGGGCGTGCTCTAATGATGGGTGGGAATTGGCTACGATTAATTTAGGGGGAAAATTAGGAAAAATCTTTAAAAAAGTATCACATGTTAGGATCGGAATTGCTAAACACATCAGAAGGACATTATGGAGAACAAGTTCATGATCTCAGTGCTATGCTGTTTTACGGACGCCTCCTCTGTGGTCAAGCGAAGGGCAGATGCTACTAAGAAGGGGGATAATTGGTCATGAGCAGACTGAGATGTGTAATTAGATGAGATGAGATTCTCCTGGTTCCTCGCTGCTCTCTTCCGCTCTCATTCCAGGAGCTGATCTGAGCTTCTTAGTGTCAGCTTTGATCTTCGCTGAAGTTCTCTGAGCACTTTCAGATGAGATCAATTTGCTGTTACACACATCACTCTTAGTGCTCTTCCCCTGGCTATACACTCTTGATTGGAGCGCCTTTGCTTGCATGCAAATTGATGCAACCGGTGCTCAATTTGTAAATCATCTGGTCCCCGAACACCAGGAAAGTAATGATCCGGAGAATTAGCAAAAAAAAAAAGAAATATGTTGCAGAACGTATGGGCACTCCAGGGCATCGAGCGCCTCGCATCGTACGGAACAATTCCATGCTGCCATATATACCCAGAGCCTATAGCTTTAGGATGATCGTGATGGTATGCTGAGCGATTGCAGAGATAACGTAATGTTAGCAGGGGGTGCTCACGAAAACTGTGGGAGGCCAGGACATTAGTTGGTAATTATTCAAAACAAACAAGAGAGGTGTAACATGCTTTATAGCGTTTTATGCCCTAGAATATGCCTTCAGCAGCAGTTTTGTTCAACATAATGACTCTCTTATACAGAAAAAAGGAAAAAATACAGTATAGAAATGATAATACGTCTAAGCTAGGCTTCTTTACCTTTTAGGAAGAAGCCTGTAGAGGTACCATTGCATCAGTGGCGTTTTAACCTATCAATTAACCTTACTTATTCTTGTTGATTTCTTCTTCACAACATCAGAAGAATTCGCCCCAATTTCTTTCTTCACAGGCTACTTAGGTGCTTATTCAGCCCCTTGCTATTGCAAGACTGGACTACTGCAACTCATTCCTGGCGGGTCTATCTCTGGCCACCATTTGTTCTCTGCAGCTTATCCAGGATGCAGCTGCACATCTTGTATGTAACTTTCCCAAGTTCTCCGACACCACCACACTTCTCCACTGGTTCCCTCTAGCAATCCACATCAAATTTTAAACCCTGGTACTTAAAAAAAGCACTTTTTTAAGTGGCTCATTGGTAAGAATGGCTGCCAAATGCCTAAATGCAAATAGAAATGTAATTAACAGGTTAACCATAAGGATATCATTGCAAAATAGCAAGATGCACACAGCTGGCACTGTAGCGTTACCCAACTAGCTTGCTAGCATAATAACACCGCAAGCTAGAATAACATTGAGGATTTCATTTTAAAGTTCTCATATTCACACATAATAGATTATATAGGTTATAAAGTTTAACACAAATTTTCTGGTATAATCTGACTGTTGTTTTTTTTTTTTTATTTCTAGCCTGTACAAATGAACGTGGTCAAATGAATTTCAACAGTAAGACGTCGAGTAAAAGACAATTGAAATCAGTCTGATTTTGAGCTTTTTGAACATCTTGAAGCAAACTCAGCATTGAACTTTCTCCTCGTCGAGCAAGCAGTGTTTAGCACACCCCTGCGAAACCTTGGGAATAGCTGTCAGAACATTTCCACAGTGACATCCACTGACATTCAAACAATTTTTTTAGATGATAGAAGTAAAAGGAGAGTTTGCACATCCTTGTGTTTGCAGTGCTTTGTGTTTGTGTTTGTGCTGTGAAAATAGAAAACTCCTGGGTGATGTTGATTATCACCCTAAAGTAGAGTCTATGCAAGTTACTTTCTAGTTTATATTATGCACGCATTACTGGCTTAGTGGTTAGTACTATCTCCTTGAACCTCTAAGATCTGGGATTGATTCCTACCTCTGTGTGCATGGAGTTTGCATGTTCTCCCGAAGCTTGGTGGAGCATACAGTATGGGTACTCCTGGTTCCTCCTACAATCAAAAACAATGCAGATTAAGCTAATTGGTGTTCCCAAATTGTCTGTAGTGTGTGTGTGTGTGTGTGTGCGCGCGCCCTGCAATGGGCTTACACTCTGTTACCGGTGTACCCTGATTCATGCCACAAGTCTCCAGGCCTGTATACATTTGTTATATGACATCATAAAGCATGATCAAACTTAACTCAAAGTTTTTCACTGATAGGAAAAAAAAGGAAGGGACATTTCTGTTATTTATTTATTTATTTATTGTGTGACAGACCATCTGAACATCCACTAAAAAATATATATATTTTTTTTGCCTGCTATGTGCACTTTAAAGACAAGAGGATTTAATTTCTTTTTCCAGATCTATTATAAGCAAGGGATTTTGTTCAACTGGATCTCTTCATAAGGAAGCTGTATGCATTAGCTTTAGACTAACTGGTTTCTTTTTTCTGTTTCACTTTATTTTGGATTGGCAAGTTTAAAGCTAGACATGTTCAGTAGATCATCTATAAACTATCAACTCGTTTATAATTCTCTGTGAGAATGGGTTATCAAAATAAAAGCATCATAGAGAAACTACAGTATAGGAGAACAATAACACATTTTTCACAAGACATAATGCAGAAGAAGACCACTAACTTATTATAGTATCAGAAAGTGCAAATAACAGTCTGTTAAAGGAGCTTACAGTGACCTCCTCTCTATAATATACATTCCAACTTAGGATCAAAGGGTACAGCTGGCTGGTAAAACATACAGTAAAAGTGGCAATACAGAATCATTTACTGGAACCCGTCACCTATTTCAGGCTGGCCGGTAGCCAGTCAGGACATCCCCATGCCTTTGAAACACTACAGAGAGAAGAGCAAAAACCTACAGAGCAGCCAAGAGACATCGAGAGAAAGAGAACTGAGGACATTAGGCTGATTACTGCTCATTACATAAGAGGCCAGGGATGTGTGAGAGAACCGGAGCTGAAGTGATGACAGTAATACAGTGGGGTTTTGTGGAGGGGTGCTCAGGGGAGGCCTTGAGGAGCTAACAACTTTCTGCTGTGACACTTGGGTATCTTTTCGAGTCCTTGTAAAAGTACTTTTTTACAGTGCTCCGCTGATTCATTGGAAGTGTGAAGTTAATGCATGTCAGAAGCATGCATTTTTAAAGAGCTCGGGAAACTGCGTCGCTGATGGAGCTGATGGGCTTTTGTTCCAGTTAACAAGCTCATTCTTTGGCGCGGGAACGTTGATCAAAGAGCCGTGCCAGACGTCGTAGTTAACTGCTCTGACCACCCGTGTATCCACTAACAATGCAATCAGACATCTCTGTCTAGTCTCTAGCGTGTTCATGAACACATGGCTAGTTTTACATGCCCCTTTACTTTTTTGCTTACAACCTCACACAACATTCTATAATATATTATCATCTATAATATCTTATCATACTGTACAGTATGAGTGAAGTTCAACTGATAACACATGAATCTCTGGATTCTTTGGGATTGTGACCCTTATATTAGTCATCTGAGATGCAAGTGAGTTTTACTTTTTTTTATTCATTTACCTTCTACTTATCTTCTACTTATCTTCTACTTATCTGCTTATCCAGTGTGCAGGGTAGCGTGAGCCTGGAGCCTATCCCAGGAGATTTTGGGCATGAGACAGGGTACGCCCAGGACAGGGTGCCAATCAAGGTGCCTCTCACAGGGCACACACATACTACAGGCAATTTGGAAATACCAATTAGCTTAATACATGTCTTTGGATTGTTGGAGGAAACCAGAGTACCTGGAGGAAACCCACCAAGCATGAGGAGAACGGACTCGAGGCAAGAATCAAACTCTCAACCCTGGAGGTGTGAGGCCACAATGCCACGAAGACACCTATTAGAATTTTTTTTTTAAGTATTACTCATCATCTATACCGCTTCATCCCGTATTCAGGGTCGCGGGGAGCCTGGAGCATATTTAAGGAGGCTTAGGCACAAGGCAGGGTAGACCCTGGACAGGGTGCCAATCTATTGCAGGGCACACACTTATTCACACACTAAGGGCAATTTGGGAACACCAATTAGCCTAATTCATAGTTCTTTAGATTGTTGAAGGAAACCCACCAAGTACAGGAAGAACATGCAAACTCCATGCACACAAAGTCGGAAATCGAAAAATATTTTGCCTACAAATTGCCTACAACTATGCCTACAAACCTAGTTTTTATGTTTAATGCTAATTAAAACTAACCAGTACAAAAAAAGTAGAGATATACTGTAAGAGCTTCAGACACATGTGATTGATTATCTTTCTCTGTGTAATTGGCTTTACTCTCATGAAAATATTATGTAAAACACAATCCAAATAAACTAAAGAACTCAAATTGGTACCATTTATCATCACTTATTTATGGGACACCGGATTAGGTGACATTGTGCGCATTAAATTCAAGGAGCATAGATGTAATGGATGTAATGACTTTGCCTCTCTTTACACAGATTAAGTGAGGAATGCATGTGGATGTGGGCGCTTATACACAATAACTCATAAAAGCATTCAATTGTTAAATATGTAAATGTACAGTATGGTGTGCTTTTTGGTACTGTATGTTTATTCGGCATGGGTGGCTCAATGGTAGGTTTCTCACCCACCATACAGAAAGCACGAACAATCAACCAAGTAATGCCCAAACCCCAACCACTGGATGCCGTGCCCAAGCCTGAATGAAATGGGATGCGTCAGGGAGGGTATCCGCTGTAAAAACTGTGGCAAGTTGTAGTGCATATGGGATGATCCGCTGTGGCGACCCACTGATGGGAGCAGCCGAAAGACTAACAACATTCTGTTTTATTAAGATCATTTTTGAATATTGATTCCTAATTTATTTATTTTAGAAGATGTTTACTTATACCCTCTAACTTACAGAGAAAAATAAATGATAGTAATAATGGTTGTTTTACCTATTGACACAATAGAAAGTATTGGGGGTTCAGGCAACTGGTGAGAAGAATTTTGGACCTTTAAAAGGAGGACCTTGCAGGCTTGGCTTGTAACTTGTGTATGTATTCGCAGTAGATCACTGATGTAAATTACCACGCATTTGCAATAAAGAGACCGCGGTGCTACTCTACTTCTCTCCAGCTTCTCTCAGCATGTTTGTCTGGCGAGGGAACAATCCAATCTTTGACTAGTCAGCCTTTATTTATGTCCAGAATTTGTTGTGCTTCAACAAATAGGGTAAAACCATCTAAGGAGGCAACGGGAGAGAAAACCTAACATATTTAATCATGCCAAGGAAGGTGGTGTAATGAACTGTTGTTTTTAAAAGCCTATTAAAATCTATTCTAATTACCAAAAATGCCAACAAAAAAAAAAGGGGGGCAGGTGAGGGGTCATCTGATTACAAGTCTTTTCGATGCAAGGTAGTGCCCTGAACAAGGGGGAAGCTGTCAATCAAACATGTTTGCTTTGGTTCCTGGTCAATTCATCAGCTACATCCCTGACCTTATGCCAATTGTAAGATGAGATCTGTTTGTGAAGAAGCAGGAAGCCTTATTGAGATGCAGAAAGCATATATGGCCTTAGTAAAAATGGGAAATTATTAAGTGGCAACACCACTACAACCAGATATAATTGATCTGTCAGGCTTGATATGGGTATCATTCCCAAAAATAAAATAAAAAAATACAAAAATACAAGCTACAGACTTGCTTCAATGGTCTTAAAATAATGTTTATATGGTGCTATGGATCAATTGAGTCCAAACTCATGAAATGGCAGGAGTTATATGCTCGGCTGGGAGCTATGTAAAGAGAAAATGACATTCTGGGTAATAATTCCATGATGCAATTGCAGAATATTTTGCAAGCGGTTACAGGCTACATCTTGTTGCTTGATGTTTTGTACTTAGAGAAGACTGCTGTGGAATCCTAATACACTGTTTCTAGACAAACAACTCGGCTAATGAACGTTAATTATTCATATCTCCAAATTGCAGTACAAGTCCTCTGTACTAAATCATTGACACCTCCGAATGCAAAACTTACTTCGGCTTTGTGATTGCTTACAAGGAGAAAGGAAAGTTTTTTTTTTTCCCCCAAAGCCAGTCGAGAACTAGCGGCTCCATTCTGCTTGACCAGCCATCTGTAATGTAACACACAGTGAATGATTGCCCCATGATGCTGTGCTAAGGGAGTCGAACCTTTCAGATGTTCTGTTTGTTACTAACAACTCAAAAAGCTCACTCAAGTAACAAAACCAATTCACCAGTGCACTGATTGACATTTCCTAAGGTGGTATTGGCACATACAGGAGCTTTTAATGCTATATCCTGGAGGACTGGTACCTCTGTTTCGTTGCCGATCTTTGTTAAGGTTTAGCATTAGGATACTGGAAAAAATAAAAGCACTGGCCATTCAGAACTTTAGGTCTAGCACTGAACCCTGGATCTTTAAACAAACCACCATGCAGATTGGCAGCCATGCAATTCTCGAGTTCCAATTGAATGGAAATGTTGTCTTTCTATTGGTGCATGACTTTTATTTGCATATCTGTTTGCTGCTCCAAACAGCCACGTCTGTAGTCTGTATTCAGGTTTGAATCCAAAGTGGATTTCAATTTGAAGGTACAGTATGTATAAATTCTGGCTCTAACAGTTCCTCAACATAGCTGCATCATTCGAGTTTACAATTAGTCGCGATTTTCAGAACTAAGCCTTTCTGACAAGGTCCCTCACAATTTATTATATCATCTTTTGATTTTTAAGTAACATTCGCAGTAATCCATACTGTATTCACCCCGTTTTTTATCATTCTTTTGATTGTGTAAAGCTGCTTTACAAAAAAAAAATTGAATTGAAATAAATTTTCTGCATGGCAAACATGGTAGTCCAGAAATCCACAAACCTTTTTTAAAAAGCATACAATCCGTATCTTAAACCCCGGGAATGCCTTTTTGACTCCAAGAAATCGTTGTGACTTTTCCAACAGGCTCTGGAAGTTGCTGAACCATTGAGCAAAGACATTTCATTTTCAAATAAGTTTTGGCCTTTTGAAGTACAGTAAAATCAAGCCTAGCCTTCAAGCTGAATTGCATATATCAAATAGCACGTCTAGAATTAAGTCAGGAGTTCGATTGGGAGCTTGAGTTTGAATTCCACTTTTATCTAAAAATAAATAAATGAACTAAATAAAAAAAATGCCCTTGATGCATATGTCTTATAGTACTGATTAAATTCACATCTCCTATTTTTGGGCCTCAAAAGCATATTCATCTCAATTTAGATTTATTACAATAGGACTCGTAAAGTCGAATAATCAAATAGTATTAGTGCACTAGCAGAGTGCTAGACACGATCTTTTTATTGTATATCTCAAGGCAATACTTTTGGCCTTGCTTGCCTGAACAACCAAAAAACTCCATATGAGATTCAGCTGTATTATAGCTCTAGAGGCGAGACGGTAGATTTTTCCCCCCTCACTCTTAATTGCCTACACTTTACGATTGCTTGATTAACTAGGTTATGACTGAAGTTCTTACCTAAAGTGTGCCAGATTAATCAGTCACCAAGAGAGAAATGAAGGAGGGAGAAAGAAAAAAAATGTACCAGATTGGAATTTGAGGAGACAAATAGCATCTGAATGATGCCATGCATTATTATGTCATCTCCATAGTCATCTAATGGCTGTATCACATTAATAAAAAGTAGAACATTATACAGTAACAGATGGCGAGAGTACATCAGCGGCTCAGGAGCTATTTATTAAATGCGTTATTAATTATTTTCAACATGATGAGCTTTTGCTGGTCCTTCTGGCCTGGGTTAAGTCAGGAGCGTGCCATTTGCTCTTCACACAGACTGGCTGTGTGCACAACCATGCTAGTCCAGACTGCTATCTCTACTTTCTTTAAGGAATGAAATGGGTAAACGCATACAGGTAATATAACTGGAACTGAAATCGTGACATTATGCATTAATGTAATTCTACAGTAAGTGAACCCTATTTATTAATCAGAGACACATTATTAGTGTTTATTTAAAGTGTAGTGTTCAATATATATATGCCATGTGGTTTGTATATATACCAACCACATGGCAGTTTCTTCAATGCATTTAGGCGTGTGGTCCTGGTCAAGACAATCTCCTGAACTCCAAACTGAATGTCAGAATGGGAAAGAAAGGTGATTTAAGCAATTTTGAGCGTGGCATGGTTGTTTGTGCCGGTCTGGGTATTTCACAATCTGCTCAGTTACTGGGATTTTCACGAACAACCATTTCTAGGGTTTACAAAGAATGGTGTAAAACAGGAAAAACATCCAGTATGCGGCAGTCCTGTGGGCGAAAATGCCTTGTTGATGCTAGAGGTCAGAGGAGAATGGGCCGACTGATTCAAGCTGATAGAAGAGCAACTTTGACTGAAATAACCACTCGTTACAACTGAGGTATGCAGCAAAGCATTTGTGAAGCCACAACACGCACAACCTTGAGGCGGATGGGCTACAACAGCAGAAGACCCCACCGGGTACCACCCATCTCCACTTAAAATAGGAAAAAGAGGCTACAATTTCCACAGGCTCACCAGAATTGGACAGTTGAAGACTAGAAAAATGTTACCTGGTCTGATGAGTCTCGATTTCTGTTGAGACATTCACATTGTAGAGTCAGAATTTGGCGTAAACAGAATAAGAACATGGATCCATCATGCCTTGTTACCACTGTGCAGGCTAGTGGTGGTGGTGTAATGGTGTGTGGGATGTTTTCTTGCCACACTTTGCGCCCTTAGTGCCAATTGGGCATCGTTTAAATGCCACGGGCTACCTGAGCATTCTTTCTGACCATGTCCATCCCTTTATAACCACCATGTACCCATCCTCTGATGGCTACTTCCAGCAGGATAATGCACCATGTCACAAAGCTCGAATCATTTCAAATTAGTTACTTGAACATGACAATGAGTTTACTGTACTAAAATGGCCCCCACAGTCACCAGATCTCAACCCAATAGAGCATCTTTGCTATCCTATCAATATGGGCCAACATTTCTAAAGAATGCTTTCAGCACCTTGTTGAATCAATGCCACGTGGAATTAAGGCACTTCTGAAAGCGAAAGGGGGTCAAACACGTATTAGTATGGTGTTCCTAATAATCCTTTAGGTGAGTATATATATATATATATATATATATATATATATATATATACCTTCTTATTAATAAATGTGGTCTTTTTCTTTCCCATGAGTTTTATATCTTATCACTCTGCATATATATATATATATATATATATATATATATATATATATATATACACTGGAACCTTGAATTACGAGCATAATTCATTTCCGGAAGCGGCCTCGTATTTTAAAACACTCATAAACCAGGACTAATTTTCCTATAAGTGAAGGCGAAAGTAGCGGGGCCTGTGTGTGTGTGTGTGTGTGTGTGTGTGTGTGTGTGTGTGTGTGTGTGTGTGTGTGTGTAGCATGGTGTCCAATGACGCGTGCGCACACAGACACAAGTAGCAGGGTGATACAGAGAGAGAAAACGGATCTTTAACCTCTCTAATGAGACTTGCTTTTGCTTTACAGTCGTGCTGTACACACATGCATACAAACACAAAATAATTTATGTTTTACGCACACACACATGTGGTCACAGTGTTATAGTATACAGTACAGTACAGTGTTAACAGTATGCGAATACGGATGTTGATTATACCAGTAAGAGGCGCGCACTAATTCCCAGCAGGGGAGACTACGCACAATTACGCAGTGCAAGAGAGGGAAAAAAACATTGGCTCAGTCGTGATCACGTGATGCTCGGGGTCAAAACAAGAAGTACATGAGTGATACATGATAACTTTGTACTGTATGAAATATTATATGTTCATTCAAAACAATGTCTTTGTATTTTTTATAGGTAACTAATGCTGCATTATTATGCTTGCATTAGGAGTAGAGCTATAAATCTGTGAATCCTGTTAACAAGCTGTCCCTTCTGCTCTGATCTCAAGGCTATCACCTTTTCTTTCTTTCTTTCTCAGTGGGGAGCAGGTGTATGCTAAAGGAAGAAGACCCACCACATACATACATCCCAACCTCTAACCTTTCACCCTATACCCTCCACTCTTCCAGCTGGAAATGGCTGTTTCTTCACCTGCTACAAGCGGCCCACCACCTGCCAGCACTTTCGCCTATCTGTACAGCAGGTGGCTGGGGACAGAGGAGTCAAGAACCCACATTTCATTCCTTCCCTCCCTCCCTCCTTCTTTTTCTCCCTCCCTCCCTCTTTCAGCCCGGCTTCACGCTCCAGCTCTTGCACCGCAAACTTTATCTCATGCAAACACCTTGTGCACTATCACTGGTCTCATTTGGAGATTTATAAGGGCTAGGCATTCTCGCCTTTCAAACACTGCTGCTTGAGCGCAGAGCACACTGGCTGTGGGACAAAATGAATCCAGCCTCCATTTTTTATTGGGTGAAAATAAGAGGGAGAAGCGTGCACCTTAAGTGAACACAAATGCAAGAGTCTTTATTGTTTGGTACAAGGAGAAAAGCAGCAGGAAATAGCGCCAAAGCACATGGCTAATGTTTTTTAATACCCCAGCTATACTGGCCACGTTAGGTGCTTTGCAAATAATGTTTTTGTCTTGCTTTAATACATAGTTTTGTATTAGTGCTCGGTAAGCATAAACCCAGAAAAGATGCCATACTTCCTGCCCCATCCCTTTTAAGATGAGCATTCTGACAGTGTCTCTAGGCCTTAATGTGGGTGTTTTATCACAGCATGTAAATAATAAATTGGTTACAAATTGTGCTGCCAGGCCACTTTAAAGTAATTATATGGCATAAATAATGTGCATGCAGGATAAAAGGATAGATGAATAAATATAAAATCGCACAATGTCCTCACAATTGGTTCGCAGGCAACATCCTGTCATGCTCATCGAGATTTATGTAATGGATTCATTGCTGAGGGAACGGCAGGGTTTGATGTATTTATTGCATTTGATGGAAAATGGCTGAAACATGCCAGTATTGACAAAAATTGTAGGCTGCACGATGGAAAGAATGGTGGGGAATAAGTGGGTGTCAGTAAAGATGTCACATTTACTAAAGCTGCTTTTATAGCCTACAACTTCAGCGCTTTCATCGTTAAAGGTTTGAAAAATCGAAATGGTGCATCAGATAGGCATGCCGGTTACAATAAAATACTAAATCAGACAATATGGCGTGGAAGGGATTCCTGTGTACAGCTCTGGCAACCTTTTGCGTATTTTGCATAGAAGCTCATAGTACACCTATATTGGTTATCAATTTAAAAATACAACAACAACAAAACCCTTCCGCACATCAAAAAGCACAAACTGACATGAAGAACGACGGTTGCACAGGTTGGCCAACATTAGCCACCAGAATGTGGGAGCATTTGGGTCCTTATTATAATTTGTGAAAGAAATATATCACAAATTCAGTGCATTGTTTTCAATGCAGGCTCTAGACCTGAACTCAGTTTGAACCCCTCTGGAGAGATCTGGATGCAGAAGATCATTATCTGGCTGACCCACTGCCATAACGGCACCAGAGGTAAAAGTAAAAGAAAAAAAAAAGCCTTGCGAATTTTTCGTATAGAGATGCCCCAGTCTCATATCTTTTCTATTCCCAGTTTTCCCACCTGTCCCGTACAAGGTTTCGCTTTCATGTAAATGCTCCTGGTGAAATATTCATGAATGACCAACAGTTCCCTCACAGCTTGGCTGACCGTGCATGGTAAGCTTAATAAATAAATACAATTAGCTTTTCTACTCAGCAAGATACAAGGCGATTCAGTGTATCTAATTTGATAGTTTGGCTTCAAGCATGTCTCTTAGGGATAACACAAAAATTCTCTCAGCTAATGTAAGCCTCCAGCTTAATAGCTGCTTGGGGGAACAGAACATTCTTCTTTTCCTTTATGCCGTGCACTTGTGCTTCGCAAAACCTGGCCTCTTAAGACAGACAGGTAACATGTCAGCTATTCAAGATGCCTCAGGCTTTGCAGTCATTTGCTTTGTGCAGAAAATGTAGCATATGTTCATGGATATATGATTTGACTCTTGGAGGTTAAATGAACCATTTTCCATGAAAAAATACGAATATTAAATTCAGATTTCCAGTTCTGTTTTAAAGGATGCAGAAGTAGCATCACCCAGCAAGGACATCTGTCTAGCGCATCTCTACTGGCAGGCATAGAGCCAAACTTTTCCTCTGACATGACAGTTGAGCCTCTAGTGAGGAGAGACCTTCTGTTGTCCTCATATCAGCAGGAGAGAGGTATGCCACACACGCAGATGAAGACATGAAAATGCTTTAAAGGCAGAACAGGGCCAAAAATGATGCAACCCACAGCTCGCTATGCTGGTTTGAACTCAAGAGAGCTGAACGCATACACAGACCAGGAAACAACAACGGGGGCTCTCAGTCATCCGGATTGCCAGGAAAAATCCTGCCAACTTGATATGCAGTGACTCTTTGGTTCTTTAATAAGCACTTGTCAAGTGTAGCCTGTTGGTTTTCCAGATGCATGCAAATACAGCATATGCAACAAGTCAGGGAGGTGTCAAGTGATTGGAATTTCTAGTTTTAGTCTGCAGAAGCAGCTGTTACCCCACCATGGAAGCAAGAGGACCCCTCTTTAGATTGGAAGAAGAAATGAATTAGATGTGAGTGATAAAAAAAAAAAAAAAACAGGAAGTAAGAGAGAGGTCATGACTGAAATGATGGTAGAGCTCTTTATAAAAGAATAGCAGTGACGCAGATGGTTAGACAGTGAGCGTGCGAGAAAAGAAAGGGCGAGGAAGGCCACGGAAGATGGGCTGAACCTCAGACAGAGGAAGGTTGGAAATAAAAGAAAATGCTGTAGGGAAGGGCAACACTAAAATACGAAAGAAGGTCATACAAACAGGGAAGAAGCAGGATAATGGCAAGCACAACTGAAGGGCACATTGAGGCCAAGCTCTCCCGCTGGAACACGGTTCTTCCGTCAAGCCCTCTTTCTTCACAGATAGACACATGCCCCATCTTCTGCTTCACGGGTAATTAAATGGATTTCCTGTCTTGTACTCAGACTGGGAACATGACCCAGCACTCTCTGAGCGTATTTTGGAAGCGACTCTAGGACAGCTCTTTGAATCACAAGCATGCCTGCACCTGAGCTTGGTTCTAAGCAAGCAAAAATCATGCTGGGACGTGGTGCATGGGGGTGTGTGTCGAGATCCAAGCCTGAACATCATCCTGCTGATTTAGGAGCATGCTACATGTCCTTCCCGTGCAGGAGAAGAAAAAAGGATGTAGGGATCAAGGAATTGAGAATTCTTCCATCTGCACCTACCACAGGGCTTCCCGGGGGGTTGTCATCTATGGTTCTCATGCTGAGTCTTTTTATTTACAAATAGGGTCATTGAACTAAAGCACTTAGCCTCTTGTTTATATCCTTAAATATGAATTGCGAGTGCAAGTACTTTGAAATATTACTAGGAGTCACATATTACAACAAGCAAGATTTAAATTAAGAATCAAATCTTGCACTTGTGAAAGAGTTCAGCAATAAAAAGTATGACTGTAACAGAATAAAATACAATACAAATTTCTCTCTCCATTGACCTCGACTAGTTTCTTGACAACATTTAATGACTGATGCAGCAGAACAGAAAATGAAAACAAAAATATGTGGAAACATTATTTATATATGGATTTACAAGACTGAAGAATGAGAATATTGCAGAAAAATATTTTTTTATATGTAAGGAGGAATGATGTTTCCAAATGTTGTTTGGGAATAAAATGGAGTCAGCTGACGACCGGAAATACTAAAGGACCAGGTTATCACGTCTATGGGATGTGTTCCCTGATGGAGTCACATTATAAAATACATTTTGCATCATAATCAAGCAAGGAAATATTGTGTGCATTTTTTTTTTTTTTTGCAGACGCAGTGCATGACACAGTTGAAGCATCACATGGTATTTTTTCAATCATCAGCCTGTTCCCAGTGAAGCTTTAAGCAGTAGCGGAAGCGTCCCATAGACGAGATAACCTGGTCATTTAGTATTACCGGTCGTCAGCTGACTCCATTTTATTTCCAAAGAACGTTGTTAAATATAAACCTTAAAAAAAAGTTTGGAACGCCAATTAACCTAACCTGCATGACTTTGGACCCAAGGAAAACCACAAAGCACGAGGGGAACATGCAAACTTCATGCACATGTTTGCAAGGTGGAAACCAAACCCAGACTATAGAGGTGTGAGGTCACAGTGCTAGCAAGTAAACTAGTACACTAGGCTTGGAATCTGTAAAAAAAAAAAAAAAAAAAAGTTTTTGTACATTGTGACAGACACAGTGCTGACATTCCTCGTACCCATTTTTGTACACACCTTTTTAGGACTTCTCAAGGGTTAAACTCTATCACCTTTTTTTTCTTTCTCTATTAAAAAAAAACTTGCTTGGAAAATTCTCACTAGAACATAACAAGCCATCAGACAGGAGCGTCTGCAATTACAATGCCAGAGATGCTGCATGCAATTTCGCTGTGCTAACAAGCTTACCATCAACCCGCACTCTCAATCACTGCTCAGGTTCCTGTATTCATTAAGGGCCAGCGCTGGTCGCGAGTGGCTGTATGAAGGGAAGTGCTAAGTGCTACAGTAAGTGCTAAGGCTGATTGGAGTGTACAGAGGGAGGGCTGCCTTTGCCAGATTGTGGGTAAACAAACGTGGGAGGTGGCCATTCGCATAATACCGAACGATCGAACAAAAGCCCATGCAAATGCGGACCTTGACCCGAATCAAATCCTTGACCCGTTCACTAATTGCAAATTACAGACCTCAGCACCCCAATCAGTGGCCTTTTAGTGCAAGATTTCAGACTCATTCTTCAGCACGCACACACTGGGAAATAATAAGGAGGGGAGCGGTTTGCCATCAAGTGCGGGGATTTGTTATTCACGATCGGTCTTGATTAGAGCGCAATTGACCCTGGATAGCTCTCTTTGAATCATCTAAGAAGGGGCAGCACTTTTGTACTTTTGATACCGCTGCGGTCAGGGATTGTAGCCGTGCTAAAATTGGGGGATTTACACGGACATGGTGTTTGATGTCAGGGCGTGCGAGACTGTCATCTCTCTATATAGCGCCTGCCACTGCTACACTCCTAGCAACCCCCAGCGTTCCATTACGGCATTAAAAGCAGGGAGAACAGCATGGTCCTCACAGCCATAAATATTACATGACAGGCAGGGAAGCATCAGTTTGTAAATGCAAATCAGCTCGACGTTGCTTGTGTCTCCATCATTGTTTTGTCAAGTGCCCCAGGGCTTCAATGTGGAAAATGAGCCTGCATTCTGATACTTTTTTTCCCCTCTTTTTCATACCCCTGCTGTTCTCCCCCTCAGCCTTCATGCATGTTTTAAACATATTCTCACTTCCCTTCCCACCTGGGTTACTTATTATTTTTTTTTAATGGATGTTCCGTTCTGTTTTGTGGCATTGCAATATAAGCAATATGAAATGCTTCCACTTTGATTGACATCTTGAAGCATGGCATACATCTCCCTTATATACATAAAGCAGCCATGCATGAAGTACACCACCTAGCAAACGCACACACACACACACACACACTTCACAAGAATACTAAATAAATCGAGCCGGGAAGGGGTCGATACTGTAACTTTAACCTATATAGTGCTTTTGCCCCTTTTGCAGCTTCGGCTAACGAATGATCCTCTCAAGGAAATCCTGTTTGGAAGGATAATCCTTTCTTCATCATGTGGACAGACACTTTCCGTAATGAAATGGCCCAAGGGTGTCCCTGTCACCTGTTTCGTCTCTTTCCTCATCCACACCCACACAGACACATCCAGCAGCACCGCATCTACTTTATACTGTATTCCAGATCAGCAATCAATGATTTACGCAAAGAATTGGCACTCATCATGTTTGGTAAACAGTGGCTTGTCCCGGGGTCATGAGGTAGCAGAGCTGCCTGCAGAAGTGGGGAAACAGCCTTCACACAGGCTGAGGACTGATGGCTTTGGAAGCAGCATGACATTTGGGCAGCAATCAATTTCCAAAGACTGGACCGACATAGAAAGGAAGAGACAGCGGACCGCAGGGATGCATTGCAGTTGCATTTTAAGTAGGATTTCAGCGCAGAATATATCAACCTGCCTCGGTTCTAGATATATTACTCTTGGCAATGTGTAATTAATGGATAGTTAAGGAATTCAAAAATCTGGGGGGTGTGCATTTATAAAAAAGTAATCAACAACGTGATGGTGAGAGAAGACCTTTGACAGTTACTGTTGCCAGGCGGAAGTTGATTATTTTCGATACAAGATCATATATCTACATTATATGCTGTGATGAGACTGGAGACTCCTTACATAAATAATGTACATTATAAACAGCGTAATGTAGGTGCAAAAGGCTAAATAGCACTAAGTGCTTAAGGAAAATCAAATAATGTATTTATTGGCAAACCTTGCTGGCACAAAAGAAATAAAAACCCTCTTGAAATGAGTCGTTACGGTATTACATTACATCATATTATTTTTCTATAACATTGTGTTTAATTCTGCATAATGTATTAGGTCTGTTCCTTGAATCCTGATTAACAAAATGAATCAAAAATGTTTAGCACTTAAACACACACTCATGCGCACACATGCACGCACACAAACACACACACACACTACACTTGCCTGTAAAAGCCTCAGAGCAAACCTCAGCCCTAGCTGTCGCAGTTTGTTGATTCATCATGTCAGAACGCTCGTTCCCTTGCTGAAGCGACCTTAAAGTGCCTTGTTGTGCCGTAATGCTGATGGCTGTTAAATGCGCACTGCTGAACTTGGGCCGTCCTCGGGCCAAGGACCTGAATGCCACTGATGACACACTGCTGGGCAAATTTGCGAGCATGGCCATCACAAGGACACATCTACTGCGGTGATGACTACTACAGGCTCAAATATGATGTCCTAAATGCTGCATTAAACAACACTGCTCTGCAGCACACTGCTTTTTGAAAAAGAGTTTAAAACAACCCTTTAAGTATGTGGTGAAGCGTTAATGTGGTCATTTTTAAATGATGACAAATAGTAGTTTTTAGTGCACACTACCCATATTTAACATGTCCAAGTATCCACTGCTAATTGGTTTCCAGTGCTTGAGGTGACTGCAAGTGGGTCGTTGATACTGCAAAAGCAAATGACAACATTGTTGAATACCCACCCGTCCTCCAGGTGCGCAGAATACTAATTTCCAGCATTCTCGACTGTTTTCTCTTAATTGGTGTCATCAGTAAAATGGCTGACAAATTGACAAAGTGGCTACACCAGAAAGCTGTGCCCTCACTTTCTCAATTAGCCCACTAAGCAGTGATTAGTGACCAAAAGTCTGCATACCCGATTACTTGTTGGTTAATGCTCTGGAGAATAATTGATGTGATGTACATAATCATGTACTGAGATGATATGTGAAAATTATCTACACCTAAGGAAAAATTTAACTTATTACTGAAAGCTACATTTAATTTTATGGAGATACTTATAATAACGTTATGGATGTTATGTTCCCAAGACAGACGAGTTCTTGTTATTTCTTATGTTAAACAAGTCCTATTCATCTCCTATTTCTACTCTCTTTATTTTTTTTTTCTCTCCAGAGTTAATAAGAAAAAAAACAAGTTGTGCAAAAGGTTAACGGTGGTGAGCATGCATTTACCATTTATTTATAGGGCCTCCACTCCACAGACCACAAAACATCTTTTTTTACAGTTCGTTTTTACAGCATGAATGTTTTCCATCCCTATAAGATTGTTTGCCTCATCTAGATACCATGGTAGTCCGATGGTACTTTTACAGTACCATGGTATTTTTGTAAACGTTGGTTTTATACACTCTTACTCACTCATTGTCTGTCTTGCTTTATCCTATGTACTGGGTCGCAGGGACGCACTATGGGCAATTTGGGAACACCACTTAGCATATTCTGCATGTCTTTGCAGAATAAAGTTTTGGAACCTGGCCAGGGATCGAACCCTGGAGGTGCAAGGCGACAGTGCTGACCACTTAGCCGCCTTGGTTTTATAAAGTTCGCACAGATATGACCACAACAAATTTCACATAAAATTCTGGCATTTGTGCTTCTAAACACCTTAGTGATTTAAAGAAACCATGCATAAATAATTTTTTATAGGCCTACACTTATAATTGCTTAAAAAAAAATAAAAAAGATTTTTCTCAACTTGCTGTAAAACCTTGCATGTATGCATATATGCTTCTTATTGCAACTGGAATTGTTCATACAGTAGTATGATCCTAAGCGGTTCAATATTCCATTCTGATCATGCATTATTCCCTATGAGCTCAATTAAGCTGCTTGTTAGTGCTGCACTGATGCCACGAGAGGGAGAGTTACTTATTTATTTCGGTGAGAGATTATAGCATGAACATGACAAAACCTAACAAAAACTACAAGAATGAGAGTTCAATCTGTTGTGCATCCACCTTAGTTTTTTAGAGGTGGATGCACAGTGAGAATAGGCCAGACTGCTTTGGGGACCAGAATGATTTTCCGGAACATTAATGACAGACATAATAAACAGGGTGTCTTGCCAACATGCACGATTACACTTGTTATGTTCTTAGATGTACAGTATTTTGGCTGCATGTTGCTCCTTCTCTCTACTACGTTTATTCCTTAATCAGAAATGATAACATCATATTAGAAGGAAATAAAGGAGAACTGTTGGTGACATGTTTCAGCACATCATATCACAGCGGAGACCTCTTTGTATATCATCATGCTAGCTTTTTAATTTGTCGATTCTTGGCTCTGTGGTAGACATTGAAATGTGTATAATGCAGCATAAGACTACTCAAACTTTATGCTAGCATCATAAATTGTATTTGGTTAGGGACAGTTAGTTTCAGGCCACTAATTGGAATAGTTGAACAGGGTTCCAAGAATGCCTGTATTTAGTAGATATAGACCTGGATAATTTACTCTTACCTCCAAATAACTTTTTCAGTAGGAAAAAATATTTTTTCAGGAAAATAATTTTTTAGCTAAAATATGAAAGCTCACATAAAAAGGAACAAGGGATCCAGATTTCACTAGAAGCACCTTTAACAGGAATATACAGATCAGTGCGAACTATCTAGTCTGTTAGGTGATGTGCTGCTACTCGAAGAATTTAGCTTTTTATTGGATTTGTTTCTGCTAGAGGAGAAAAATACACAGAGATTTTGGCCATACTGCGTCAAAAATACCACTTACTCTATATTCATTCCTTCTTTATAGAAGTCTAAAAGCCATACATTGAGTATAAATGCATTTTTGCTTATGTGATATTGCTTAGCTGTACTGTATATGGTTGCCTGTATAGTTGATATATGCCAACATTTTACAGCTTCTGTGAATACACAGTTGCACTGTGTGCTTTACCTGGCTGACTGAATTATATACTATATATATCATTAAGAAATCAGTGACATGTTTACGTGGCCAGTTTAGTGCCATTATGACTAAAGTTTTGGCAGTGTCATATATAAAAAAAATAAAATCTCATTTTGACCAGCGCCATAACACTGTGACCGATAGGTCCACATAGAATTCAGAGAATAGCTACAGATGCACTAGAAGCAATGGTAAAATGTAAACATTGATGAAACGATCTAATACAGCATTGTATGGAACAAGGAATGTTCAAGTAAAACCAGGATTGATTCTTAATTCTGCAGAATAACAGCGCACTGGTATATAATCCCCCTTTTACACTAATGCACTTATCCCACTTTACTAGTGCTTGGATACCATCAGAGAAAAAAGTTTTTTTCAGTGCGCCTGAGCCATAATCAGACTGTCTGCTTCACGTGTAAACCGCTGGCCTCCCAGGAACTCCTTTAATGGTCCAAACATGTTGAAATGGCTTGAATGGGGGTCAGGACTATATGGATGATGTGACAATAACTCACATGTGCAAGATGTGCAAATGGTGTTGGTGAAGTCCAGTTTACACAGTTCAGTCCAGTTCATACAGCTCTTCAAAAGGTGGTGACAAATTGTTTGTCTATTATCAAGGAATATGCATTCCACTTCTTGAATGTTCAGTGCAGTGGTAGCTCAAAGGGTTAAGGCTGTAGGTTACTGGGTTAATGATATGAAGGTTGGAGGTTCAAGCCTCTAAGCCTTTTTGTTCCAGGGGCACTGTATCCTCTCTGACCCCTGCATCCTGAGATGTAAAAAAAATCACTTTGCTTTAAGGTACATGTGTCAAATACTCACTCACTCATCTTCTATACCACTTTATCCTGTATTTAGGGTCGCTGGGACCTGGAGCCTTTCCCAGGAGGCCTAGGGCACTGACCTTGCCAGGGTGTCAATCCATCGCAGGACACACACACACATACACACACTCACACCCATTCACACACTACGGGCAATTTGGGAATGCTAATTAGCTTAACCTACATATCTTTGGACTGTGGGAGAAAACCCAAGTACCCGGAGGAAACCCACCAAGCACGGGAAGAACATGCAAACTCCATGCACACAGAGACCAAAATCGCGCCTAGCTGGGAATCGAACCCAGACCCTAGAGGTACAAGGCGACAGTGAAAACATGTGTCATATAATTAAATTTTATTATGTTCACCGGAACAACTGCAGTGTCCTTCGAGACTCCTTAGCCAGGCTCATCACTCAAAGAATGTACAGTACACCCTTCTTTAAAACGTTTGCACCACTGAAATGTTTTACTGCGGCTAAGAGTCTGATACTGTGTTGAATCCACACCATGTTCACTGGTGACAGAAGTGGAAACTAATCATTTTCTGTAAATGCATCTCTACAATTAGAGGATTGCTGTTGAATAATCTGACATGAAAAACACACACAGTCAGACAGTCTGTTATAGAATTAAACAAAGATTTTATTGTGATTTCATACCAATTGACAAATAATAACCTTAAAAGGCTAAAAAGGCTAAATAAATAAATTAATTACAGGGCACGAAATATATGAGAAATATACACACACATTAATGTTGTATTCTTGATCTATCATAGGAATAAAACTCTTTCTACAGCTTTTTCAAATAGGAACTTTAACAGTATAATTTTGTAAGAAATGACATTCAGAAAGCAGAAAAAACACTGATAGTTTGGTCAAACTGTGATAAAGCTTTGCCTTCTCACGACATTTCTAGCAAGTAACCTAAAATGAAAATCCATGCATGGAATAATATAATATAAAATATGAATTGAATCTCTGTGGAACAATGCAGCGGTTCGATGACATTTTCAAACAATGCAATATTTGTTCCTTTTTTTTCCCCCCAGAAAGATAACACACACCTCAGCACCAGAAAATTGTATCCTTTTGTCCAGGAGACTGTTAGACAAACTGTGTATTTGTTATCCAGTCCTCTGGTTGAGACTGCATAAGGTGTGATAAAAGACAAAAGTTTATTTTTCACGCTTTGTATTGTGTCTGCATGATATTTGCATTTTAATCTGTGTTTGTAAACATAAACGTGGAACTTTTGATGTGGCTCAGGCGCTGTCCAGATGTGTAGAGGTATGTCTGGAAACATCATTTATAACCATCAGTTTTAAAAGAAATACCTGTCGATATAAAGAGCATTTTTGGGAAAATTTCTCTGCTCAGATAAAACTGCAAAAACGATTTGAAAATGCTCCTATTACCAAACAAGCCTGGTGATAATGTAGCATGTCACAATCCTAAACATCTCAGGATTAATGTTTAAAACATATACATATACTATATACAGTGAAACCTCGGATGCGAGTAACGCAGATTGCGAATGTTCCACAAGACGAGCACAGATTTTTAATAACTTTTTGACTTGGAAAACGAGCAAGTCTTGGTTTACAAGTACCGAGTATCATGTATCACGCATGCGCTTCTTGTTTTGACGCCGACGATCACGTGATCACAACTGAACCAACGGTTTTTCTTTCTCTTGTGCTGCAGAATTGTGGGTACTGTAATCATCTTCCCTGCTGGGTCTTAGTGCGCTTCTCTTACTGGTAAAATCAACCATCATCTGTGCACACTGGTTCTGTTTAACACTGTGACCATGTGTGTGCGCATAAAACATACTTTATTTTGTGTCTGTATGCGTGTGTGTACAGCGCACGTGTAAAGCAAAAGCAAGTCTCATTAGAGAGGTTAAAAGTCTATTTCCTCCTTAAGGTTTAGCCTGCTCTTTGTGTTTGTGTGCACGCACATCATTGGACACCGTTCTTTTCAAAGGTAAAGTGAAGATTAATTTGTTTTATTTTTACGTTACAGCAGTGATTTCGTTAGGGTGTCGCTTAATCGAGTGTCATTAGAGAGATTTCTTGTTTATTTTTCCGATAAAACAGTGTTTTCGTTGTGTGCTGCAAGTGTGAAAAGAGTGGAGGAAGGGTAACTGTGTAAGATGAGAAGGGGGAGAGGAGAGCTTACTTTAGATTCACACACATACACACACACACACAGCGCCTGCGCGCACAAACAGAAACACTTATCTGTCGGGATTTATTTTACCTTATTTTAATGTAAAGTGCAGGTTAATTTGTTTTATTTTTACTTAATATTTTGTGTTAATTATTTTTTATGTATTTATGCATATGAAGCATTTTTGGGATAGGAGTGTCAGAATCGAGCCAAATTGAATGTCGGCCAAGTTATATGCACGTCCAGGAAAGCCAAGCAAAGTTAGTTTACAATTTTTTGGGGTGGATTTTTCTGCATTTTGTGCAAGATTTAGTGAAGACACATCAACATGGGTCTCAAGAATGTTAGCAAGGATGGTAGCAAGAAAAAAGAAGCCACTTTTAAAGCAGACAGTGGCAAAAGAAATCATAAATTAAGGTTAAGTGTGGTTTAATGTCTATTTATTTTTATAATTTTTTATGTATTTCCTTAAAGGTTTCAATTGTTTTTATATGCAAACATACTGTATGATGATATGTTTGGTAATATTTTTGGGTTGGTAATATTTTTGGGTAATATTTTGGGACAAATTATCTGTATTTACATTATTTCCTGGGGAAAAATGCATTTTGCAGTACAAATTTCCACCTTAAAAACTCGCCTCTGGAACGGATTAAATTTGTATGCCGAGTTACCACTATGTCACAAAGCCCCACTTTGCATAATGCATTATGAGACCATATTAAAGCAATATCACACTCTAGGTCGTGCTGTTGAACTTAATATCGGCATGGGTGTCATGCGGTCATAGGCACAAAGGTGATGGGCATCATAGAATTGTTACCAAAATTGGAACCTGGGAGTATTTCTTTTCAAACTGTTTATTTCCGGCATTCTAGGTTTTTTTTTTTTTTTTTTTCTGTAGAAAAGGCGGCCAAAAATATTGTTTAAAAATATATATTTTTTAAAAGTTGTATAGTGTAAATATAGACAGGAATTGAACTTGTTTCGAATAGTGCCATAAAATATGAACCTCTTGCACATGGGAAAACACAAGAAAACACAAGATTTTCTTTGGCTGACTTTTTAGAAATGTGCTTAAACCTTGAAAAACAATATATACTGTATAATTGATGAACAACATGAAGAGAGGAAAACTTTACAAACCAGACAACATACAAACCTGGAATATGCTGTTTGTTCACTAATAGTACCGGTAATAGGGGACGGTGACGCTGAGGATGGTTATTGATTATCTCTTCACATTACCTGATCTGATTTGCTCCAGACTAACATTTCTTGGACACATCAGCTGAAAATAAGTCAAAAGAGAACTGAGAAGCCAGGCCAAGATGGAAGAAACTTGTGAATTGGACAAGCCTGACCAGAGGGGTCCAGTGACCTCAGAATGAGCTGGGCAACCAGGAGACAAAGATTCTAATGATCATTAATGCTACGATTTTTTTCCCCTTAAGCCCTCTTCACAAAGTGAAGGGAGGAGGGGTGAAGGGGTAATAAAATTTATCCAAAAAAAAAAAAAAAAAAACCTAAATTAAATAGAAATGTTAAAACTCTGCATTTAGGAGTGTCTCAATAACCTGGGGATTTTTGGAAATGAAGTTAAGCAATTTTAAACGCAGCATTTTAAAAGGTCAATCCAATACAATTTAAGAGAGTCCTTATTAGTGTTATTTTTTTGCAAACCCACCTTTTAATATGCTGGAAGCACATTCATATAAAATAATGCATGACTCTGTCAATGTCAAGCATAATGATGACTCACGCTGCCAGTGTTTAGTAGTCTAAAGGATCTGGCAAGATTTTCAATGTTTGAACTTGAATGGCAAAACCTAAAGCAAAGTGTAGATTGGTTAGAACAAAAACCATATGTACTATACCTTAAGCACAATTTGCTCATTTGCAGTTTAAATATTAGGAAAAAAATTATGTAAGATGAGGGAACAATGATGTGCCCAAGGTTTTAAACTCTACACTGTAGTCATATCGCATTATAGACTTATGTCTGTCATGTAACTCAGATTATATATTACATAATAAACATAGATTTTGTTAATATATCTTGTCTCAACACCTAAATAACTTGTGCACCTTAGTAACAATGAATAGATTTGTAAAAACTACTGTTCTAAAACTATTAGTTTTATTTTTTTTTACTCCCCGATCTCTCTTTCTAAATCCTATTTTCTGTATATATCAACATTTGTGAAACTAAAAACAGCACCACCACTGGTCATAAGTAAAAATACAAAGTGCTGTAAGACTTGAGCCGATTTCTTTTCAGCTTCCAGCCCAGACTTCACACTTACAGTACAGTCGTGCAAAGTAAGTACGCATGTTGGACTAATTAGTTTGAACCCATGTCACGAAAACATGTATAACATATCATGACAATGCTTAATGCTTAAGAAAATTTTTGAAAAAGATAATAATAATAATAATAATAATAATAATAATAATAATAGTATTTTTATAGACCACAATCCATGACTAGACCTAATACCACAGCACAATCAATTATTAGAAGCTGTATGGTGGGATTGCACTGTAGATAATGCTTAAATATTGCACTGTATTACATGCATGAAGTTACATTTGTTTATGTTGAAACTGAACAGTTTGTGTGTAGTATGTGTGGGGAAGTTAAAATACAAAATAACTGGAATGGTTATTATGATATAATAAATATATTTACCCAAACCGCTGAGAGAGGCTACAGCATCACTTGGGAATCGAACTTGCAATTGCAGATAATAGGGTTATCACTTTACCACTGTTCACTCGAGGGCCAGACAAAATGTTGTTTAATGAAAAAAATAAAAATAAAAAATATCACAAACTTAACAAAGCAAATTCCAAAACTGCGAGTACATATCAAGTACAGTAAGTCCCTACATACAAGCATTTGAGTTATGAACTTTCAAAGATACGAAGATGAACGGAAGTTACAGTACATCACATGTACAGTACACACAAATAAATATAAGTACAGTACATCTACAGTACACACAAATAAATATAAGTACAGTAGGGCAGTACAAGCCACGTTTGTCCGGATACAAGTATGAAAGCAATGGCGATGAAGCTGGTACTGTTAAGATAGAGACAAAAGTGCAAAAAATTGAGAAAACTGAGCGAGGTGAAAAGAGAACGTTTCATGGCATTGTAAGGTTATTACTTTTTTATGTATTATTTGGGTGAAAAGTTATATACAGTAAACCTATTGCAGTACAGTACTTTATTGTAATATACTGTGTATAGACTAAAGTGAACCTAGACAGACAGATGTCTATTGGACTTGGAAACAAAGTTGCTCTCAGAACAGAATTTGTTTGTATGTTGGGGACTTACGGTACTGTACATACATGTGTTGATTGCATGATCAAGATGGTCCATGTAAAAAAAACAGATCTTGTGTCTCATTTTGACATCCTGCTTGTTGTTATTATTATTATTATTATTATTATTATTATTATTATTCGCTTGCAAGAGATATGCAGTTGCTGGTACAAAAAAAATCTTTAAAAAAAGGAAAATTCTGAAAAAACTTAAAGCTTATTGGAAAATGTTAAACAATAAAACTGATTATTAACAGCTTCTTCTTTTTCTTTCACTACTTTTCCTTCTTAAAAAAATAATAAATCAGCATATAATAAGTAAGTGTACACAGCGTGTGGGAAACCACAGCCCTCAAAAAAGCTGGAGTGGCTTCTGATTGTGTAACCTCCCCATTGATTTCGCTTCACATCAATGATTAAACTAATTAGTTTTATCTGCTAATATTTATGCACTGGGAAATTATTCATTAATGAAATGTCAGAATTGAAGGTGTTGATCCCCCCCCCCCCCCCCCCTTCAGATATCATCTTGACAAGATAGCAGATTTTTGTCAGATATTCTTTAAAAAGTCAGACAGCAAGTTTGCCAAGAACAAACTGCATATGAGTCTTTTAATTACTGTAACACACATAGTCCAAGAACCTGATGCACATTCTCCTAGTGTGCTGGAGGACATCTCCTGAGTTTCTCCTCTGCTGAAATAGTTGTTTCAACTTCAGAAATGAAAGGGAGATGCTGTGGATTTAAAGGTGAGGTCAGAGATTTTTGTAATATGTGGCACATTTTAAGTTCAATTTCTCATCACCTTTCATATCCATGTATAAAATATGTAAAAAAAAAAAAAAAAAAAATATGCTGTTAAAGGCACACTTCATTTAATGTGTAAAAACTCATGGATGATTAAAGGAATCTGGACAAAGAAATATTTTTTACTTGCAGGAGAATTCAGAATGCTTTTTCTTTTGTATTGATCACCTGATTTGTATTTTTTCACTGATTATTTGTCTATTTATGTTCTAGATGGGTTTTTCACTGTATTCCTGTCTTTTATTTATTTAAATCATTATTCTTTTGACATTTCTACAGATACCAGTCTGGTTCCTTCTATTCACACCTAAGGGCAAATCCACAAATACAGCACCACAAGCTCAAGGTTGAACTTGGGCCCTTGGAGCTGTATGGCAGCAATACTACTGCTCTTTACACTTTTACAAAGTTTGCGTTCACTGTTTTTTAATTAACTTTGAACATACTAAAATAATGAACCCGGCCTGTGTAAAAGCTGCAGCACCTTAACATTAAAATCATTCTGCGTCTGGTAACCATCATTTTAAATTGGGGGCATGGTGGCTTAGTGGGTAGCACTGTCGCCTTGCACCTCTAGGGTCTCGGTTTGATTCCTGTGGTTTGTGTGTTCTCCACATGCTTGTTGCTCCAACACTCACTCACTTTATACCACTTTATCCTGTGTACAGGGTCATGGGGGCTTATTCCATTTGACTTAGGGCACAACGTGGGGTGCACCTTGGATGGGGTGTCAATCCATCACAGGGCACATACACTCACATATGGGCTAATCAAGCTAATCTGCATGTCTTTGGACTGTGGGAGGAAACCGGAGGACCTGGAGGAAACCCACTGTCATCCATCATAGGGTCCGCAACTGGCACTAGGACCCAGAAGTAATACGGTCGCGAACCAGAAAGCATGAAAGGAGACAAGATGGCGCAGAACAGCGCTCAGTCATTGAGTCTGCCCATGTCGCCTCTGAGATTCTCGCCGATTTATGAGTACTCACCTTCTTGGGTTTGCTTTCAGATTGAGTGTGTGTTTATAGGACGCGGGTTTAAATTGTGTGGCAGAGCTCCTTTCGTACACTAGCTTTACAGACCTCCTGGGCAGATGCTGCGCTCCAGACGTCATACTATGAGGGACTGGCTTCACGTATTAAGGACGAACTTGCCGGATGAGAGCTGCCCGCCACACTGGAAGGACTAATCCAGCTTGCCCTCCGTATTGATCAGCGCCTGCTCTTTCGTCCGAAGCCAGCCCCAAGGACCCTGCTGCCTGCACCCACCTTCTCCTTCGCCACACCTCGACCACCTACCGCCTTCACCATCGCCGCCACCGGACATGTCGGATCTCCACCTCCTGCCGTGGTTTATACCAGAGCCGGGGAACCCATGCAATTAGGACGCACCTCCCTGACCGTGGATTAACACGAACATCGATTTCGAAAATGGTTGTGTGCCTACTGTGGGTCGGCTGCACACCACCGGGCGATCTGTCCACTCAGCCCGGGAAACGCGCAGCCCCGGTGAGTAAAAGAGGAGACTCACCAAATCTCCACCACTACCAGCACCACCATCTCTTGCCTTATGGTTCAGGTATCCCTCCAATTTGGCCACAAACGGGTCCGAAGCACTGTGTTCATCAATTCTGGTGCTGCAGGTAACTTTATTGACTCTACTTATGCCAAAGAAATGGGGGTGAAGATCGAGGCGTTATCCCAGCCAGTTTGTATTACATCTGTCGATGGTCGGCCCCTTTTATCCAGCCCCATCACTTACCAGACCCAACCCATCACCCTGTCCATCGACCACCATCACGAAAGGCTTCACTTTCACCTCACTCCCATCTCTTCACCTCCCATCATACTCGGCTATCCTTGGCTGCTGCAACACGATCCCCTCATTTCCTGGACATGGAACCGAATCCTTCAGTGGGGGCCGACCTGCACCGAACTTTGCCTGTGGGCCCAGGCTGGGATGGGTTCCAAGGAGTCCGAGGCCCCCGATGTTGACACCAACGCCATCTCTCGCCTGTGGGGACCTGGCTGAGGTTTTTTGCAAAAGACGCGCTACCCACCTTCCACCTCATCGCCCATACGACCTGGCGATAGCCACTGAGACGCAGGCTATGGAGGAATATGTTGCCAGCGCCCTTCGCCATGGGACCATCTGGCCCTCCTCCTCATCAGCGGCCGCGGGGTTCTTCTTTGTAAAGAAGAAAGGAGGCAAACTTTGTGTCGAATATAGGGGGCAAAAAAAATCACTATTAAGAACCCACAGCTATTGTCGCTCACCAACTCAGCCCTGGACGCCCTCTCTGGTACCACCGTATTCACAAAGTTGGACCTCCAGAGCGCCTACAACTTGCGCATCAGAGGGGGTGATGAATTCCGTCTTCCACTTATCGCCCTCTCTGATGCGCATCAAGTTGTAGGCGACAGTTGTAGGCGCTTGGTCATCCCATTTGGACTTTGCAATGCACCCTCGGCCTTCCAACAGTTCATCAATGATGTCCTGAGAGACATGTTAGGCCGATGGGTGTTCATCTACCTTAACGACCTCCTTATCTATTCTCACACCACCAATAACCATCTGACACGTCCGGGCTGTTCTAAAGAGATTGCTTGCTCACCAACTGTATTGCAAGCTGGAAAAATGTGCCTTTCACAAGCACTCCGCCACGTTCCTGGGTTTTGTTATCTCACCCCAGGGTGTGTCCATGGACCCGCAGAAGCTAGAAGCTGGCGTCATTGGCCCCTACCCAGGCCTCTCAAACAGCTGCAACAGTTTCTCGGATTTGCGAATTTCTATCGCCGCTTTATCCGGGGCTACAGTACAGTTGCAGCACCACTAACCACCCTGACCAGGCCCTAATCTCAACCATTTCAACTTACCTCAGTCGCCATTTCCGCATTTCAGGAACTCTGTCATCGATTCACCACCGCTCTGTCCGAACTGTCTCACAATCTTCACGTTTCATCTGCCACCAACCTAAGCCCATTTGAGGTGTGCTATGGTTTCCAAACTTCGATGTTCATCTATCAAGAACCATAGGTTGATGTACCATCGGCCCAACAGTTGGTCCGTAGGTGTCACTACCTCACCATCCAATGCGCCAACACCTGCTACGTTGCCCAGCATCTCCGTTTACACCCTCCAGGACGTTTGTACAAAGTACTGTAGAGACAAGGTATGACTATCAACAAGAACCAAGATGCTCTGACCAAGATGGCACCGGTGAGGTCGGCTGCCGTCACGACTGCTCCGAGCACCTTTTCTCTGTTTTTGTTTTTTAAGTTAGTTTTTAGTGTTTTAAAATCGGCAAAATTACCACCATGGAGTACATTAGTTATGATAGAGACACTCTTGTTTTTATTGGTATACAATGTACTCACAATTCGACGTTTTTAACTCCGGATCCGAGCTGGCCGAGTGAGATCCTGAGGGACAACGACGCGAAGCGGCGGCCTCGAGGGAAATGAGCCGGTGTCAGGAACAGGCTGAGAGCCCGTGCACACCGCACACCTCTGCCTAGCATCCTGCTCGCCAACGTCCAGTCACTGGAGAACAAGCTCGATGACCTCAGTGCCAGGATAAAGTTCCAGAGAGACATTTGGGACTGCAATCTCCTCTGCTTCACCGAGACATGGCTGAACCCAGCGGTGCCGGACCACGCCATCCAGCCGTCCGAGTTCTTCTCAGTTCACCGCATGGACAGGACGCGGGACTCGGGGAAGTCAAGGGGAGGCTGCGTGTGTTTAATGGTGAAAAGCAGGCTCCTGCACACCAAATCTGGAACTACTGTCCATCATGTGTCGTCCTTTTTATCTACCTCGGGAGTTTACATCGGTCATAATCAGCGCCGTTTATATTCCACCACAAGCGGACACGGACACTGCCTTATGCGAGCTGCATGAGGCACTCACACAGCACCAAACACAACCCCGGGACGCTGCGCTTATTGTAGCGGGGGACTTTAATAGTGCCAACCTCAAACGCGCAGCGCCGAACTTTTATCAGCATATCACCTGCCCCACCAGGGGCGAAAGGACACTGGACCACTGCTATACAACTGTCAAGGACGGCTACAAGGCACAATCTTGTCCACCGTTTGATAAATCCGACCACGTCGCCATCTTCCTCATGCCAAAATACAAACAAAGGCTGAAACAGGAAGTTCCGGTTCAGAGGGAGGTCGCGCGCTGGACAAACCAATCGGTGGCCGCGTTACAGGACGCACTCGATGACGCAGACTGGGACATGTTCCGAAACAGCTCCGATGATGACGTCAGCGTGTTTACGGAAGCGGTTGTGGGATTCATCGGGAAACTAGCGGATGATACCGTGGAAAAAAATACTATTAAAACGTTTCCCAACAAGAAGCCGTGGGTGGATAAAAGCATCCGCAACGCTCTGAGATCTCGCACCGCTGGGACTCACGTCGGGGGACATGGAACCGTACAAGGCTGCGTCATACAGCGTTCGGAAGGCGGTGAAAGAGGCAAAGCAGCGCTACAGGAGAAAACTAGAGTCACAACTCCAACAGAGTGACTCTAGGAGCCTGTGGCAGGGACTAAGGACAATTACGGACTCTAAAGCACCAACAACCGGTATGACGAACGCGGACACGACTCTGGCAGACGAGCTGAACACTTTCTATGCTCGCTTCGAGGCTGCAGCTAAAGACGCTCGCGATGCTAATGCTAACGGCTGCAGGCAGGAAGTCACTGCCAGCACCGGAAGCGTGTTCATCATCACCGAGGATGACGTGAGGAGAGCCTTCAAGAGAGAGAACACTAGGAAAGCAGCAGGACCAGACGGCATCTCAGGTCGTATCCTCAGAGGCTGCGCAGACCAGCTAGCACCTGTGTTCACTGAGATATTCAACATCTCTTTATCTCAGTCGGTGATCCCCACATGCTTCAAAGAGTCCATTATTGTTCCTGTCCCAAAGAAACCACATCCTGCTTCTCTCAATGACTATCGCCCTGTAGCCCTCACTTCAGTAGTGATGAAGTGCTTTGAACGCCTGGTCAGAGACTTCATCATTTCTTCACTACCAGACACACTGGACCCACTACAGTTTGCATACCGCCAGAACCGTTCCACAGACGATGCAATCTCTCATCTCCTCCACACATCACTTACTCACCTGGACACTAGGAAAGGGAATTATGTTAAAATGCTCTTCATCGACTACAGCTCTGCATTTAATACCATAATTCCCTCCACACTCACCACCAAGCTGGAGCACCTGGGACTCAGCTCATCCATGTGTCAGTGGATCTCCAATTTTCTGACTGGCAGACCACAGGCAGTAAGGATGGGCGGACATGTCTCAGCCTCACTCACTCTCAGCACTGGAGCCCCCCAGGGTTGTGTTCTGAGCCCCCTGCTGTACTCTTTGTACACCCACGACTGCGTGGCCACTACCAACTCCACCGCCATCATCAAGTTTGCTGACGACACTGTCGTGGTGGGCCTGATCACCAACAATGATGAGTCAGCCTACCTAGAGGAGATTGTAAATCTGGAGAACTGGTGCCAGAAGAACAATCTCCTCCTGAACGTCAGCAAGACAAAGGAGCTGATAGTGGACTTTAGTACAAAGCAGGAGAGGAACTACCAGACCCCCATCATCAATATGATCCTCTCCGGATCCACCCAGTATTTCACACATCACAACTAAAACCCTTCACTACTTCACCCAGTGGTTTACCATCCATGCTACAAAGGACTAACCGCTGAAGCTACGTCTTCTGGTCCATTCAGGTTAGTTTTTGACACCCACTAAACACAGGGAAACCATAGTGCTTACCACTATGCCTCTGTGCCACTCCAAGAAAATGAAAATAAAAATTAAATACTTTTAATAAATATTAATATTAAAACTTTTCAACCAATCAAAATAAAAAAGTATATATATCTTTTGCTTGAAGTCAGTGCAGCTTGATGCGAAAAACACCTTTTTATTAAACAAAACTTATTAAAACAATTAAACTAGCATTGGCAAAACATCTCTCTCTCTCTCTCTCTGTTTGTATGTGTGTGCGTGCATTTGCTTATGCACTGCTTGATTACAAGCTGAGTCTGCAGATTCGTTTGTTCCTTAAAGCAAGCTCTGAGCAAATAAGAATATATGAAAGCATCCAAATCTACAGAGAGACAAAGAAAAAAGAGCGAAGAAGCTCCAAAGTTGTGCACAAGTGACAGACAAGCGTAGCAATGGCTCGATCGTTCTTTAATCACCACTCTATTTGACTGATTACGGCTGATTAAACATGACATATATATGCGACGTTCTTCTGCTCGGCGATTTGACGCGCAATTGTTCACAATAAAGTGCACAGAAGGGGACAGCTGCAGACAGGCAGAGAGAGAGAAAGAGAGAGATAGAAAAGAAGTGAGAAAAGAAATAAAAAAGTAAGAGTCACCAAAGCCGTGCTTCTATCCTAACTGAAAGCACGAGTGTGGTCATTTATAGTGGAACAGCGATGTCCTGTGTTCTCGTCCATCACTACGCTCATGTGTGACTCCGGAGCTCGGTGTGTAGCCTTGAGGGAGAAAGTTAGACAAGGACAGAACTGATGCTGCTGCTGACATATCGGTGGCCAAGATACATCTTGCTGTACAGAATTGCTAAAATGGTGTCTTGTTGGTGAAAGATCCACTGTGTGAGGAAAGTCTGTGATAGTATCTCAGATAGATGTCCTGGTTATAATGAGGCGGTTAAATCTGATATATACTGATATGTTATAGTGCTGTATACTAACAGCAGGAAAAGTGGGCCGCTCGAGAAGCAGGCTCTCTGCCTGGGATAATCCTTGCCAAAAATATATTTCATTAGTATAAAATTCTTTGCCGGTGTAAAAGCTTCTCCTGCTGCAATGTTCAAAGCTTACAGCACATTATAATTACATTGAGATGCATTCCTGCTGTATATACTACAATAAGCATGCATCAATACTATTTCTTTCACGAGCATATGTCTATATGAGTATATGTTTTGACTATTTATAAGATCACGAGATAAAAAGGTAATTATACCCTCAAGAAACTCAAGGAAAAAAAGTGTAGAGGCTAGAAAGAAGGTCTCTTGGTTCAAAAGTTCTGAAAAACTGAAGTGCATTCATGGTATCTTGTGCTCATTTTAATGACCATGCATGATGGTATCTAATAAATAACTTTTTTTTTTTTTTAGTTTAAGGAAGTACTACAATTTCTCACCTAGATATTTTAAACTTTATTTAAACTATTAATATGAAAAACCACCTAGGTTTTGCGTACCCCTTGTGCCACCAGGGCAGCTCTGGCATCTCAGGCTGTGGCTCCTTAGGGCCTTAGAGTGTGTGTTGCCACCACGTGTATGTGGGTGGCCCCAGGGCCTCAGGGTGAGTGTGGAGCCACCATGTTTTGGAAGATCCTTAGTGCTTAATCAGATTGTGCATCCAGACTGTACTCCATTATTCCTTATTGCAGCAGTAAACTAGGATGACATCACATACTACATTTTAGCATACACTATCCAGTGCTAAGTACAAAAAACTGCATGGTATCAAATCAGTTTAGTATCAGTGATGATACGGTCCTTACATTAACATCTGCCTTTTTTCCTCAAATAATATTCATTTGAATATTTTCAGCATGGGTAGACGAGAGAGCAGACTACATTCGACTCCTACCGAGACTTTTAGGAAGCCAAATTGTGTCATCTCAGCTTGAAAAAAACATGTTATGGTCTTTGACAGCATGGGATTATGGTGGCCATCAACAGCACACTCGAGGGCATGGGGTTACTTTCAGATACCGATGATGTAGATGGTGTAGAAAAAGCTCAGAAATGAAATTCCAGGCTGTTCAGCTTTGGTGTGATAATTCCAATGAGATATGGGACACCAATAGCTGTTCAAATACCAGTGTGGAAATGTGGAATGGAGATCATGCTGAAGTATTATATCATTGTGTTTTCATCTTTGAGGATAATTTAGTTGTTTTAAGCAAGGGGCTCAAATTCAAAAAGTTAAAATGTTCTAAATAGAAAATGGTCTTGAGCCAAAAATTTTACATGGTTTACCTGGCAGGGTTAATTTCATTTGTAATATATGGCAAAAACATTAGACCACTTATACACTAATCATCCATCCATTCATCCATCTAGGAACCTCTGTAGTCTGTTGTCACTAGGGACTGCGGGGGCCATAGGTGAACATTGGTGACCATTGTATTATTTCCATTTGTACAACCATGGTAGGACCTCCGTTCAACATTCACATGCACATTCGCACACTACAGGCAATTTGGAAACGCCAATTAGCCTCATCTGCATGTCTTTGACTGTAAAAAGAAACTAGAGAGCATGGAGAAACCCAAGGCACACTGCCTGTGAAGACCAAAGGAATGCCTTCTTGTTCAATCTAACAGAAAAAGCAGTATAGCACAAATTACCGATGAACATAAATGCTGGCCATAATAGAAAGGCACCAGAACAACCCGTGACCCACAGCCCACTGTGCATGGGGCCCAACAGGTAAAAATCCCAAGGCCACTGACCTGGGGTCCAAACTCCGTAATCCATCCTTGGGATGCACTGGACAACAAGTCCTTTTCACAAATGCTCGACTCTGCAACCCCCAGCACCCGAAGGATCCGCTGCCAATGTCGCCACAGCACACCCCCAGACATCTTGTGTAGTCATGCCTTGAGAACTGCTCAAATTTCACAAGAGGAACACACAATACCATGTTTAATCTGTATATGGTGGTCTGGGAAAACCACTGAAAACTTAAAGCTACTTAAACTTCAGTTGAATTTTTTTTTTTTAACCTATAACACATTTTGCCACCTGTACCTTAGGAACCCAGTACACATATGGACATGAAAAAGTTATTAGGTAAGCATGGGTAAGCATTGGGTAAGGATTTTAGCCAAAGCAGTGGCAAATATTAAATTTATGTAAAAAAAAAAAAAAAAAAGGCCAAAACCTTGTTATCTAAGTATGATCTCCATATACACTGAATGTTAGGCAAAATGCCTAAAGATAAGATAAAAAAATTGGTTGTTAACCTCAGCAGCAACCTCATTTCCCCTCCCATCTGTTCCAACCAATCAGCATTCAGCATCACCGATATACTAAGCACCAGTCTGATCATCTCTTATCATCTTCACCTGTTTCTTACTGCCTTAAGTTAGATGTTTTTTTTGTTTTTTTTTCCTGCCTAAATGATTCATAGAGTAGGTCACTATGTGGCTTAACAAACAAAAAACATGAACCTGAAACTGGTCAGGTACGGGGACTGGACTGAAAATGTAAGCCAAAATGTCCTTTAGGAAGTGTGGAGAACTATTCCCTAAGGCTACATTAACAATACAAGCAAGACTGGCTCTTTGGAAGTAAAATATGATGAAATGAAGTCTGGTTCAAGACTTTAGCACAGTACTGTACATGAGAAAAAAGAGATAACTATTTCAGGTCAGGAATTCAGTTTCACCATATGAAATATTTTTTTATATAGCAACATTTCAATTTCAGACCAAAACCAGCCTAACATTCTCATTACCCTGCTGGAGATATGGGTTTGGCAGCCAGATTCGGTTGAGTTCATCACCATCACCAGCCCACGGTCGTATGTAGGCACATTGGAATAAAAGTAGCACATGTGGGCAGGCATGCATTTGCTCCTTAGACTCAGTAAAAATGTCTCAAATGAAAACATAAATGAAACATCCATTTTAACACAGCGAAGGCCGTAATGGCTTATTTGGCATTATATAATTTAGGACCAGCTGATCTCCTGAGAAAAGACAAAAAAAAGGGGTTTGCGTAGTTACATTTTAAATGATCTCATAAATCCAAACACTACACCCAAACTAAACTTCAGCTTTTGTTACAAAATTGGAAGATCGCTAATCTAAATAAAGCTATTTAGCTTAAAAGCTGTCTTAGGGGAAATATGTGACTAATGTATTGCTCATAAAAATGGCTCTACAGCACAATTCCACTGCACTGGCTCTGGACCCTGAACCAAGTTCTATTTTTGGTGATTAGAGTCTTCTGCAGCACAGCAGCGGTATTTATTGCTTTCTATCGATCCTCATACCATGTCCCCTACTTGATGACTTATTCAAGCTGAATGGATGTGGCCACGTGCAGGTCTACGCGAAATTCTGTCGCAGTTCTGCTCTGCAAAATTCTCATAAGGTGAGGTTCAGAGGCCAGTGAAGGCCACGGGCAAAGAGCAGGCTTTGTGGTGCAGTGGGCCAAAAGGTAGTCCGGGCCAACAGAGTCCAAATAAAGCTTTAATACATTCCCTATTGATCGTCACATTGGAATAAAGTCAGCATATTGGCAGGGCTGAAATCCCACTTTGAAGCAACTCCATAATGAAGCCGGTCAATGCTAAGCTGTCGGCAATCAATCCCACATAACAGTTAATTACAGCTCGCACCCCTTTTTTGAAGGGAGAAGGAAAAAAGGCAGATGGTTATAGAGCTGCCGTGAGCAACTGGGAATAGTGTGTCATGGACAATCATGTAAAAGCACCACTAGTCAAGCCTGATGAAATATATGTGGTGTGCTAATTATAGATAGATGTCCTAAGGCAAGAAAGAAATGCTACAGTATAAGGTAACATTTATTGACAAGCAGTGCTTAGAAGTCTACATATGCAGTTGCATATGACAGGTGACATGAAAGTGCATTTATAAATGCTTTTTTCACAACAGAGAGCATCATGACATATGAACTTAACATCAAACTTGATAAAATCCATCATTATGACAAAATGGTCTGTCATTTATAGTTTTATGTCAGTTTTCATGTAGGGCTTGTTTACGTGTCATGTATTCTCTGAACACTGACCTTAGTAAAGTGTTACCAAATACTCCGACATGAAAGAGAAATGAAGGAATTCAGAATGCACGAGGTTACAACAACATCATCACTCAAATTGATGGGATTTATCGCTCAAACAAATCAGGTGTTATTCGGGAATGGCCAGGCATTTACCGCTGTAATGTTTGAACATCATTATCTATTCATGAAGCACACACCTTTAGCTAGAGGCAAAAGAGCAAACTGCCCATTTCGTACCTCAAGCTTGCTGAAGTCTGCAGCTAATGGCATGCTAATAGCATTTATACTGCTAGAAACAGTTAGGCTCTCAGTTTGGTTACATATCATTAATTTATGCAGTTTATTCATCTGTATGTTTATCAAGACTGCTTTGTAACACACACAAAAAAGGCCAAAAGATGTAAAGCCTGCACTATGACAGGTCGAGTCCCAGCGTTCAGATTTCAGGTAGGTTCAGTTCAAGCAAACTAACATCGTGCATCTAATGTATTGAGCCTTCAGCCTGCAACTTGTTCGTCTCCCTCTCCTGCGATGTCACGCTAATGGATTTAGCAAAGATCACGCAGGCATTTATTACCACGTGTAATTGAACGCGATGATTATCGTTGTTGTGTAATGTGATTTTAATGCGGTGCAATGGTTATGTATAAGGCCTAATGACTTGCCTCCAAGGGTTACGGCGTGCAAAAGAAAAAAGAAAAAAAACAAAAAAGCAAAACAGAAAAAGAATCAGATTTAGATTTCCCTCCTACTTTAACTTGACATATAAATAAAGAGCTTTAATTAAAACTTTCCTTCGGCAGCTTGATTTTGCAAATAATCGCCCATTTTATGAGTTTTCCTTCCGAGATACGGAGAGCATTTGACAGAAATGAATAGGCTAAAGTGTGTTTAAAAAAAGGCACTTATTAAGGCTAAGAAAGGATGAAAATTGATAACATTCACAACATCCTTTTTATAGCCAGTATGGTCTTCATCTGCTACATCCACTGATGTGGTTAAATCAGAATGCATCCCTTCTGGTGACCTTGAGCAAAGGACAAAGTAAAAATGTTTTTTTTATAATAATATTAATAATAAGATACTTGTTTTCTACTCATTTCCTAGAGAACATTGAGTGACAAATGATGGGCTTTGCATAGCATGTCCATTAAGGCCACACTTTACAAGCTAATGCTGATAAAATGGGCCCAAAGTGTCATCAATTTGACTATTATCTGTTATTATAGTTCAGTGTTATCGACCTTTCATTTTAGTGTGCACCAGACTGTGGAGAGAAGCCAGACTTTCTAAATGTCTCTTTAAATGGCAGCCCACCGTAGGAAGAAATGTATGTACACTTACTGTATACTGTACTGTATGTCTACACATTGACACACGGCCTGTATTCTATGTAAAATATTGTGCATGTTATGTAATTTATATACGTTAAAATCAAAACATATGAATTGCTCTTTCCCTCATTTATCTCTGTCCAGAGATGCAGTCAAATGGCTCTGCGAAGTTTTTTTTTCCAGCACATCGCAAATATTTTTAATGTGTTTAAGGTCAATGTGGGAAAAAAAGCATTGCTGTGATACCATGGTCATTCAGTATATTCAGGTTGTCAGCTGACTTAATTTATTGCCGCAGACCGCAGACCTGACCAACTGATCATAACCCTACTTCGAGACACTTGGCCAGTGTCCACTATGCATGCTGGGTGCATCGCTTCCCTGACCCACCTATGGCCTCTCGAATAGGGTCAATCTGTAACATGACCTTTTTTTTATTGCTTCAAAGTCCAATCTTTAAGTGGTTTTCTTATGGCCACGCAGGTGTTTAGTCTGAATTGTGTGAGTTCTTGTTGTGTTGTGCATGTGGAAATGCTCATACACTCCTTTCTTCTTTTCTTTTTTGTTGCAGGCTAATAATTTGACCTTTTATAAACAATCTTACCATCGTTCTACATGGATCTTCAGGAAACGAGAAGCTGCTCACTGCATCGGTTGGGGCTAAAAGGATTGTTGCCAGCTGAAACATGTTAATCACTGTAGTAATTATCTAATAACAGGCTCTTAATTATTTGCTTTAATTAAATCCAAATGGCAACTTTTTTTCCCTCGGTAAGTGTACAGTATATTTAAAGGAGTCAAGGGCAAAATAATGGTTGAAGAAATGAAGAAAGTGGCTAATTACAGTATACTGGTCAGTTTTTAGTACATGATTTTATTCCAGTTCCAATGGCATCTGGAGAGAAATTATGTAGTTAAGGGACAGGATTTTTTTTTATAGATCACAGCTCCTCAAACCCCCTCCCCAAATATTCCCATAGGACCATATTCAGATTTATTTGCACACATAGAAATATTTCAGTGCTTGCTGCATTCTCATTCCTTCGTCACCATGTAAGACTTTTTATTTTAAAATGTCTTGCTTTCATGTTGCATCATTCAGTATTACATTTGACAGCACAGAAAAAAAAAAAAAAACTTTAGTCCACAATTCCCCACACCTGTGTGTGTGTGTGTGTGTGTGTGTGTGTGTGTGTTTTTTTTAGGAATTTAAAACAATTGAACATGGTAATCTAGACACTTTAAAAAAAAACATCTTTTAGACACCTACTTAAAAGGAGCTACTGTAGCAAAGTAGAAGGTAGCTGCTTTGCATAAACAAGAAATCATAAAATAAAAATGTGCATAACCTGATTCTGAATACATTAAACTTTCCCATAAATATATATTAATATAATATTTGCACTTAATCCAACACCTCCAAATATGTTTATAGGTAATTTTTATTTATAGTGTAATAATATTAGACCTAAAATTAGATCCTCATAAATTAGGACATATTTTTTTTATTGCTTTTCAGCAGAGCTGCTTTTGGTCTGCAGACCTGACAACCTTGGTCATAGCACATATATAAGGAACTCCTCAATCATTACTTTGTTACTTTCATCTAACAGACATTTACAAAATAATAATAACGTAAATTTTTCAAATGCAATATAAATTCTATTAAACCACATTAGTGTACCCTACACACTATTTAAATAGCATATTGTAGCGTTTTTACGCCAGAAAGAATGCTGGAGAGACGAGTGAGCTTATTTGCTGCCCAATGCAACGGCTGGGAGTACTTTATTAGGCACTCAGCATGTATAGCATGAGCAGCACCTTCACTCAGGAGCCTACATCCAATTCAGCGTCAGCCTGAACTGGAGCACATTTCACACGTCACACACCTCAACACACACACAACAGGGCCGAAGCCACTAACCCAAACACCTTTCCCCATCATGGTGAACACACCGACATCCCCGCAAGGCATGCTGGTCGTCAGCCGCCGCCCCGCCCACGCCACACTATTAACTTAATTTATTTTTTATTTGTTTTTACTTTATTTAATAAAATTTTCGCAAAAGGGAGCAAAGTGGCTCAGTGGTTAGCACTGTTGTCTTCTCCCTATCTACAGGTTTGAGGATTTGAATCTCACCTACTGTATAGCCTTTGTGCAAGGAATTTGTGTGTTCTTTCCTTGATTTTTGGGTTTTCTACTCTGAGTTTATCTTACAGTCCAAATACATGCAATACAAATATTTAAATAAATACAACTAAGTCTCTAAAATGCTAAAAGAAAGAATCACTTGCCATTTAAACCATCAGTTTCCTTTTCAGAAAGCAAAAGGAACATTCATTGTTTTGTTTTTTTACTGCAGTATTTTAAATTCATTTATATTCAATTACAAAATCTAAAAGACAGCTACACAGCGTTACACTTCTGTGTTCTGCAGTAAATGTTTGGAAGACAATACATTTTGATATGTGCTGTTTTAATATGTATATTCAAAATTTTTAAAATTAAAAACTAGTTAGTGGGTTTGAATTAAAGCTGTCCCCTAAAAGAGGAAGAAGATGATAAAGAAGGGAGGAATAAAGATTGGGTTGAAGTCTCCTGTGGAAATGTTGTGGTCGGTCCCTTAGGAGAGGCGCCTGCTTTAACAGAGGACGAAAATGCTAATAAAACACTGGAGCTGCCAGGGTCATGAGGTCACATGCTTGTGTAATAAATGGAGAAATTTAACTCATCCAATTATAAGGAAGTTAGACAAAAATCCATACTGTTATTCTGGGCACGGAGCCCAAATGCAAAACTAATAAGGTTAAGCAAAGGTATAGCATAAGGAAACACCCGGGGAGGGGTGGGGGGTGGGGTTTGTTATGATGGACTATGATGTTTGCAGGGACTATGACAAGAAAGGCAAGAGAGTTGGTTGATACAGTATGACGCAGAGAAGGAACGTGGATATACTTAGTGTCCAGGAAACCAGGTGGAAAAGTAGCAAGGATAGAAGCTTAGGATCAGGGTTCAAATTATTTTACCATGGTGTGGATAGGAAGAAATGAAGCAGGAGTTATTCTGAAAGAGGATTTTGTTAGAAATGTTCTAGAGGTAAAAAGAGTATCAGATAGGTTGATGAGTCTGAAGCTGGAAATTGAAGGGGTGATGTTCAATGTTGTTTATGGTTATGCTCCACAGGTAGGATGTGATTTGGAAGAGAATGAGAAAAGTTAGATGAAGTGATGCAGAGCATCCCCAGAGTTGAGAGAGTGGTGATTGGTGCAGACATCAATGGACATATTGGGAAAGGGAACAGGGGTGATGAAAATTTGATGGGCTGTTTTGGGCTTCAGGACAGAAATGCACAGTGGAAGGATAGATGGTGGTGGACTTTGCAAAGAGGTTGGAAATGGCAGTAGTGAAAACTTTCTTCCAGAAGAGGCAGGAACATAGGGAGACATAACAGCAGAGGCAGAAGCACTCAGGTGGACTACATTTTGTGTCAACGTTGTAACCTGAAAGAGGTCAGTGACAGAAAAGTGTTGGTAGGGGAGAATGTAGCAGAATGGTGGCATGTAAAATAACCCTGGTGGTGAGGAAGGTGAAGAGAACAAAGGCAGAGCAGAGGACAAAGTGATGGAAGTCGAAAAAGGGAGAATGTTGTGTAGTCATCAGGGAGGAGTTGAGACAGGCTCTGGGTTGTCAGAACGTGCTTTCAGTTGACAGGACAACTACAGCCAATGTGATCAGGAAGGAGGGTACTTGGTGTATCATCAGGAATGGGCAAAGTGGACAAGGAGACTTGGTGTTCAGAGGAAGCGGTTAGCAAAGAAGGAAGAGGTTAGCAAAGAAGGAAGAGGTTAGCAAAGAAGAAGTGGGAGACTGAGAGGACTGGGGGTAGTAGACATGAATACAGGAAGATGCAGCGTAAGGTTAAGGTAGAGGTGGCAAAGGCCAAACAAAAAGCATATGAAGACTTGTGTGCTAGATTAGAAAGTGGGAAGAGATGGATCTGTACATGTTGGCGAGGCAGAGAAATAGCGATGGGAAGGATGTGCAGGATGTTAGAGTGATTAAAGATAGAGATGGAAATGTACTGAAAGATGCCAGGAGGGTGGTGGGAAGATGGAAGGAGCACTTTAAGTTGATAAATGAGGAAAATGAAAGAGAACAAAGAGTAGAAGAGGTGACTGTTGTGGAGCAGAGAGTAGCAAATGTTAGCAAAAGTGAGGTGAAAAGGGCATTGAAGAGGATGAAGAGTGGAAAGGCTGTTGGTCCTGATGACATACCTGTGGAGGTATGGAACTGCTTAGGAGAGGTGGCAGTAGAGTTTCTGACTAGTTTGTTTAACAAGATCTTGGAGAGTGAAAAGATTCCAGGAGAATGGAGAAGTGTATTGGTGCTGATTTTTAAGAACAAGGAAGATGTGCAGAGCTGTGTTAAATACAGAGGCATAAAGCTAATGAGGCATACAATGAAGCTGTGGGAAAGAGTAGTGGAAGCTAGGTTAAGGGTTGAGGTGAGCATTTGTAAGCAGCAATATGGTTTCATTCCTAGAAAGAGTACATCAGATGCAGTATTTGCTTTGAGGATGTTGGTGTAGAAGTACAGAGAAGGTAATATAAAGTTGCATTGTGTCATTGTGGTGCCGAGAGAGAAGCTGTGGTGTTGTACAAGGAAGTCTGGAGTGGCAGAGAAGTATGTTAGAGTGGTGCAGGACGTGTATGAGAGCTGTAAGACAATGGTGAGATGTGGTGTAGGTGTGACAGAAGAGCATCAAGGATCGGCTCTAAGCCCCTTTTTGTTTGCTCTGGTGATGGACAGGATGACAGAAGTGGTTAGTCAGAAGTCTCCATGGACTATGATGTTTGCAGATGACATTTTGCTTTGTAGCGAGAGCAGGGAATAGGTGGAGGAAAATTTGGGGAGGTGGAGGTATGATCTGGAAAGGAGAGGAATAAAGGTTAGTCGCAGCAAGATGGAATACATGTGTGTGAATAAGAGGGACCGAAGTGGAATGGTGAGGCTACAAGGAGCAGAGGTAAAGAAGGTGCAGGACTTTAAGTACTTAGGGTCAACAGAACAGAGCAACGGAGAGTGTGAAAAAGAGGTGAAGAGGCGGGTACAGGCAGGTTGGAATGGGTGGAGAAAAGTGTCAGATGAGTATTGTGCGATAAAAGAGTATCAGCGAGAATGAAAGGAAAGGTGTACAGAACAGTGGTGAGACCAGCAATGCTCTACAGATTAGAAACAGTGGCAATAAAAAGACAGGAGGCAGAGCTGGAGGTAGCAGAACTGAAGATGTTGAGGTTTTCTTTGGAACTGACAAGAAATGATGGGATTAAGATTGAGTTCATCAGAGGGACAACCCACGTTAGATGTTTTAGAGATAAAGTCAGAGCGGCCAGATTGTAGTGGTTTGGACATGTTCAGAGGAGAGATTGTGAATATATTGGTAGAAGAATGCTGAGGTTGGAACTGCCAAAGAGGAGATTTATGGATGCAGTGAGAGAGGACATGAAGTTAGTTGGTGTAAGAGAAGAGGATGAAGAGAATAGGGTTAGATGGAGGCTAATGATTTGCTGTGGCGACCCCTGAAAGGGAACAGTTGAAAGACAAAGAAGAAGTTGTATTTATTTAAATAAATGTAAAAAAGTTTAATTATGAATGCATTTTTTTTAGCTTGTAGCTGGGTTAAGTCTGGACAATTCCAATGGCAAAAGAATCAGGGGATTCTTAAAAATGCTATGGCAATTTAATACAAGGGTTGGCTTTAATATACTGTACTTTAGAGGAGGCAAAGTACCCAGTGAAACCTTAGATTACGAACATAATTAGTTCCAGAAGTGTACGCATTTCAAAACACTCTAACTTTAATTTTCCCATAAGAAATAATGGAAACTCAAACCCCCAAAAATAAATACATAAAAATAATTACTGCAATATATAAAGTAAAAATTAACACAAATTAACATGCACTTTACCTTTAAAAAAAGTAAAAATAAATCCCGACAGATAAGTTTATGCGTGCAGTGTGTGTGTGTGCGTGTGTGTTTGTGTATGCGTGTAAAGCTAAAGTAGGAGGAGAGGAGGAATTGGACCCTCCCCTCTCCCTCTTCTCATCTTACACAGTAACGTTTCTTCCTCTCTCATTTAAATTTTACACACACACACACCTACACACATACACACACACACACACATTAACGGAAAGACTAATTTTTAATTAAATAACTGTTTTATTGAAAAAATTAGCAAGGAACATAGCTAATAACTTTTGTGTGAGTGCACAAAAACGGAATCATTGCTGTAAAGTAAAAAAAAACAAAAACATGTGCACGGATGTTGATTATACCAGTAAAAGACGTGCACAAAGACCCAGCAGGGGAGATAATTACCCACAATTTTGCAGCCTAAGAGAGAGAATAATCATTGGTTCAGTTGTGATCACGTGATGCTCGGCGTCAAAACAAAAAGCGCATGCGTGATACATGATCCTCGGTACTTGTAAATCAAGACTCGCAATCCAAGGTTCTACTGTATTAGGTTTTCAAGAGGCCCAGAATTTCTACTGTAGCTCCAGCACTAAACAACAACCCATCAACCACTAAAAAACATTCAACAGAAAATCCAAATCAGAAAACAAAATCGCAAATTTAAAATCAACGACAAATCAGAAAAAACTATATTACCAAATAAAATCCTCTAAACACCTCATTGAGCATGCAGAATAGCACTCAATTTATCTGCAGAAAGGCTTTAAATGTCAATCCTTCTTTTTAGGTTTTTATTCAACTTAATCAACTATGGTTGGGTTTTTTTTTTATTAAAGGACATCAGGGAAGTAGTCAGAAAGATGTTTGAGGTGTTAATATTTAAAGGCTTAATATTTAATGGGTCCCGAAGATGACCTCAACAAGCCTCTAGTTCTGAAGGCATTCCTACCTGAAATTCAGAAACATTATAACAGAATGAAATAGAAAAAATACTGTACGTACTACTAAATATTGAATACTGAATGCTTTTTTTTTTTTCTCTGTTTAGTTTTATTGTTTTGTTTTGCTTTGACTCTTTTATCTAAAGTGAACCATGAATGAGACAGAAACGTGGCATACAAACTTCATCAGCCTCTATCCATCAAAGGTTCAATATTTGAGTATAAATAATTTTTTTTTTTATAGTTTTTGAACCATCCCAAATTATACAGAACCCTATCAAAATTACAAGTCATTCCAACATTAACTACAGGACACAGAAGTATAGAGCTTTTAGCTGTCTTTTAGCTTTTTGGAATTTAAAATGATAGATCTCAGGATCTTTTCAACACAGTAAAAAAAATAAATAAATAACCGAATAGCCTTTTTGCTTGCTGAAAAGGGAAATGATGCTTTAAACGAGAAGTGCTTCCTTCTTTCAGCATTTCAGCGACAAAAAATGACGGGGCTGTAATTACGCTCCTTTACAACGGCTGATAATTGACAGCGGGGGAGGAAGAGGAGGGGAACAAGCGTCGGTTTCCTTGAATTCATCGAGAACAATCTTGTGGCAAAGAAAAACAACAGTAAAATTTTAAAGAAGCATTTCCCGTCCTAAATTTCTCCCATAAAACTTGAATGTAAGGTGGTAAACTTAGATGCTGTGGTTTAATTGCATGTATAAACAAACGCTGCAAAGCTATAATCCTCATCACAAATAAATCATAGTATGTGTTTATCTCTGACCTTTCCAATCTACTCTCGGAATTATAGCCAAATGAAACCTTTGTTTAAAATGTCAGAAACCTTAGGGGCTACAGAAAGCGATGGATAAGAGTATAACACCATGTAGGAATTGTCAATGTTTAGGTTAATACATAGAAATATGGAGCATTGAAGGATTTGTTAAGAAAAAAATGAAGTTGTGAAAGATAACAAGCATATCTAGTGCAGTTATTGCTTTTACATGGGAGTTATGAGATAATATGCAGATAAAATACCACACCAATGTGCCAATAAACTTCCTTAATTAGAAATAGATTTAGGTAGAAAATAAAACATAAAATGATATGATTTTCTGATAACAGCATAAAAACATGTACCACTGCACTACCCTGCACTACAGCCTACAGTACCCAAGAGGATGTGCTGCCAATGTCCTGCTTCACAAGCAAACACCACAGCAAACCTTCAGAAGCCTTGTCTATGCATACAGTATAAATAAAAAAAAAAAAAAAAAAAAAAAAATATATATATATATATATATATATATATATATATATATATATATATATATATATTTTATACTGTAGTTTGGGATACGGTGTGTGAGTCTCTGTGCACTTGAGCCCTGCAATGGGTTGGCACCCATACAGTATGTATTCATTTGATGCTATGGCTGTTCCTAAGCAACCTTGGTCTTGTATAAGGACATTACACTTTTTTTGTGGAAACATATTGCATGTTGTTGTTGTTGGTCTTTCAGCTGCTCCGGACAAGGAGTCGCCACAGTGGAATACCCAGTCCGGGTTTATCCTGTATTCAGGGTCGCGGGGACCTGGAGCACATCCCAGGAGGCTTAGGGCATGAGGCAGGGTACACCCTGTATAGGGTGCCAATCCAACTCAGGGCACACATACACTTACATACTCATGTGAGTGTGCCCACACTATGGGCAATTTGTGAACGCCAATTAGCCTACACTGCATATCTTGGACTGTGGGAGAAAACCAGCGTACCCGGAGGAAATCCACCAAGCATGTAAACAAACTCCACACTCCACACACACAGAGATGGGAATCGAGCCTGGCCGGGAATCGAACCCAGACCCTGGAGGTGCAAGGCGACAGTGCTAACTACTACACCACCATGCCGCCGCCTTTAGAGATGCAGAACTTTATTAATCAGCTACTAAATAGGATCCAATGTACTAAGTGTATGATAATTTATCTTTATCAAGATAACAAATAACTCTGGAATATAATGATCATTCTAGAGAATATAAAACATTTTGGTAGTACGACATGGAGAATCTTACCTTGTCAATTTTCACGATTGCAGCAATTTATTTAAACAGCATAAAAAAATTTATCTGTATAAAAGTTTGTCTTCAAGTACTATTCTAAGAAAAGTGACACCAGTAGTGTAATCATATCACTTCAGAACAGTTTGATGATTATCATAGTGTAGAAATAAAAAAGGATCTTTTTCTAAAAGGGTATAATTTCAGATTTCTTTTCCCCCAAGCCACCATCCAATGGTGTGTTCTCGCCATATTTGCATTGGGGCCCTTAAAGGGCCACTTGACAAGATAATTCTAGCTGTAGAGAGGCACTAGGCCCTGTCAGGATGTAGGAAGGTGGATTACAGTGATTTATCCTTAAGCAGGATGCACTTTGCTTCAATGCAGATGAGCACAGCTGCTGTTCATGGTATGAAGATGCGAAACAAAAGCTTGAGGGACGAAAAGGAAGAACACTGGGAGTGGGAGCACAAAGAAGGGCTGAGTCCATGCTCCCACAGTTCGTCACATCACAGAAGCCGCTTGTCTGAAAACAGCGACCCATACAGCCCACTCTATAATCCACCTCCACACCCACGGTTCGTAGTTTCAGCCTGAATGCATCATTACAGTCAATAAATCGAGACGCCTCCATCGCACAAACTACAGCATGCCATGCATATGAGTGAGAAATAAAGCCAAGCTGTTTTCAAAGTCTTTTATTGTTATGTTAGTCTAATTTACATAGGGGAAAAAATCATTTACTATAGGATCCACAGCGTTTCTTGCTTACTTTTATAAACTAACTGGTTCCAGGATGCATCAACACTATTGGAAGACTGTGTATCAGCAGTAGGTTTGGTTTATCATTGACAACTTACCAACATTATTTATTGGAGTCAAAATAAAGGGACCAAAATGGATGCAAATGCACATAGCAATGTTAATGTAAGGTCAGGTGATTAGCAAGCAACAATAATTTACATTTGCATTTACATTTAGGCATTTGGCAGACAGGGGTTATCTAAAGTTTTTTGCAAAATGCTTTGAAGTTTCTATCTGGAAACGTAACATCTTTTAAGTCACTAAATATAAAAACCATCAGTCAAACACTGTTGGGAAGTTGTTGTTTTTTAATGGCGGGATTAATTAAAATATCTAAGAAAAAAATAGATCTTTAGGTATCGCTTAGAGATTACCAGCATCTTAGGATTTGTTTTACAAATTGTGACATAAACTAAAGAAGTGTGTCAGGTGTTCGTTCGTTAAGTTTTTAAAAGTTAGGTAAATGCTAAAGTTACAGGGTTTGGGTCTTCTGAACCTGTTGGCTGAGAATTGGAGCCTCAAGCCGGTGTTACTGAAAGTATAATAGTCTTCAACATATTAAACTTGGTGGAATTAATGGACTTGTAGGACTATGCAATCACTCCTCTCTATAAAGTAAAGAAAAACAATGAAATAGTATTTTTTAGCATTGTCCACAACATTGTCTTGACTGATGTTTGGATTAGCCTTTAAACAGACAACTGAATTCTTATCTCTTTCCCAGTTTTCCTGGAATGGAATCCAGATCCACCACCCGCTGACCATGAGGAACTTTTAACTGCTTAAGAGACTTTAGTACCACAAAGAACAACAGCACCACCAATGTTCTTAACTTAAAATACACAGAATAGCATGAAGTACAGGCTGGCTTAGATTTCTGTCTAACCCAATATATTCATGCAGCCAATCATTTACCCCAGTGTTTAATGATAACACTAAAATGAAGATGTTATTCTACAAGGTTTAACCAAAATGGTTTCATAAAAGTAACACATACAGTAGTTACCAATTTAAAATAATCATGACTATCCATCACAGGCCATGTAGTAGCAGACTATTTAACAATACTAATGTAAAAGCTTTATGGTTACTAAAACATGGTAAAACAGTGTACCATTTCTCTATTAAGGGGAAATTTTAAATTAATGCAATTGCTTCATTAATTAATTCATTGCCGCCTTACAGATCCAGGATTCCCAATTCAGTCCTGAGCTTGGGTTATTCTTTCTGTGCTACCCCGGTTTTCTGATCTCCACACAGTTCCCAAAATCACAGAATTTGCAAATTATTCATATTTGGCAAAAAATCCAAAGTTCGGGGCTTTTCCTGTCGTCCATGAATTCCACCTCTCTTTTGATGCAGTGCTTATATATGCAGTGATATATATATATATATATATATATATATATATATATATATATATATATATATATATATATATATATATATATATATGCTCTTTTGATGCAGTGATATAACTGTCAGTCAGTGTGTTTACATGAACTTTAATATTTTATTAATAATCACGATAATAACCCAATCAGAATAAACCTGCATCATGTTACCACCTCAACAAGACCTGAATTTTCAATTGGAATGAGAGAGGTGGTGTAAACCTTCAATAATTCATTCATTAGATAACTATTATATAAATATAGGGATAGGGTCCATCCACGTGCCACCCGGCAACCTCACCCTGGAGATATACCAATTGTTTCTGTAGCCTTTCCTTATGGGATCAGGTTGCCACCTCAACACCCAATTATATCTACAGTAAGCGCTTGGGGTAAAAGGATCTTGTTCAAGGCTACAACAGTGATTACCTGATGGTGTCAGGGCTTGAACACGAGGACCTTCTGATCAGTAATCCAACTCCTTAACCATTTCTTATATTTATATTCTATAAACATATTGTAGCGTTTTTACGCCGGGAAGAATGCTGGAGAGACGAGTGAGCTTATTTGCTACCCAATGCAATGGCTGGGAGTACTTTATTAAGCACATAGCATGTAAGGCATGAGCAGCACCTTCACTCAGGAGCCTACATCCAATTCAGCACTAGCTTGAACTGGAGCACATTTCACACGTCACACCCTACACACACAAACAGGGCCGAAGCCACCAACCCAAACACCTTTCCCCATCATGGTGAACACACACCGACATCCCCGCAAGGCATGCTGGTCGTCAGCCGCCGCCCCGCCCACGCCACAATATAGAATAAATATATTCCTATATATATATGTGGGGGGAACATTAAGTAACTTGACAAGTTTCTGGGAAGGAAATTTCGCTTACATTCTGGACCAGTAAACTCTTTAACAAGCTTATTTAAACATATATTTTGGAACACACAGATGAAATCATGCAACTTAAATTTCCATAAAGGTCAAATATGACTTGCTTCATTACTTCAGGACAGGAACTTGCTTAAAAGTGCATTCAATTACTTGTACTGTATGTTGATGGCAGAGCGGGAGGTCAGTCTTTATTCTGGGCCTTTTGCTGTTTTGTGTGTGTGTGTGTGTGTGTATGTTTAAAAGAGAGAGAGAGAGAGAGAGAGAGAGAGAGAGAGAGAGAGAGAGAGAGAGACGCATCAGCAGCTGGTGATAAAAGCTTCTGAAAGAACAGCTGCAAAAAAATGTGAAAAAAATAATAATAATAACTTTCTGTCACAACAGCCAGTTTTTAATGCTGGCAAGCATCTGCAAGTGTTTACAACCAAAAAAATGTATGCAGAATCTAATTTATTTAAAAATCACATCCCGGAAGCATTCTCCTAAAGGCGCAAACTGTCTCACGTCAGAAATTATGCCGTGGCACTTAATGCATTTTATATCAGTCATAATCTTGGTGTGTCACTAATTAGTACATGCTGCCAGCATGCACATTTCTCTCCATCATTTGCTTTCATTTAGGGGGTAGTATGTAATTTACATGATTTTTGTTCCCCATTAGTGAATGTTTTTATGTCCAAAGTTAAAATGAAAATGAAATTTACTTGGCAGACTAAAACTCCCTAAAGCAATAAAACCGATAATACCTGGTCATGTATAATACTAAATAAAAAAAAAAAACCTCCGCATTTTCTTGTTAATAAATTTTTTAAAAAGACCTGTGAAGACATTTAATTTCTATTACCTCTAAGCCACCCAGGGTTTTAGGCCAGTGTGTGGGAAATGTGATGACCCTTGGTTGGAAACACGTAACAACTCAATTAGAGTGCACTTTAAGATCGGTGGTCTCTGAAGACCTGACATATTGCTGCAGACCTTCAACCAAGAGAAACCACAAGTAATCTGTGGTTTAAATCCAAACCCCTACAGCCTTGACTTTTTTTTCCATCTTTGTAAAGCTTCTTTAAGGCGCACAGAGCACATGGCATACAGACATCCAGATGATTATGTGCAGAAATTAAGTAATATCAAATACTCAACTGTACTTGTAAGAATGTAAAATGTCCACACACACAAAAAAAAAAGAAAAAAAAACTTTTTAACTATTATGTTCTATGGTCTACTCACAAAAAAAAAAAGCTTAAAATTATCATATTTCAATAATCTTTTTATGCTTGTCTTACAACAAGTCCTTGAATCACCCATGGCTGAGAAAATACATCCCAGCTGGGTCCAATTAGACGATGACCAGGAGTGCTGTTTCTTTTGCTTGTCTCTCATCAGACCCTGGCGCTCATCATACTTTCATTTGTCAAGAAACAAAATAGCGAAAATACACCGTAGTCGAATTCAGTACTAAAAGCTCCCCTACGCTAAGCTTACTCAAACACGGGACAGTGCAGCGTCGCATAATGTTTTTTACACGTTTTGTACATAAAACCTACTCAGTGAAGTTCATTTCAAAACCCTAGCACGTTTTCTTTTGTCCATTGAAACTTTAATACCCTGTCCTCATCTTCATTCTCTTCAAACATGTTCTGATTCCTATCATCAAGAGCCATTCTTGCTGACAGCGCTGCCTCTACCTTGTTCTTTCCCTCTGCCCTCTGATCTTAAAGCCAGCTTGACCAACACCTTCAACCCCTGCCGATCTTACATTCTCTGAGTATAAAGAACAGTGCCTTGCAGCATGGAAAAAAAAATGGAGGAAATCTTATCTGTCTGCAGATCTTGCTAAAAAGCAAATGCTGCTTAGTTTGTTTTGCTTTGATGTTGTTACTGTTGTCCTTGCTAACATTCTTGTGACCCATGGTGCTATGTCTGTACTAAAAATATGTAAACTCATTTCACTTGCCTTTTACTGATACAAACAAGTTGTGAACTGCTTCCGGGCATACAGGTTATGCACAATTTAGGCGGCGTTCGGTTTGGTTTGGTTCATTGGTTCGTATGCTGAAAATGTCTTGTAGGCCAAGGCAAATTTCTTGCATAATTTCAGTTCTTACCATAAAAATTTGAGGTCATTCATATGTCAAGGTACTATGGTATTTCTCCCTTATTTAACATTCAGGTATCCTTCAGTCATCAAGCTGAGTCAGAACAAATAAACATCTATGTACTGTACATGTAGGCCCAACCTTCAAAAATTTAAAATTCTTCAATGAATTCAAAATTTATGCCCCTTCCTAAGCAGAAAAAGAGTTCCACAAATCATACAGTATGATGATTTGCTTATTTCCAACCACACTTACAGTAATGACCTTGTGGATTCTATCCAGTTTAAGTTACTGAAGCCTTCCAGAAACCAGAGAGAACATTATACTTTATACACTATGCTCCCCTTGACACTAGACACCAGATCCTAACTTTCACTCTAGTGGACTTGTGAGCAGGACCTTTTCTCTGACCTGGTTCTCAGTATTCTTACAGGATCGATCCTTCTGCTCTGCATGAATGAGCTCAGTTTCATCATCCCTACTGGCCTACCCCAGGGGTACGCTTTTGGTCCATTCTTGTTCTCCCTGTATTCGAAGTCACAGGGCTGAGTGATCAGGAATCATGTCTTCACCTATGACTGATATGGTGATGACATACAGTACAACCTTACTTTTCCTACATCTACTTCACCATTCTTTCGGAATATATCAGGCTGCTTTTCTGACATTTCTTCCCACATGGACCACCATCATCAGAAGCTCAAAACTGAACTGACATTCCTACCAGTAAAAAAAAAAAAAAAGAAAACTGGACTCATACATAGCATACACAGCTAAGAATATTGTGTGGTCTTTCTGTGATTTTAGAGTACAGTGGAACCTTGGATTATGAGCATAATTTGGCCTGAAAGTTTGCTCGTATTCCAAAACTCATAAATAAAATTTAATTTTCCCATAAGAAATAATGAAAACTAAAATTATTTATTCCACAGCCCAAAAAAATAAGTACATAAAAAATAATTAATACGAAATATAAAGTTAAAATAAAACAAATTAACCCGCACTTTATCTTAAAAAAAGTAAAAAATAAATCCAGACAGATGAGTGTTTCCTTTTATGCGCGCAGGCCATGTGTGTGTGTGTGTGAGTGAGTGTGTTTGTGTGTGTGTGTTTGTGTGTGTTTGGGCCTGTCGTTATGTGTGTGTGTGTGTGTGTGTGTGTGTGTGTGTGCGCGTAATTCGACACCATGCCGGTTCAAAACGCACACACACACACACACACACACACACACACACGAGAGAGAGAGAGAGAGAGAGAAAGTGTGTGAGAACCGGCACGGTGTCCAATTATGCACACATAACGACAGGTTGAGTGAAAAAATGTGTGCATGGATGTTTTATGACCAGTGAGTCAAGAAAAGCTTCATAAGTAAAGTGTAACCAAACTTTACTCTTTCCTGATCGATCACACTGGGTCATGTGCCTCCTGTTCATCAGTATTGTGATTGATTTATTGTGTTTTATAAACATTAGAAGAGTAAATAAAGATCAGCCATAACATAAATGGTAAACCTAACTTAATTATACAACATTTATTTTATTGTTGATTATACAACAGTTTGTTCAGGCCGAGTAATCTGATTGGACAAGAGGCTTTCCACAAGTGGTGATAATAGAGCATAACAGATCTGGTTTAACTATGTGTATCACTCTGCAGCGTGTTCTAACAATCATTAATTACACTAACTATTGGTGGCGAGCATGGGTAAAAGCATGTACAGTAGGTGCTGTCAACAGTACTGGAAAATGTGGAGAGCGGGTGTGTATCAAAACCCATATTCAAAAACAAAACACATTGAATAGTGTTATGTCATTTTAAACAACACTTTGTCAATTTAGTAATTCTTCCTATATTCTTCTTCCTTGTTGTTAAAGCTAATTTGCTTCTAACACACTGTGGGTTAGTGGTTAGCACTGTCGCCTGGCACCACCAGTGTTCCTGCCTTGGGTGTGTGTGCATGGAGTTTGCATGTTCTCCCCGTGCTCGACATGTGTCCTCCGGGAGCTCTGGTTACCTTTCACAGTCCAATGACACGCAGATTATGCTAATTAATATTCCCAAATTGCCTGTAGTATGTGAATTAGTGTGTGTATACTGTATGTGTGCCCTGCAATAGATTGCCACCCTATCCAGGATACGCAACCCTCTACACAGGATAAAGCGGTATAGACGATGAGTGAATGTGTGAGCTTGTAACACAAGGCTGAATCACATAAAGGGCACTACTTGGGAACAAGAAATTCTAACTTGCGTTCTCCATAGCACATGGCTTTCCATCTTACTCTGTTTGGGATTTAACCCCAAAACCCGAAAGTTAGATAATGTTTTAAAGCAAAAAAGTGTGAAAATTAAATGTAAAACTTGTAAGTTTCTCAGGACTCTCCACCATGGTTTATTCGTATCAGCTTTTGGCTACATAGTATCAGTTTGAATTTAGAACTACTTTCATCGTTGTTTGTTACACTAAATGACAGTTGCTAACTCTTGGTTACCAGCTCCGCCAGGTGGAGAAGGATACCTACAGTATGTGCTGGTGGAGCAAAATAACTAGTAAAATAACCAAACAAGTCATAATCTGTTGATAATATATGTCGCTTGCAGAACTGTTATGTAAAAGCAATATGACACTCGAGGCCATGCTGTTGTACTGAATATCATCAACACAGCACAAATGCAGTCAGAGGAAAGAGGATGATATTCAGTATGACAGAACACCCTCTCGTGTTATCCTGCCTAATTACACTGCATTCAGTGGCTAAGTAAAGGCTGCTTAATTTTTTTTTTCCTAGACTGAAATTGGGTTACTAAAGCAGACTAAATGTCTGAAACTCTAAAAAGCCAAAAAAAAAAAAAAAAAAGCACTATAATTACCATTTTGGTTCTGCAGACATCTATAAACCAACATAATTAAAAATGTCAGTTTTTTTTTTTTATTTAACACTTTTATTTAAATGTGGGATAATCAAATCAATAAGGATGTATTAAGATGTCTTGGCTTCTTCTATTTCAGCAGATTTCTAATAGTCCATCCCAGAATAACTTGGCGTCCTTGCATCGCACAACAGAAGAAAAAAAAAATAATGCATAAAACATTTATACCCACCCCTCACCCAGGGTTAAGAATACAGATAAATAAATGGTACGTTTGCCCACAGGACTTATTTGTCACATATAAAATTGAATGCGAGCACATGCACTGTGCACCCTGAATAATGCATGAATGGACCAACATTTCCCAAATGGATGAAATACAGCACACCACTGATGAAATTCCAATAAATTAGAGAGCACGAGGCCACTGTGTTTCTGTCGCGCACATTATTACGATCCACGTGCTTCCTAGGTATTCCATGTTACTATAAAATTCTCCATGTTGCATGAATTACAGGGCACGCAGTGGTTGGTAGTGCTCATTAGGAAAGCTAATGAGGAATATTTGTACGGTTTAAATCTCAGTTGCAAGGGCTAATGACGGATTATATATTCAAGCAGATCCCATCAGGATAATTTTTATATCCATATCCGTTCTATATTACAGACTAAAACCTCAATCATATTCTAAGAAGGTCCAAAGGTTTTGTGCTCTTTAAGAAGCACATTACAGCCCAACACTATACAGTACATGCTTGCCATGAGTGTTCAATATCATGTACACACCACATAGCAGGAGGTCCATCCATCTCTTCTACTGAATAAGGTCAAATATCACCTAACATACAGTAGATTAATGCAAACGACCCTCAAGACCTTTCATTGATCGCCTTTTTCCAATGCTCCGAATATCCTGTATGAGCTGTTACGCAATATGTACATCTCGGAATATTTATGCTTTAATATTGGATTTCAAAGTAGCACAGCTTCACTTCCTTTTTATGACTGCATTTTTTTTTTTTTAAAAAGGCAGGATATTTTTTCCCCTATTTGAAATATCTGTCTCTTTTTTTCCCATCCTTTTTCCAGCCCTCCTTTTACACATTCATGTTTCGCTTTCTTTTCCTTCCTTTTTCACTTAGAGCTGACTTGTTTTATTTGACTGGTTTTCATTTTAGCAGCCTTCTGCTTATATGTCTGTGGTCAGAGAATTCAGCGGCATTTCAGATCACTTCTTTATTCAAACGCAGCCAAAGGGGACAAGAAGGCAGGTCTGTCATCTCCAATGTATTAAACTGCAAACGAGTGGCACATCTACAATATATGAACTGCAGATCAACGGAAATGAAAAAAGGGGACATCGGGATTTAACCCATTACGTCCCGGAAGGTAGCCAGTGTCTGAACGAGACGCATTGGATTTTGTGAAGCACTTCTAGACGTTTAAGACTCCTCTAAATGCATCCCAGGGGGACACGAGATGATATTAATTGGCAAGTCAGAAGACTACTTTAAATTGCTCAGCTCAGGTGCATTCAGTTTGAGCAGATTTAAAGTCAGGATGGTTGCGAGGTTCATGCCATTGACCTGCTGCAGCAGTGACGAATCACCTATTGTCTAGTGAATCGATCAGAGTACAATGCAAGACAGCATTGCACATGTGATTTGTGATTGGCCATCTAGGTCAGGACCAAATTTTAAATGGATCTTCTTGACTTCCTACCTTTTTTTTTCCTTTTCTCCTTTTCTCCAACGTTCCACTGTCCCTGCCATTTTTTTTTTCAGTAGTAGACCAGTTGTGCTTTTTGTAGGTAAAAACAAAATATGTGTTTTTATAACCTATTATAAGTGCTGATAAATTCTGATAAAGAACAGGTGTAAAGCACTTCCAATTCAGTGATTATTTTTAATACACTAAGCCTCGAATGAATGATGATAAAAATGTGAATGTATAAATTATATCACTTATATAACTATTGTGAGTCAAGTGTTGATTCTGGAACTGAGAGATTTGAAAAAATAAAAAATGGACTGGCTCTAACCTAGCTGTGTGGGACTGGATAGTGATGCAACAGACATTACTGAACGCATTTATTCACACAGCACTGCTCATGATGGAATTCGCTATGCCGTAGTGCAAGGATTTTATTTACATTTTAATAAGCTTTAAAGCATAACAGAAATAACTTCTGCAGAAATCCTTTGGGATTTCCAAAGCAAAGTGATATAAAGTCATAAAGTTCCATTAAAGCAAATGAAAATGTAAAAATTGACTTTTCCCAGTGCAGTCTTACACAATGTCGGAATAGGCTTGATACACTCTAAATTATTTTTAGCCTAACAAGGTACATTGGGGCTGCTTTCACACTAGACATGAAAGCTTTGTATCACGCCCAGGTCTGAATGAACACCCCTCCCATCTTCCCTGCTGGCCAACTTTAACAATATTGTTTCATACTTAACTACACTTGCGTATTTACTCTCTCCAATACAGCAAGTGGTAGAATGCATTTAGTTGGGTTTATTGACAATAAACACAAATTTAAGAAGAATACAAGAGATATAGTGATGTCATGTTCCAACCAGTAGTCCACTTCTGTGTTTTACATACAGCTGGCTTTCACATTTGATATGAACCATGCCTGAGTATGCAAGTATGTTAACTTTTCAGCTTGACCCGAGGAAGTAATACCGATCCATGCACGGCCACAGTATGGTGTGTTCACATTATTTAAATGTACCGGATTTATGTGACAAGTTAACTTGGGTCCAGGCCAGAGTCCATAGTGTGAAAGCACTTCTGCATACTTCATTGTTTTATCTATCACTTCAAATAGTCAAAAGCAAGTGCAAGTCTACTGTACACATCTACACAACCTTTGATTATTTTTTTATTTATTTATTTATTTATTTTTCCACCTTCTGTCTGTTCTGCTTGCAAATTTAGACTGTGTTCATTATATATAAATGGAAAGTATATACTGAACTGTATATAAATTAGCATCTTGTGTCTGTAAGATAAAAAAATCCTTGATACTTATATTTGGAATGCACACACAAAACGAGGCCTACCGCGAGGATTAATATCTAGCAAGGTCCAGCAGGGTCAACATGTCTACAAACCCCAAATGAATCGCACACATAGCTGGGTCAAGGGCAAGAAGGCATGGGTTAAGACGTTTCTTATTCATCACATAGTGTAAGGGATTTGTTTGGACAAGGAGCAACCTCCCACTTGGATTCGAGAGTCATGTGCATGATGAGGCTTCAGGTGAAGAATGGGAAATGGTTGTAGGTCCTGTAGGAGATGAGGAAAAAAAATCAAGGCCATGAATTCAATTATTCTATTTTTTTTTTTTATTATTCCTTTCGTTCGTTCACTCTTTGCCATCTGATCCATCCACAGTGAGATTTGGTCAGAATAATGCAAAATCAATGGCTTTCAACACAGAGCGCTAAAACCAAGTAGATGCACCTTCCTGTCAGCTCTTATCCGTGCCCAATCACATGCCATCAAGGGCTTTTTAAATCCCTGATTGCATTTAACTCTGATGAGCATTGACTTAGATCAATAGCCACCCACCTACAACCCCTCATGTGCACTCAGGCTCACACACACACACTGTGCAATATTGGCCCAAAGATTATAGCCTCATAGAAACAAAGGTGACGGCACTTCTTTTCAAAAGGCAAAAGACCGGCTCATCGTGAAATGAGTGGGTGGCCGTCAGACGAACAAAAGGCAGCATCGAGAGAGAGAGAGGAGCAAACCATGGGGCAGCCCAGGCGAGGAGCAGGGCCTTTAATTAAAAGGATTATATGCTGGTGCAGCACGCCAGAGAGAGGTTGTCCCCAGCCTGAGATTGAGTACAGTAATGAAACTCATCACAGGCATCTGAGCAAGGCCAAAAGAGAGAAAAGGCTGAAAAGAACACAGCGAGAAGAAAAGTGAAAGGAATGAGAAAGAGGAAATAAGTTGTATTGTAGTTAGTAAGGAATCTGACCTGGAGCTGTGTCAGTCAAGTGGTCCATCATATGTAACAAAAAAATGAAAAGTTTTACAGTGGACAGGGAATTAGTCTTATTTAAAAAAGCAAAATGAAAGTATTTAATTCGAAATTCTACATAGGTGCTCTATTCCTACTATTAAAAACATCTATATACAGTTAGTGCAATCAAGGTTTTTTTCTTGCTTGGATAGTTTAATAAAAAGTAGAGTCTAGTACAGTACAGTTTACAGTATATACTAAAATAATAAATTTATATAATATCATGATTAACATGCCATATAAATCTAGAGAACTTTGGCATATTGTAGCGTAGTTGTTTGGAAATATTTGTGGTGCGCTATTCATATCCTCTTAAGTTTCAGTACATCATAATTGTCTTTAAATTAACTCTTTTACAGTATATATCTGCTTAGCTCTCAACCCTTAGATTCTGTTCGAGACAAATGTGACCCATTTCAAGATTCAATATTTCCTGAATATGATCCTGTTTTTTTTTATTGGATCAATTCTTTAAAACTTTTTTGAACACTTTTTTTTTTAACAAAACTACTTTTTTTATGTGGTTTTGGACGTTTCGAAGAAGAATTGCATCAAACAAACAGAGAGCTTTTCGCCGTGGCTGTGGCCGACAACAGCCAAGTTAATAAAACTCTATTGTTGTTGTACTTGTGGTGTGGTTCCTATAGCGGTGAGCGCTCCAATACTGTACAGTAGGTCAGAGGGACATAGGGCCCTATAAGCATAGGATCCTAAAACTAGGGAACATATCGCTCTAAGAACATGTTTTTTTTTATGCTATTATTATATGCTATATAAATCTAGGGCTGAAAGGCCCCTGGGAAAATTGGGCCCTGAGAACATATGGATGACCCCATGAGAAATAGTCCTTTTAATACCCATGATGCACTTGATTTTTCTTACTTGTGACTACTTTTAGTGTACTTTTTAAAACTTTAGTCTCAGTTACTTATCACCCCAAGTTAGTATTTAAAAGTAAGAGGCTTTTGAACAGTAATTCACCCCTTTAAATAGACAGACTGTTTTTTGTAACTAAGAACAGCTTTTAGTCAAGGACTGTACCGTATTTATGTCTGATAGCTGTACTTTGAGTGCACTTTACTTGTAGGTGACTTTAATTGTAGCTCTTAAGTATAATAACCAGCATTTTCCTATAGGTTAGCCTATGAACAGAGAATATTTTTATTCCTACTCTCTCATATTTCTGTTGAAAAGAAACTAGTCCTAGGCATCCAGTTCTGTTCATCTCTCTCTCTCTCTCTCTTTGCCTCTCTCTCTCTCCTTTTGAAAATTTAAATGATATGTCACAAAAAGAAATACCCTGACAGTGTGAACAGTCTATTGCCTAACAAACCTAAAAAAAAAAAAAAAGTGAATGTGAGGAGAGGGTAACAGTCTGTTAAACTAACTTTAAATATCATGCCAGGCGAATGAATTATTAACATTTTTTTAAAGCCATGGATTAATGATTGATTAGAATAAGACATGTAAAATATTAATGACCAATGACCTTGGTTCTTTGGGTACTAACTGCTAGCCAGGCCTCTGATTATACAGTGGCTTCTCTCATAAGCTCTATAATTCATCTTAGGAAGTATTTTCTCTCTCTCTCTCTCTCTCTCTCTCTCTCTCTCTCTCTCTCTCTTTCACTTCTCCAAGGTCATAGCATTTTAAAGCAGTGCAGACTGGCCACATATGTTGCCGGAACGTCAAGCTGGAGTTATTCACCTGCTGGTTTATCCTTAATGTTACTTCACTTGTGCCATTACATTTTTAAAAATTATTGCTTTATGTATACACAAACGTAACGTATACGACAGTAATGTTTTTTTTTTTTTTTTCAGAACAAATATATATCTTTACTGGGTAAGTGGTGGACTAAAAATATTTTAAAACATTGTTCATGACATGCTATGAACTGTCCTGGGAATGCCATATTAGTAATTTACTGGCAGACTTTTACACACATCATGCTATTTCTGGATGCATCATCATGCTTCAAATATAAGATAAAAATAAATCAGTTTTCAGACAGTGTCAATAGTCATGAGCTAGCTAGCTTCTTATTCCTGTTAAGTAGCATTCCAAAGATGGCAACGGCAGAAGCACCCAAAAACATGCTTAGGTCTTTAATGAGCAGCTTGATTAACTAAAACTGAAAATGCTTCCTGGTATCTATTCTGAAATCACATTAGCGAAGGTAGGATGGTTTTGCTGTCTGCAACTAGAGCATTTGAGTTTGATAACTGCAAGGAAATAGTTAATGGACACACTGTCTACAGGAGCTTGTCAGAGATTCACAATGGCCACACCACAGAAGTACAAAATTCAGTTTTAGATCTTGAACTGACGTCCAGCTGATGAGTGACTGATCAACCTTTTGTGTACTTTTTGTGGAAGTGCCCATCAATAGTTGTGTGGACATAAGAAAATCACTTGTTTTCGTATGACTGTGAGACTAATAATAAAAAGGCTTAGGAGCATAAAGCCTGCACCATGGAGCAATGAACAAATGGTCCTGTAGTCTGATGAGTCCAGATTGACCCCCTTCCAGAGAGATGTAAGAAGGAAAGCACATAAGGAGATGCACCCATCATACATTGTGCTCACTGTCCACCCCCTTTTGGAGGCAGTGTTATGACCTGGGGTTGCTTCAGTTGGTCAGGTCTAACCTCAGGAACGTTTTGTGGCAATAAAGTGAAGTCAGTTGACGACCTGGCTGTACTGAATGACTAGGGTATAATTTTCACACATGAACTGGCCACCACATTGTGCACTGTAATCAAAGATAAAGCTGGCTGAATGAAAGATTAGAGTGTGCAACTTTTTTTGGACAGGCAGTGTATATATCCTGGCTCGTCCAGGTGCCCGACTTCTAGTTTAAGATATTGTTGCATGGATGTTTGGAATGCGTCTGGTGGCTGAGGACAATTCCACTTTATCAAGACGGTCCTGACCTTGGCTGATGTTGACAGCTGTTCTCTGAGGACATGTGACTGCTATCGCTCGATAGTTCAGGACTGGAATTTCCCACAGTCTACTTGAGCCTCCAATAACGAACTCGACTCCATATTAACTTAAAGACATCAACTTTTATATTGAACTTCCAGACGTGTAACACACAGTATGACTGCAGATCAATTCCTGCTCTCTGTTTCACCCAAATGAGGATGGGTTCCCTGTTGCCATTTCAGGAAGTTTTTCCTTGCCTCATCACCCCCTGCTGCACATGAGGGACAATTTGATCATTTTCATTTTAACACATTCACATTTCATACAAACTTCCATTATTTTCTTTTGACTGTGTAAAGCTGCTTTGCGACAATAACAATTGTTGAAAGCAAAATTCTGAATTGAATTTAATATATACATTACACACACATACACATATTTACAGACAAATATATCTACCATTTGTAAACATAATCATATAACCATTTGTAAGGTGATATACTGTCTCCAAATTCATTTTCAAGATGCCCAAATATCAAGATAATACTGGCCAAAAAGTTTCAGACAACATCACAAAACCTTGCCTGAAACCGTTGGAATCTCATAATTGATGCCTGCTCCTCAATCTCAGCATGATGTAGACCGTTTGAGCTATCAATCGCTCCAAAGAACACAGTTTCAGGTGCTGCGACATCAGTCAGAAAACTCTTTGAAACTTCCCCACAGTCACACGTAGCCTTTAGAGGCGGCCTCTCAAGCTAAGGAGCAACTGTGCTTAAGGAGGTATGAAATGAATTTCGTTTCTTTTTTTATCCCTCTCATTTGCGCACGGTCTCTGAGTGAAGCTCGTCAGGCGAAGATATGTCTCACACCATTACAGAGCTAATCCATCCATGACAGCATTCAATTTACTCTGGGGAGTTTTGGTATCCTTTAAGAAGGAGGTGTCGTCCTATCTGGATTGAAACGTTCTTTAAGTTTTAACACTTAGCGTTTCTTAGGACCACACCCTTGACAAGAACTTCATCAGACTTCTGAGCTGTGTCCCAAGGCGAAATAAAAAAGTGGTGGAGGGACTCTTCATGACCTCAGTCTTCTGTGTTAATTTACTTCATGTTTAAAGTAAAAACTCAGGATAACCTGGTGTCCCACACAATCAAAGTAGGCAGTATAGAAAAAATATTAACCATTAAGTATGACTGGAAAGGGCAAGCCACTATATAAGAACGTTTCAAAACCCAAACACCCAAAAAAAAAATCACAATCCTACATATAACAATATATAATTTTTTTATGTATTGTCAAAACTTTGTGGTGTATGCTCATGAAGCGTTATAAAAAATATTGTCATTTTACAAATAAGAGAGTCCAATGTCCTTGGATTCCTTTCGATTTTTTGTTAAACCAAGGCACATATTTTTGAAATGTTGTTTCATCACTAATTGTTTGCTTAAACCAAAACAAAACTGTGGGTCCTTGAGAATTAAGATTACATTTTAATTTAAATTAAAACTAGCGTAAAAAAAGGTTCATGCAAAAATGCCACAAAATCAACAATTGCAGTTGTTAATGTATTTGAATGTCTGAAATGTCATTTTTATTTGTTAGTGAATTTTTAAAATTCATTTCACTTTGTGGTATCATCATGCAGGCGCACTAGAATATACTGTACTATAGGGTAATATGCATAATACTGCTAGGGTACGAAGTACACTGCAAACGCAGATTTGAATGTTTCATGCATTTTTTACGCTTTTGTTTTGACATTAATAATTTTAAAATCCCTGAAAAATCAAAGAGTAAAATCTATATTTTCCAAAAATTTTTATATGAATATGGAGAGCCATATGTAATAAAAATAATAAATACCAGTTACCAAAGATAACAATCGCACTTAAAAACTTATCTCCATAACTTTTTGTACATGTTAAGTTGTTACAAATTGCACCAGTTTTAAAAGTGACTTTGACATAAGAGCTGTTTTATCAGTGAAAAGAAAGGCTGTCATAAGTCCACTTCAAATCTTACAATAAAAGACAAGTCCGGGAGACAACAATGTGACAGCCATGATGGATTATATTGATGCAAGTAAAAAAAAATCGAACACCATTTCTATGATAAAGGGGCTCTTCAAAGCATATACGCTGTAGGAAACAGCCTTGCAACACAGTACACATGTACACACCTATTTGTTGTGTTGTGTAATTCAAGTTGGGTTGCAAGTTATGTTTCAGTTACTAAAATTACACAAAATAAACCACATATTTACATAACTCAGTGTTATGAGGTTCTCAAGCAAATTACACTTTTGTCAAATTACAATTATGTCAAACTGTAAACAGATTTATAAAATGTTTCTACACTCATATGTATTCCACATTACAACACAATACTGAATTTCCATGAAATGAGATTGTTAATTGACCATCTGGATATAATAACATGCACTTTGGCTCAACATGATTTCGTCAATGGTGCACAATTATGTTTAATCTCCTGGTAAAGCTCAGGCATGGTTATCTCACTTTTTGCACTTTTCCCATAACTAAATAAGAAAAATATGGTAGGATAGAAATAGTGTTTTTTTATTTTATTCAAGAAAAGCGATGTACAGTACAATTAAACGGTTTGACAGAAAAATGCTATACAGTAAATGCCATTTCCAGATTTCTATTCCTTTTTTCACATTTTTTTTTCTGGCACGCAAGGTTGTCTATGATAAAAGGTTTAATTTAAAAACTGCTATATAATGTTTTCTTTAGAAGCTTAGATTTTCAACTTCATTTCAAAGAAAAAACTGACATGTCCCAAAAGTTAAAGCCATGAAAAAGCAATGTCTACATTTATTAATGATATACAGGCATGTGTCACTTAATGTTCGCAAAGTATTTTATGAAATAGGCCATTATGCGATTTGGATGTTGCGTGAACACTATGTTAAACTTTAAAAACTTTTGTGGAATACTGTAGTATAAGCAATGTGGTAAAGTTAATTTGTAATGCAACTTTCTGTTCCTTTTTTTTTGTTTGTTTTTGCTCCTGCTATTTCTAGCATTGGTTTGGTGAATTTAAGAGGCATGAGGCACTTATGGAAGTGCTTTTGAGTACAAGAGACCTGGTACCGTATACTGTTGGGTTTTCTGCCTCTGCTGTTTCTCTACTCTTGTTCTGTAGTACGATTTTTAAACTGTTGTGACCTCAATGGACTACATGCATATGTGCAAGTTAAATGCTGGAAGAACATATGATGTATGGAGCATAAAGTACGTGTACTATGTTAAGGTGATGTGGGCAGATACCCAAATGACTAAGACTAGTAGAGGAGTAGGATGATGATGAATTGTAATCTGAAGGTTTTGTTTTGTAGTGTATAAGGTTTCTCATTATCTTCTACAGTCTTTGTAATTAAGAAAGGCTTTGTGTGACTCACTAAAAACTACACAAAGAATGGGGTTGCTGTATATATATATATATATATATATATATATATATATATATATTTTTTTTTTTTTTTAGAACTTAACCAACATATTATTGATACTGTTACATGTCTAGATGATGTCAAACAGAATTGCAGGCTGAATCATTTAATTGAGACGAACATTGTAACTTGTTGATCATTTGACAAAATATTTATTTCCTATAGTAAACATACACCAGTCAGTGATAGCAATAAAACCATTAACATTGAACCCGCTTTGGCTTTAGGTTCCCCTTGTGACCTCAAAACAGCTCTGCCCCCTTGAGGCATGATTGCACAAGACCTCTGAAGGTGTGCTATGGTATCTGGCACCAGGATGTAAGCAGCAGATCCTTTAAGTGCTACAAGTTACAAGGTGTGGCTTCCATGGATCAGATCGTTTGTCCAGAACATTCTATGAATGCACAATCAGATTGGGATATGGGGAATTTGAAAGCCGGATGAACAACAGTGAACTCTAAAAGCCAGAAACACAGCAAACTGTGATGCACAGTTTATAATCCTATAAGAATATCTTGTATTGGGGCAGGTGTAGCTCAGTGGTTGAGGTGTTGGACTACTTTTAGGAAGGTCCCATATTCAAACCCCAGCACCGCCAAGTTGCCACTGTTGGGCCCTTAAGCAAGTCCCTCAGTTCTCAACTGCTCATGTATAATGAGATAACGTCTTGGGTCACTTTGCTGTAACCCTGTTCCCTGAAAAAGCGGTAATGAGATGCTGCGTGAAAACGTTATGGGAACATCTTTTTGTGAAGCATGTATGTATCAAACATGCCAAATCTTGGCATATATAACCTCGGTCAGGTGACGTCATCTGATGAAGTGCACCTGCAGGTTATAAATAGGAGTAAACCGGGAAAAATTCCTCAGATCAATTTTGTCTGAAAGGAAGTCCAGCCGCGTAAGCAGTGCGGCATTGCGGCAAAGCTACACTCGATGCTGCATGAAAATGCTATGGGAACGAGAATACCAACGCCGCCGCACTGCAAGTGTCTGGACCCCCAAGGTTGTGTAGCGTGTGCGCACAAAGGCCAAGGAGGTCTCAGAGCTAGCTCTGGGAGGCTGACTCGAGGACCCATGAGCCCGGAGTAGCATGAACATCCAGACTGTAAAATCTGACAAATGTGTGCAGAGAGGACCAACCTGCCGCATCACATGCTTGCTGCAGGGGAACACCTCTTGCCAGCGCAATAGATGAGGCAATCCCCCTGGTCAAATGAGCCCTGATTCCTAGAGGGAAAGTGTGACCATGCACCTCATAGGTTAGGTCAATAGCATCTCTCACCCAGTGTGACAATGTTTGTGTAGTGGCGGCCACCCCCCGGTTGTGGCCCCCATAGCATATTAAAACCTGCTTTGACTTATGCCACTGGCTATTGCGATGGATGTAAATCTGAAGAGAATGTACTGGACACAGTAAGTGAAGTCTTTCCTGCTCCGGAGCTGTAAAAGGCGCAGTACAGAATACTTCGAGAACAACTAGGTGTATGGTTGAGAATGGAACTTTCAGAAGATAGTTCGGGTAAGGATGCAGAATAGCCTAGAAAAGTCTAGCCAGGATGGGGAGACTGACAAAGCCTGCAGATCTCCAATTCTCTTCAGAGGAGTAACAGCCATGAGGAAAACCATCTTGAGAGTCAGAAACCTGACAGGAGCTGACTCTAGTGGTTCGAAAGGGATGTCAATCAGACCTTTGAGCACAATAAATATGTCCCAAGAAGGGACAGTGGCTCTAGTGGGCGCCCTCAACCGTTTAGCTCCACGAATAAAATGGGCAACTAAAGGGTGCTTACCCACAGAAACCCCATCAGTCAGAACATGGCAAGCTGAAATAGCAGCTACGTATGTTCTGAGAGTACTAGGGCATAAGCCCTAAAAACTTTCCTTGCAGAAATTCCAGCATTGAAACAATTCGGCAGTGAACTTGTGAGCATGTTTTGCCATGGACCAATCTTTAAATTTAATTTAAGGGCATAAGTTCTTCTAGTCGAGGAAGCCCTAGCACTTAAAATAGTTTCGTTGACACTGGCTGAAAGACCAGCATCTCTTAATTGGTCCCCTTCAGGGACCAGACATAAAGGTTCCAGAGCTCGGGCCGGGGATGTAATATTGTCCCCTGCACCTGAGACAGAAGATCCCTCCTTACTGGAATCGCCCAGGGCGAGCCGTCGAGGAGAGATATTTGGCCCAAGAACACACTCTGGTCAGCCAATGGGGTGCTATCAATATGAGGCACAAACCCTGTTGAAACCCAGGACTCCCAGGAGCAGAGCTTTCAGAGGAAACGCATAAAGGCATAATTTGGGTTTTAGTCCATTGCGTCCAGACCCAGGAGAGCTGGAGGAGTCAGAGAGTATTAGAGGGGACATTGTGCTGTCCCTCGGGAAGCAAAGCGGTCCACCTCTGCTACATAAAATCTTTCCCAGATTTGACTGACTACTTCGGGGTGGAGTCTGCATTCTCTGTATGTCACAGCTTGTCTGGACAGCAAGTCTGCTCCCACATTAATATGCCCTGGAATGTAAATCGCCCTGAGGGACAGGAACTTTTCCTGTGCCCAAAGCAAAACCTGGTGCGCTAGCTTGTTCAAGCGGCGCGAGCGCAGTCCACCCTGGCGATTTATGTATGAGAGTACAGTAGTGTTGTCCACTCGCACTAGGACATGGTAACCTCTCAACTGCTGGAGAAAATACTTCAGGGCTAAAAACAGAGCAATCATTTCGAGGCAATTGATGTGCCATGCGAGGAGATGGCCTCTCCAGCTGAACGGCCATCTAGGACCGCACCCCAGCCTGTAAGGGAAGCATCTGTTGTTAGCACTTTGCGACGACAAGACAGACCTAGAATGGGACCCAAAGTCAGAAACCGGGGTCTGAACCACATAGGAAGGGTACGAAACCCTTGGCACATAACCCTTATTTGCCTCCGGGGATTGGCCCTTAAGTGAAAACCCCTGGCTCTCAGCCACAACTGAAACACTCTCATGTGCAGAAGACCCAAAGGTATGTCAATAAGGTTAATATGCAGCCGCTCAACTGCACGTGTTATTACTTCAAGCAGCTCCTCAAACTCTCTGTCATCAAAAGGGGAGGGTCCTAAGGGAACTACTTCCATTTCTGCAGAAGCAAGGGAGGAGGTCTCTCCTGCGCAATCACAAGAAGCGCCAAGGCGTGTTTGCGAGGCGGACAGAGAAACTTCTAGATCAGGGTGAGAGCGCAAAAGAAAGAAGGGGAGACTTCGTCTTGTGCGCATTTTCCAGATCCGCACGTCAACCCCAGGAATGCGTGGTTTCTCTTTACAGAAAGCGAGCCACGCACGAAGCACCTTTTTTGGGAGGAGGTCACAGTGCTCACACTCTCCTTGAAGCCCAAGGAGAGCGTTATCTTTACACAAATACTGAAAACAAAATGTGTGGAGATTGCCCTTTGATAGGATTCTCTTACATGGTGGCACACATCTCATTTGAAACTTATCCATCTTATCGGTGAGTCAAACACTCTTTTGTTCTTTGTTTGCACACACGCGCGAACACAATGCGTCCTGAAGACAAAAAGATCTGAGGAATGTTTCTGGTTCACTCCTATTTATAACCTGCAGGTGCGCTTCATCAGATGACATCACCTGACCGAGGTTATATATGCCAAGATTTGGCATGTTTGATACATACATGCTTCACAAAAAGATGTTCCCATAACGTTTTCACGCAGCATCTCATTCCCGCTTTTTCAGGGAACAGGGTTACAGCAAAGTGACCCAAGACGTTATCTCATTATACATGAGCAGTTGAGAACTGAGGGACTTGCTTAAGGGCCCAACAGTGGCAACTTGGCAGTGCTGGGGTTTGAATTTGGCGTGTTTGATACACACATCCTTCACAACCGGCAACACAAAAGAGATGTTCCTATAGCGTTTTCACGCAGCATCGAGTGTAGCTTTTGAAAGGGAGCTCGCTTTGGATTAGGGCATCTGTCAAAATGCCCTTAATGTAAAAGGTAATCTGATACCTTTCTATCGTGCACAGCATTAACTTTTTTTTCAGCAATTTGTGCTACGTTGGATTTAATTTTTACTATGTTTACTACCTCAACACCATATTTTATGTTTTGATATGTCGTTGTCGCACTGTCACTTTGTTGTTGCTCGTTTGCACATTTGCACGTGCACTTTATGTTGTCTGTTGTCTGTAAAACCTGTAGATAGTCTTCCTTAGTTAGTTAGTTTTAATTAGTTTTTGTTAGTTTATGTTGTAATTTATGTTAGGACTATCTGTCTTGTCTCTGCTAGCCAGCTAACTAGACCTCTTAGTTAGCTAGTTTAGCTTCTTTGTTAATTTATGTTGTAAGTTTATGTTGCATGTACATAGCACCTTGGTCCTGGAGGAACGTTGTTTTGTTTCACTGTGTACTAACTGTATATGGTTGAAGTGACAATAAAGCCTACTTGAACTTGAACTAATTTGAAACCAGACTGGACAGACTTGTCTTTGGTCTAATAAGTGGGTGCCCATGATATATAATTGATAATCGGTGTAACTTGATTTACCTGGTGGTGGTGATGTTTTTTTTCTTTCTTTCTTTTTTTTCCCTGCTCATCGTATGTACGTATAGCTGATTTTCCTGAAAAAGGCATGAATTTTTAGACGCCATGCAGTGACATCCTATGTGTTTTCCCAGGGTGCCATTCAGTAATAATAAATTGGGGGAAAACAGTAAAAAATGGAGCCCTGTGGAATCAACAAAGGCAATCAGCAAATGATCTGGCAAATAAGAACAATTGAGGACAAATTATGATTGAAATCACAGAGAAAGCAAAAGACTTAAACCAGAGTAGAAACCACAAAACAACACTTAAAAAGTCACACTTAAGAATGTGCATGATTGAGTTGTTTAAATAGACGGAGTGATTGGAAACAAACAGGAAACTGATGTATTAGAAAGTAGGTTGTTTAAGTGAGCGCTACAGTGCTTGGACTGGATTGGGATCCAGATATGACAAAATAAGTTGTTTGCCTCGTCCTATACAGTATGTGACAAAACATATTCCTACTGTATAATACCCTAAAACTGTTTTGTATACATCTAGCTGTGATGCTTTAAATCTACATCATAGTTTAAATTATCATTTACTTACTCATCGTCTATACTGCTTTATTCTGTATATATAGTGCCACAGTAGTCTGAATCCTATCCCAGGAAGCTTAGGGCACAAGGCGGGGTATACTCTGGACAGGGTGCCAATCCATCGCAAGCTTACTTCAAATTATAAAATTATGAAATGTTTCTGTAAATGTTTCTAGACATACAGTAGATAGACAAATTTTTCTATTTATGCTACCAAGAGTGATCCATTTTAGTACAGAAAACTCTAGTTCCAGAGTATGAGCATTTTCAGCTCCTTATTGATATTGCAATCACTCAGCAATCATGTTCAACAGGACATATTTATTACTGACCATTGATTTAACCATTGTTGTTGGGCTCTTTTACATCTCCTCAGTGATGTGAGGGGATCAGTCACACTACATCCAACCGGGCAACAAGCTAACAGCATACCTTTACATGAGGTATTCAACATAGGGTAAGTCAATCTGTCAATATTTTAAAAAAAAATAAAAAATTGGTTACAGAAATTGGTACGGCATGTAATTAAGCCCAAAGTCTTAGTTGTAATTATCACATTAATCACTGCACATTTAGTTTAATGTAAAAGATTGGCTTTCAGAAGCCAATGCAATAGCACTTCATCCAGCAGATCCTGAATTGTTTCAGTATTTACTGTATGTGGAGACAGTTGTCTGTATTCAAATCTTGTTTTGCACATGTTTTTACAGGGTTTTATTAAGCTGTTAATTCACTATTGTAAATAAAAAAAAATATGCCAAAAAATTTTTTTTAAAGAAAAACACTTTTCTTTACTAAGCATGAGGATTAGATTATAATCAACATCAAATGCTTCTACAATGGATGGTATTTATGTATTTGGCTTTAATTCCAATCCCATTGCACAGATTGATGACGTGGACTACAGATTCATAAATAAGAGATCAAAAAGAATTCATATTTAAAAACTACACAATCGATAAGACTTCAAAGGTGGTAGAAGGATTTACACTGCTCCTACGTACAAATCTGGAAATGCATCCATATGTGAATATGCATTGAGACACCCACATACTCAGCAGGATGCAAATCTTGTTAACAGTGTGGCTGATATGGAGATTAACAGTATTTCTCAGTGGGTGTAGGAGTGCACCCCACTATTATCCTAACACCATCGCCCCACCCCCCATCCCATTTGCTGGAAGAGCAAGGTCAATAGTAATTGGGCCTAGATAATCTTTCATGTCCCTCAATCCTAACCAACAACTCCTGCTGGACATGAATGAAAGAGGAATGCTTGGCTATCTTTCACCCAACAACACTTTCACACAAATCACTGTTAAGGAACAAACAGAATGGGTCTGTATAGTGTATAAAATATGTGGGTGGATGGGTCATGACAACAAAAAAAACATGCCGAAAGCTGCACTAAAACTTGTATAACATCTATACAGGAATCCTAAGGTTTCTATCCCTAAATTCCTTATCTGGCAAATAAAAACAATTCAAGTGAAAAGGTGAGAACTAAACTCCCGAACCGGTTCAATAAATATTTCTTAAGATAAATTGTTAGACAAACAAAACTTCTCACTAGTAGACCTTTGTGGAGTTCTTGCTTCCTGTGCAATATTCATAATGAAATAATTGTCTAATAAACAAATCCTATAATCCTTGTTGCTTTGTAATGTCTCTCTGGGCTGGGATTAACATATAAAATAGATTAAACACGCCTCAAATAAAGGCCAATTCTTTTGTTTTTGCTATACACTAAAGACATTTGAAATCAAAAGCCGAATATGAGACGACAGATCAGAATTTACGGTTTCATCTTCTGATATTTGCAGCCTAATTCATGTTTGCTTTAGCATTGGAATTAAAATTGTTTTAGGCTAACTTATTATACACAATTATTTGTTGTACTTGGTCTGGCTTTAGGATAAAGTCCTCCCATGCTTCATCTGGCGGATATTCTGTGAAGCACAACACATTTATTTAAATTCTAAAATAATGCTTGCGGGATTTGGCGCCACTCCGTGAGACCAATTGCGACCTTCCAGGAAAAAAAAATAAAAATTCTTAATGTACCAACAATGCCCACAAGGCCTCCTGCAGCATACTGTATACCCACAAAATAGCCATAACACAAGATGCAAACCACTCATCAGCAGTATGAATTAGAAGATGAGCCACAAATGTGGCTACCAAAGACTAACTTCTACCAAAGTGTATTGGGAAAAAATCTGTTAATGATGCAAAACATACTGTACAAGTTCATCAGTCAAGCAGGGTGGAGGAAAGTGTCATGGCTTGGGCTTGCATAGCTGCTTCTGGAACAGGCTCACTAACCTTTATTGATGATGGGGTGAGCATAAGGACAGTAAGGACTACTTGTCTTCTCATTGCTGTGACACTCTTTTATCCTTACTATATTCTCAGAATAGGTAAGGAGAAAAATCATTAACCAGCCATGCCTAGTTTCTCTATGACCACCAGTTTTCCCAGCAGTCGTACTGTCCAGTAAAAGTAGTGCTTTACAATGTAATATCTATAATTGGTGGATGGTAATTAGTGCGGATAGTTTTGGTGTAAGCTTGTGCAAATGCTGGAGTGTTTATACAGTGCAAAATAAATGATACTCCCAAGACATTAGTGCTGCCACACCTACAGAAGGTGTTTGTGGCTCATTACTTCATTGGCATTCTTTGAAGATGGTTGCGTGCTGAAAGCTATGCTTGAAGAAGAACCACATTAAGAAGTCCATTCTTTTTCTCAAACAGAAAGAAAAAGTAACTCCTTTTTTTTTTTTTTTTTTAAAGTAAACTGGATTTAGGCAAAATGGAAATAAAATGTGAGACCATATTTGAAACTTTCCCTAAAACAAACAGGGCTAGGTAAAAGTATTGTAGGATCAGTTTTTTGTAACAAATATATGTAAACAAAGTTAACGTCTTTTCTCATCTGACATGTTTTATGAGATCTGTTTTAAATTCACATTTATAACATATGTCAGTAATGCCTTACAGGACACACATTCAACAAGGATTTGCATAATTTGTTTCTTAATAATCATGGAAAATAAAAAGTTATTCATATTTGTATTTAAAAAAAAAAAATTCACAATATTAGTTTTTTTCATTAATGCTGTGATGCTGACTGATGAGGCCACTTTGAAATGGCAACAATGTTACACACATAATAACCTAATAAACACACATAATAAACCTTTATCCTTAAAATAAAACCCACTGATAACACTAACCACTGCTTTTGTATTTGCTACTGTAAATATGAATCGATTAATCAATCAAAATAAAAGCCTTTTTAAATAAAATTGTCTGTTGATGTTATGTTTTGTCTCTTTCTCTTAAATTCAACACAAAATAAATGTTCTTTTTAATGAACAGAACTACTTTCTAGATCTAGAGAGGACACTATAAAGACTGTTTCTTTCAAAAAGGTTCAAAGAGCGCTAAACCCTATACACATCCAAAAACTTCTTTAAAAAAAAAACCTTTTGATTTGTTTGTTTCAAGCTAATCTCATAAAGCACATTTCTGTATAGTGCGTACAGACACAGTCCACGCACAATATGGTTGACTGTCAGTGTACCAAACATTAACAATATTTATTTCTAATAATACAAATTGCAAAATGATTGTCACCATTTCAGTCAATTCACACTGGACATGTCCTTACGGATTTCTCGAGAGATTAAAATGAAGTTTTTACTAAAATAGAGCTAAAGCATAACGCAAGAGAACAGCAACAAATGGGCCAGGTTTGTAGGTGTCAAGTGTATAAAGAAACACCACAAACCATCGTAGTTGGCTCACCTCTTCGAGGAACGACTTCACATTTTTTTTATGTGTATTGTAGATATTTGTCCCTTTAATCGTTCCCACTTCAGCCTGTTTTTAGCACTGGCAAGATCGAGGTGGCCCTCTAGCTCTCTCTGTAGCATCACCATCAGTAGCTGACTGTTATAAATACAGCATTCTAATGGTAACTTTATGATGTTGCCTGTGTGAGTCTACAACCCTCCTGGGGCCACTTACCTATAGACATCCGTTCCTTGCCCTCCCCTTCTTGCCTCACACCTCTCTTTTGCTCTCAATTTTCTTCTCTCTCTCTCTTTCTTGCTCCTTTCCATTCCTGAATTACGGCCTGACTGAAGAAAGACAGGAGCAGTAAATTTTCCTCTCGCACTGAATAATTCATGGTGAGGCCTATAACACGTAAATAACAGATGAGGCCTCTGGTTTAAAAGATAAAAGCTAGAAAAGTGTGGGGCTAATTGACCATGATGCCTGTCTAATAGAGAAATATTTGATTGTGGTTTTTGGTAGAGGTTGGGTATGGAATGGAGAGAATAGTGAGCAATGGATTCAGAGCTGTATATTATAAAGTTCTGATAAAGCACAAACCATACAACAGGTTCAGTTCGAGTGTTTGGACATAGGAACATGACCACTTGATTCTCACCCATGCTGCAGTGACTGCTGTGTTGTAATATACAGACTTAATGGATGTTTCCATCACATAATTGTTTTGTCTTGCAACCTATATTGCACAGCTGAGATGATAAATGGAGATAAAACAAGGCCATTAATATGGTGTAAAGAAACCAGGACAGAGTGAATAGAGTACATGGGGTTCACTTAATGTTCTCTGTTTCAGTGATGTTCTTATGTGCAATATAAATGTGTAACGAATATAGGAACCACTGTAGGCCAACTACAGACCATGGAGGCCAATGGTGACCATTATATTTATAATGGTGACCATTTTATTTATTCCCATTTTGTACATCTGTGGTAGGACCTATGGTCAACATTTACGCACTACAGGCAATCAGGGAATGCCAATTATTGGATTGTGGGAGGAAACCCACCAAGCATGAGAAGAACATGCAAACTTCATACACACAGACCCAGCACGGCATCATACACAGGATTTAAAGGAGCAAGGCTCTCATGGGCCACCTGTTTAACTGCTTAACGAAAATAACATCAACCCCGTGGTGGTTAGGCATGTGGACATGGTCAAAACACTCTGCTGAACCTCAAACCAAGCATCAGAATGGGGAAGAAAGGTGATTTAATTGAGACTTGAAACGTGGCATGGTTGTTGGTGCCAGATGGGCAAGTATTTCTGAAACTGCTGATCTACTGGGATTTTCTTGCACAACCATCTCTAGGGTTTACAGTGAATGGTCTGAACAAAGGAAATATCCAGTAAGCAGCATGGGCTCACCAAAATAAGACCATACAAAACTAGAAAAAAACATTTCCTGGGCTGATGAGTCTCGATTTTTTTCTCAAATAAAATAAATAACATGAATTCATGAATCTGTCCTGACTTGTATCAAAGGGTTCAGCTTGGTGATGGTGGTGGTGTGGTGTAATGGAGTGGGAGAGATTTTCTTGGAACATTTTCAATCCCTTCAAACCAAATTACTGTAGAATTGTCCACATGCACATGTCTACCTGAACATTGTCCATCATGTCCATCCCTTTATGACTGCAGGTTGACGTGCAATGTTACAAAGGTACTTGAAACTCACCTCAAAGTTTTTTTCTTGGATGTGACAAGAAGTGTACTCAAATGGCCTCCACAGTCACCAGATCTCAATCCAATAGAGCATCTTTGGGATGTGGTGGAACGGGAGATTCACGTCATGGATGTACAGCCGACAAATCTGCAGCAAACTGCGTGATGCTATCATGTCGAAATAGATCAAAGAAATTTAGCACCAAATGTTTCCAGCACATTGTGACATCTTTGACCCAAAGATATAAGGCAAGTCTTAAGGGAAAAGTAAGTCCAACTTAGTACTAGTAAGGTTTATATAGTGACCGCACACTTGTATTTCCTGTACATATAATGTTTTTAAGAAAGCTTGGCATACAAGTATCTGGCTAAAATGGCACATGTTTGGGTCTAGGTTTTTTCTTTTAATTATTTGAGGAGTGATATAAATATTTGGAACATAAAAATAACTGCAGATATAAACACAGATTATTGGGTTATGTCTCCAGTGTTACCACATATATGTCTCACTCTATCTCTTTTCTTTCCTCCCTTCTCATTTTGGCTTTTTTCTCTCTGCCTGTCTCTGTCATCTATGCTGGCCTAATCATCACGACCTGAAGCACGTCCGTTTGACCTCCCGCTTCCGGAAAGAGTTGAAGAAGAAAAAGAGACAGGGATTTGGCCCTTAGCCAGAGTCTCTTGTAAGGGCAATGAGGGCGAAATGGCAGGGCGGAATGAAAGAGTCAGAGAGAGCTAGAGAGAGAGAGAGAGAGAGAGAGAGATCTGCAACATTAATAGATGCTTATCTGACTCTCATCGTCACCCTGAGAAACACCATAAGCAACATGTCTACTAAGATAAATAAAGAAGGGGAAAAAAGCAGTGCACAGGGCCTTCAGATCGATCCGGGTTTTAGGAGCTCTGCTCTGACCTTTCTCACTGATAAGATGGCTATGAAGGTTAGATGTGGCCGGGATGAAAGGCCCACTGTTCTCTCTCTCTCTCTCGCTATCCTCTACCCCCAGGGCTAAAAGAAACCCGAGCAGCCCTCTGATGAGATGACGAGTGTCAGCTTGACCTTTTTTGTAATGCATCGCGGGTCAAAAGTTGGAATACTTCCCATCTCCATCTCCATCTTCATCTCTGTCTCATAAGTCGGCATGCCTGTTCACTTATTTGAGGCATTCGAGGGACATGCTTAAAGTGTTACATCAACATTGTGTTTACTAGAACTTCGTACAGCTGTTTTGAAGCATTTTTATTATGATAAAATAAAATTAAAATTAAATGAAAATGTAAAAAAAAAAAGGAATTGACATAAACATTAGTAAAAGCTTAATCAAGACCAAGGGACATACAGTAGCTTCACATCCAGATATGCAACAACATTAACACCTGGAAAGATAGCCAACCAAATAAATTAATTAATAAATAAACAGGAAGTCAGATTAGGTCCTGAGAGCCTCTATATGTCAACTTCTCTCTCTCTCTCTCTCTCTCTTCACTCTCTCTCTCTCTCTATCTTCTATATTGCAGCCTTTCTAAAAGCACTTGTCTGTTTTCCTCTGCAATAGTTGGGAGCAATAGTGCAATAGCTCCTTCAGGCTCTCTATATAAATACTGTTTAGTGGTAGAAGAAGATTTGGAAAACTGCTCCATCCTGCCAGTGGAGAATTGGAGGAAAAAGCTCCACTGAGTCACTAAACTGCCACTGAGGCTAACAATATTCTACAAGTGCAGCTGTGTTGCCACTTCTGCTGTACCACTATAGAAAAAAGTATGTCTAAGAGCGCATACACTATAAGTCTAAGCATGGTTTGGAAAAAAGTTTTAAAATGGTTGCCATAAGCCTTAATACTGTGGATGTTTATAAAAGCATTAAATCAGCCTTCATATACTGTAAACTATATACATAAGGAAAATGTTTATAGGTCGGCATGTTTATAGGAAGGGCATAGGCCTACATTTATATAGACCTTTATATAGATTTTATGAAAGCCTTATGTCGGATGTCACAAAGACTATACTCAAATTCATAAAAGTGTTCATAGGGCTGACATCAGCATACATAAACATTTATAATATCACTTTTTATTCTATAAAGGCATCACATTAGCTGTCACACTAGATTATATTTAATTCAGGGCTCATAGGGCTGACACAAGAACATGTTAACATTTAAAAAAAAGGACTTATAATCAGCTGTCATAAAGATTGTACTTAAGGAAAGTGTTCATAGGGCTGATATTAACATATACAAATATTTATGAAATCACTGTTAATACCAAAAATGCATTCATATAGGACACATAAGCCTACATAAACAGAAAAACACTTGCAATGCTATAAGGGAATTACATTAGCTGTCATAAACACAGTAAAGTGCATGGGTCCATAAAGCTGACATACAGTAAGCCTGCAAAAATCTTAAGAGGCTGACATAGGCCTACATAAATCTTAAAAGCTCCTTCTATACAAGTACAGGCAATACATAAACTATTATAAAGTCTACGCTGTAGGTAAATGTTTGTAGGGAAGTCATAAGCCTAAATAGACTTAAAAAAACACTTAAATTGTGTTGGTGTGATCTGTCATAAAGACATGTATGCATAAGAACACTGTTCATAGGTCTGACATAAGCCTGCATATGTAAAATTATATAAGCAGTCATAAAGCCTATATTTAAAAACAGTGTTCATTGGACTAACATTACCCTACAGTATAATATAAATACATATTATTCCATAAAAATATTATATAAGCTGTGATAAAGCCTATACATAAGAACAGTCTTCATACGGTTGACATAAGCCTTCATAAACATAAACACATATTATTCCATAATGACATCATATCAGCTGTCATAAATCCTTAAGAACAATGTTCATATGGTTGACATAAGTGTGCATAAACACTTACTACTCCATAAATGCCTTGTGTTAGCTGTTATAATCACTATGGTTAAGATCAGGGTTCATTGGGCTGACACAAGCCTACATAAATCTTTATATGATGTTTCAATGCCTTAAAGAATTCATAAGTGTATATAGTTTTTTATGTATGCTAATGTCAGCTATATGTACTGGAACACCACATATACTGTACAGTTTCCACACTTGTATTGACTTATCATCAGGCAATTACAGAATCAGGTTAAACCAACAAACAGACAGTTAAATAAATAAAATGACATAAAAATATACAATTTCACAATACATAAAACAGAACCCTCTAGAGAGCCAGGCCCAGACTGAATCATTACAGACTTTCATCCAGGGAGTGCGTTTGAATATTTTGGCACTGTCCTGGATCTGAGCAGCGCGAGCCAAGTTCCATCACGAGACACTGTGCAGGAGCTGCAGCGAGCCCGTGTGGAGAACGAGTGCAAACAGAACGTGGAGTGTAATTGGAAAAGACACCAGGTGGATAGAAAGATGGATCAGCCCCCTGTTTGGGGTTCGTCCCTCGAGTTTTTACTCTATTAACACTGTCACTTTTATCATCTGTGCTGCACCTGGCGTGAGTTAATCACACTCTACAGGCTGTACTTAATTACCCTACACAGGTAGCCTGCATACAAGTGTGAATCTGCTGTTTTGCATGACCGAAGACACAGCTCAGGGAACAGATACCATAATACAGTACATCATGTAAAAGAACCTATACAGTCTTCATGAAGCAATTTTATCAAAAATGAACACATGCTCTCGCATACAATACACGTAAGAGAGTGCACAGTGCAAAGACAATTATCGCATCATTGTCGAAGTCTTGCTTCTGGTCAGAGGGTGGTTAATTTTCTTTAAGAAAAATTCTGACAGTAGTCCTAGTGCCTATTTGTGTTCTCGTTCAAGTACATTATTGTTTCTATAGTAACCGCTCATTCACAGGAACTTGCTCAGCAGCCATGTCACATAATATGAGGCCTAATAATAGATCGATTTAAAATCCTGTTGTTATTTAACAGTGAAGTTGTTCATATGGTAAGGTTGTCTGTGAGAGAAAGTTAATATAAGCAGTCTCCTGTGTCTGCACTGAATACTTTATTAACTCCATAAAAGGGACAAAGTCAGACTAGTGAAGAAAGAATTGTTCAGTGGTTTCAACGACATTGAAGGTAACTTTAAGCAGATAAAAATACAGTAACTCAGCGTTCTTCTGAGCTTTCTTCATTACATTACCATGTCCACATCTATGAATATTTTCCTATGAAATCATGCCTTAAAGCTTAGTGTATAGCATTGTCACCTTGCACCTCCAGGTTCTGGGTTTGATTCCTGCCTCGGGTTTGTGTGCATGGAGTTTGCAAGTTATTCCCATGCTTGGTGGGTTTCCTCTGGGTAATCAGGTTTCCTCCTACAGTCCAAAGACATGCAAATTAGCCTGATTGGTGTTCCCAAATTGCCCGTAGTATGTGTGTGTGCTCTGTGATGGATTGGCACCCTATCCAGGGTGTACCCTGACTAAGTGTGCCCTAAGTGCCCTGGGATTGACCCCCCTCCCACAGCCCTGTCTACAAAATAAAGCGGTATGAGTGAGTGAGTGAGTGAGTGAGTGAGCATGCCTTAAGTGTGTGATTCCTTTTAATGTATACAGTGGTTTCTTGTTTGAGTCAGGGAAGCATGCTTATGGATGCTTATTAGCAATGTGATAATGTGATTGTATGTTTGTTAGAAATAATAGTAAAAATAATAGAAGAACGTTATCTCTAGATTGTAAAACATCAATACTTAGCAAGAACTGCAATTTTAAAAGTGAAAAGCATCTCTTGAAATGCTTTCATCGCTTCAGCCGATGGTAACTAGAAGAATGGATTTTATCTCTGTTTGCTCAGTCCGTACTGCAAAGATCATTCGAAATTCAGTTTGGATGGATTGATCGTGAGCCTCGTTTATTATCATTCCTGACATGCGGTCCTGCAAAGACTCCTTCGCATGTCAAAAGAGCTGTCACTTTAGACAAATGCTATGACTTTTTCCAAGTCCACCTGACCATCAGCGCCAGTCTGGTGAGCATCAGGTTTGGGAGAAAAAAAAAGGCAGAGTCTATGAGCAGAGAAGGAACACTCGTGTGAAAAGACTTGCAAGAGGAGAGCGGAATGAAGAAAAGGAGTGGAGAAAGTGCGAGACAGGAGCGCTATGAGTCAACACAAGCTTCACTGGTGACGGGAGGGTGGAGAGGACGGAGAGTGAGAGACAGAAAGACAAAGAGAGAAGGAGGTGTGCAAAAGAGAGCGAGGTGAGGAAAAAAAAAAGACAAGAGGGGAAGAGAAAGAAAATCAATATTTCAGCAGCGTGACCACTCAAGCCACTGCCAATGACAGCAAACATCATGAAAAGATATGGGAACAGGGACAGGAAAGAAATGAAAAAGATAAGAGAACAGTAAAGTGAATGACATCTGAAGCCATTTCCTACGGGGCCTGCCATTCGGTGCCGATTTTAAAACTTTATAGTTACGCAGAGAGTTAAATTTCCATTAGTTGGAGAGGAAATTTAAGTTCTCTGTCTTGAGGGACTTCTGCGGCATGACGTAAAGTGCTCCCTAACAGCATGATGGATGGGATCCGCGCAGCTCATAAACGGAGGCAACCTAGGTCAGCGGTGCTGCTGATAGCGAGGACCTGATGGAGAAAAATCTTGTGTCTGTACACATCCTTTAAACTGTTTTTTATTCCACCTGCTTCACGAAGAGTATGGATACACTGAATCTGAAAGTCCTGCTTTGAATCAGAGATGAGTTACACAAATAGTTTAGGATTGAATACAGAAATTGCAGATTTGAGCACTGTTCCAGTGTTGTGCAAGACTTACACACACAGGATGGGGTTTGCCAAAAAGAGAGCAGCATCTCACTTATGTAAGAGTCTAAACCTAAATTTATGCACATTTTTCTCTTCTTGATATCGGCTCAGGCACGCCGCGGTATTAACTTCTGCACCACTGTCTGACAGATTGACGTTAATTACAATGTCATACTGATATAAAACTAAAACTATCAAATGCTCGAAACGCTATGTTAAGGCATTTAAGTTGGATACTTAATAGAAAACTATTAATTAAATAATTAATAATATTGTCAAGTCCACAAAAAGGTCGATTTTCACACAGAAAAAATGCGAAGAAGAAACATCTTAATCAGTGACATTTTTATCCCAGGGGGTAAATATTTTAGGAATAAAATTATAAACAACTTTTATGTAAATTGGTATGGAGACTTATCAGATGGTCATCTTATTCTTTCGATTATGACAAAGTTTTCTTTATACAACATCACATTGATTTACATTGCCATTCTTATTATTTTAACAGCAAATTAAAAGTGTTATAAAACACTAATTACTTTACATACAGTGCTGTTTAAAAGTCCTAAGCCCCCTCATTAAATAAAATGATGTAGATTAAATAATAGAAATGTATTGCCACAGGCTGCAAAGTGCTTAAAAATACAATTTTAAAAAAAGGTTGTTTATGTAAGAACCTCAGCAGCATCCTCATTTCCCCTCTCGTCTGTTCCAACCACTCAGCATTCATTATCACCAGTATACTGACCTGTCATTATACCGTACAAACAATTTAAATAATGCCGAACTACAGTCTCATTACGTCCAACATAGAGTTATTAAATTATCATAAGTTGGATCAAGTGTTATTTTATAACCCTGTTTAGTAATTCTCTTGGAAGCCATAATGTGGGTGTAGAATAATAATTGTTGGCAAGAAAGTTTATGTAATCATGATAATAATTTTTTGCAATAACCTACATTACAGTAAGATACTATTAGTCTCTTTAGTAGTACCAGTGGAAGCATCTTACAGAAGACGATGGTTTTGGCCCTTAGTCCTAAGGAGTTGGAAGGAGTTGCGTCATGGAAGGCATCCAGTGAAAAAAAACCTGCGCCCAATTAACTTATCCAACAGTTAGTTCTGACCGAGCAGTCTCATTGGACAAGGGGCATCCTACGAGTTGTAATAATGGACAATAACACCAATGGGATAAGTAACTATATGTAACACTCGGCATCCCAGGTGTTCTACAATAGTTACTTTTGGCCTCGGCATGGGCGAAAGTAAGTCGGTATAGAACGCAATACTTGTGAAGAAGCAGCTACCTGCCAAAACCCACATTGAAATGTTAACACAGACACGTTTTAGCTACAAAACACATCTGATAATGTTATGTCATTCTAAACAACACTTTGTCCACTTATATATGTACTCAATTTGTTATTGCCTTCATATTGTTTTTAATTATGCCTAAGTCGACCTAAAAGCTAACAAGTTCCTAACACAAGGCAGGAATCCCAAATCCCTCTTTAGACCCTAACCGAGGGCACCTGGAGCCTATCCCAGGAGGCTTAGGGCACAAGGCAGGGTACACCCTGGACAGGGGGCCAGTCCATTGCAGGGCACACACGCATACACACACTCATTCACACACTATGCGAACACCAATTAGCCTAACTTGCATATCTTTGGACTGTGGGAGGAAACCGGAGTACCCCAAGGAAACCCACCAAGCATGGGGAGAACATGCAAACTCCATGCTCACAGAGACAGGAATCAAGCTTGGCTGGGAATCGAACCCGGACCCTGGAGGTGCAAGTCGACAGTGCTAACCACTACACCACCGTGCTGCAGAACTTATTTTCAGAGCTGATATCCTACAGGGGCATAAGTTGAAAAATAAAGAGAAAACTTTCCTCATCTTTTGCTTACATAGTACCCAGTAAGAATTTAATACTAATTTTCACCCCTGTCGTATCTTCAGCACTAGATCTGCAGCCTCATGTCCACAACCGTGCTGATAACCAGCACAACAGCACTGATATTGCTTAAGTCTATCAGATGATCTGCTGGTGGGGCAATTCTTAACACAAGTGGCTAAATAAAAATTAACAAAAATATGATGTTTATTGTAATGCCTTCCCCTTTTCTTAAGGTGACCATTTTCTATTTTATGATTTCATTCTAGTAGAATTGAAATCACCTTTTTAGAAATGTTCTTAATGTATGGTATATGATCAGCCAGGGCACTGTTGGGTTTCTGTATGTAGAGTATCGTGACTCTGTGTGTAGTAGCTGCTAGGAGGGGCGATGGCAAAAGGGAGGGGTAAGAGCCCCCTGTTGGACAAACAAATCACACCTCTCCAGAATAGCATTTGTACAGATTATCTCTAAAAGACAGCACATCCACTGTACTATAAACCTGCTTTTGATAGTAAAACATCTTATGAAACTGCCACAGTAAAAATTATAACATTTAGCCCTAGTAGGCTAAGCAAAAAATAAAAATGGCATACTTATGAAAAACTGTAAATTCCTAAAGCCTCGAGTGTCTACTTCCATATGAGCCACCAAGCACTACTGGGCATTACAAATCAATTCAATGATAACCACGGCACCCTCAAAACAGATTTTGTAGCTTTTGGTGTAAAAAAAAAAAGAAAGAAAAAAGAATAATAGTAATCAAGACCTTTTGTTTTAAAGTGCACATGGGACATTTGAACAATTTGAATAAGGAGCACAGAAAGCAACTTGAGCACATGCATAACCCAAGTCTGAACATGAGCAACGAAATGCATGACTGTCGTGTTACAGCACAGCATGTGCGTGAACCTGGTGTTATTTATTTCTTTTTTCTTTTTTTCTTTTGTGTGGTGGTGGTGTAAATATTAGGACGGGCCTGACAGTGATGGAACGGGTGATTTCAAGCTCCACCATTAACAGAAGGAAATAGAAGATCTTCTTAAGGCCTAAGGATAGTACTTTTTTATGAGATATTCATTGCAGAAGCTACATCAACCTGTCGAGAACTACCGCAAAACCCATAGTCCCTTTCCCTCCTTCCCTTTTATCACTCTGCTCCCCTCTCTCCCTTATTCACTCCAAGCCTATCCCCAAGTGTTTTTTTTTCCTCCAAACACTATCAATAGAGAGCATCTAGTACTGTAATGGATTATGCAATAATACAAGGGTGAGACGCATTATTTAAAACTGAGGTAATAAACGAAGCAATGTGCAGATCATACCTGCATATTAGAGTAAATAGTGTTTATAGGAGGACTATTGCACATGCTACAAGGTTACGGAGTGCAGGCAAGGCAGGATCGGAATACATTCTGAGCTGAATCAAGATTTAAGGATTGCATAGAAACTTTTAAAACAAGAAAGCATGTTTTTTTCTCTCTTATTCTCTCTCTCTGCACTGAAATAAACGAAAAGATTTGGAGTTTACTCAGAGGACTAGGTTGCAGTCATTATAATTACCTGGCTTATGAGAAAGGAAGGCTTATTCAAGTTCCAATAAAAGTGGAAAACATATATATATATATATATATATATATATATATATATATATATATATATAAAGAGAGCAAGCGAGAGAGAGAAAGAGAGAGCGAGAGGCTGGATGTCAAGCTGAACTGCCATGCTTCACTGAGCACACCTCTCCACCATATCCATGTTCCATCCTCTTCCCCAGCGTTCATCAAAGACTAGCAGGATGCATTAACATTTCCCATCAACCTCAGAGGCCACTCTATCCTTGAAGTCATCCACCAACCATCATCGTACGACTTGGCCCAGTGACCGTGCCTCCTATCTGCAATATTTCACTGCCGCTTCAAAATGCTGGCATGGAGCATCAGGGGGAGGAGACATGGGTGGAGATACTCAATGGGTACAACATGATGATATATCAACTGTAAAGCTAAATTATTGCCAATAAGATTTTATTCACAGCTCAACTGCAAGACAAACTGCAGCTTGTGCCATTTGCCATGGGTCAGAGAACTGCATAATTCTGTGCTAATAAGTCTTATTCAAAGCATAAGATGACAGCACACATACACCCGGATATAAACGGCTCAGGCTACCTTACTGGTACAGTGAGTGAATTGTATTTTGCACAAAAGCAGAATTTTTTTTCTTTCACTCAATGGTCTACTGGGATACTGCCACCCAGTAATGCTTTCTTTTTGGCACCCAATAAAGAAAGCAGATCAACCTATGAATACAGAATGATCGCTGCCTGGAATAGGTGTCTCAACTTTTTTTTTTTACCTTTATTTCAGTCAAGGTGAATGGAGAACAGTTTAAGTTTGTTAATATGAAATATAATCGACCAGTGTATATACTGCTTGGTGAATAATACTAATGTACAGTATCTCACAAAAGTGAGTACACCCCTCACATTTCAGCAAACACTTTATTATATGTTCTCAAGAGACAATAGTTCAAGTTCAAGTTCAAGTTCAAGTAGGCTTTATTGTCATTACAACCATATACAGTTAGTACACAGTGAAACGAAACAACGTTCCTCCAGGACCAAGGTGCTACATGCAACATAAACTTACAACATAAATTAACAGAGACACTAAACTAGCTAACCAAGAGGCCTAGTTAACTGGCTAGCAGAGACAGGACAGAGAGATCTAACATAAATTACAACATAAATTAACAAAAACTAACTAGCTAAGTAACATTTTTACAGACAACATAAAGTGCACGTGCAAATGTGCAAACAAGAGCAATACTGAAGAAATGAAAATTGGATATACTTTAAAATAGATAATAGTTGTCAATGTGCGGCTTGTATAACAGTACAGATATCCCGTCCTCTAACAATTACTGAATGAAAAGGCGCAGTGGCTTTGTTTTGAAGATAGTGATTGCAATCCGTTGCAGGGTAGGGGGTGTTGGGGGGGTCATTTTTCCAGTAGATGTTCAAAACATGTTTGCGTCAGTGAATAGCCAACCACAGTGAATTTGCTTTTTTTTCTTTTTGAATTTTGTGAAAAATTTAGTGAGGACAGAACTATCGGTCACAATAAGGTTAGCAAGGACGGTAGCAAGAAGAAATTGAAACCACTTACAGTTTAGTTTTTAAAGTAGCCGGTGCCAAAATAAATCATAAATTAAAGTTAACTGTGGTTTAATGTCTATTCATTTCATATTTTACTTCATTTACATGTTTTTCATTTACAATATGATTCAAGTGTTGGAAATTGGTACAATATTTCCAAGGAGAAAAAGGAGTACCTTTCTGGTCATGGAACATTTTTTTTTTTTTTATTTAAAAGGATGCACACAGATGAAGTGTCAATTCTCTCCATCCATCCTTCCATCTATCCATCCTTTCATCTTTTCATGCATCCATCCATAACTCCATTATCTATACTGCTATATCCTAGGTAAGGTCACAGGGGACCTGGAACTTATAGGGTACAAGGCTGGGTAGACATTGGATGAGGTTTCAATCTCTTATAGGGAACACACACTTCATAGTCAAATGCATACATAATAAGCACTTTGTAAACATTAGTCAACCCACAAGGCATGTGTTTGAAATGTGAGATGAAACCAGGAGAGTAACCAGGAAAAACCCAGAGGAGAGAATATCAAAGTGTGTGTGTGTGTGTGTGTGTGTTTGTGTGTGTGGCTGGGGTCAGAGCACAGGGTCAGATATTAAATGGCAGACAGGGTTAAGGGCCCTGCTCAACAGCGGTAAATTGGCGGAACTGGGGCTCGAACGGCAAACCTTCTGATCAGAACCTTTAAAAGATCCTTTACGCTGAGCCGCCACCACCCCTTTAAAACTATCCTTGTAAAATGCACAGAAAAAAAATAATAATTCCACAAAATCAAAAGCACATACTGTATATATCATAGCCACATAGAACTGAGCTGAGGAATTTTATTTCATAAATATCTGTGTAGAAAAAGACCAACATCTACAGTACCTTTGGGGCTTCTGGCAATATTTCTTCATAAAGCATTGAAAATCAAAGAGAAAGATATCAAAAGCTGCCAAATGGCCTCAAATCAACCTACATATGAAGCTACCTTGCGAGCGCATCAATAATATATAGGTTTCATAGAGCAGAGAAGTACATAAAGAGGAAATCATGTGATTAAGAGGAAAAAAAAATCTAGCTGGAAAGTAAACTCTCAGTAAAGCTGGGCTGCACGTTCGCAGCCTGTCATGTTGGTAACAGGACTTTGAAGTCGTATGTCAGCAGCCGGAGCCGAACTCACTTCAGAGGCTGACTGCTCTTTCAAGTTTTCATTGAGTGTCCAGTTGTGGGAGCAGCTGCTGTGCGGCAGATAACCCACATACTGTCATAACATGCTATCAAACTGCACAACATCTTCATGCTGGAAATAACCAACACACTGCCATGATACAATACAGTACTATTAAATTCCACTGCTAGTTTGTGCAAAGAACAACCGAAAATCTTTTAATAATTTATTAAGTTGAACTGGATACAGTACATGAAAGGAATACGATACAATATTGACGTGCTGTTAAAGGCAGGACTGAAGTGGAGGATAAAGACACATCGATGCCATTTATGTGTCTCCTAAATTTAAGAACGAGTGTTAACCCATGGCCCCCTATGCACCTCCACCATGATGAATTGTTCTATTCTTTGAATGCTTGCTGATGTTACAAATCTTCCATAGTGTTTTTTGTTGTTATATATTCTTAATGATAATTAATAAACTTCATGTCTTTCAGTTATGTTCAATTCTCACTTACATGATACTGTTTAACATAAAATTTCAGGAATGTAAGAAATAGTTCTTCTACAAACATTTGTGAAAGAAAGCTCTTAGGAGGTTAGTGAATTCCAGTGGAAGGCCACGCAAAAAAAAACAACCTTCAGATTAGCTTAAGTACGTACAGTAACAATATGTTGAGAGCTTTATGGAATGAGTTTGAGCGATGAATCCAACCCCTTACATGACTAAATGTAAAGCATCGGATGCCGCCACTGAACTCTAGAACAATGGAGACCAGTTCTCTGGAGTGACAAATTATGTTTTGTTGCCTGGCAATCCGATGGAAGAGTCTGGGTTTGCCGGTGGCCAAGAGCTGGGCTTGGCCCCTTAGTTCCATTGAAAATAACTGTTAATGCTTTAGCTTACAGTACCAAGACATTTTGGACAATTTCATGCTCCCAACTTTGGGAACTGTGTGGGGATGCCCCCCCCCCCCCCCCCCACCTCCTGTTCCAACATGACCAGCGCACAAAGAAGGTCCATAAAGACACGAATGAGTGAGTTTGGTGTGGAAGAACTTAACTGGTCTGCACAGAGTCCTGACTTCAACCTGATAGAGGTAAATGAGATGAGTAAGAGGGGAGACTTAGAGCCAGGCCTTCTCGTCCAACACCTTACATTTTGACCTTCTGATCTTCTAGATGAATGGTAAAATCCTGAATCCCATAAACACATATTTGGCAAAAATTATTGCTATTTATGGTATAATATATTACACAAACACAAACTATTAAGACATTTATTTATTTATTTAAAAAACCATACAGTAGTTTACCCACCTCTTCTTCACCACTACTGCCCTGATTATAGGTCAATACATTTACAATAAATATTGCAGAATGTCGAGAAACAAATTAGCTCTTGTTATCACTTTTATAACAAGGGACACTGGTGGCTCAGTGGTAGGTGTTTCACCTGCCATAAGGAAGGTCCGGGTTCGATTCCCAGCCAGTGCCCAAACCCCTCAGCCACTGGATGCAGTGCCGGTCCCAAGCCCAGATAAAATGGGAGGGTTGCATCAGGAAGGGCATCCGACGTAAAACCTCTGCCAAGTTGTTGTGCGGACCGGATATTCCGCTGTGGCGACCCCTTGCTGGGAGCAGCTGAAAGGCCAACAGCATCACTTGCTTTATAACAGCTCTAAACCACTTTACATTTACATACTTTTTCATCTATCTTAAGGTTAATTAAATACTTACAAAAAAAAAGAAGGAAAAAAGCTCAGCTTTGAAGAAAATAAAAAACACAAAGTCCAGTTTTACTTTTGATAATTGCAAATAGCAATGGACAGTTGTCACACCTACAGCATAGAGGGTTCGATTCTTGCATCATGTCAGTGGATGGAGTTGCATTGCATGCACTTCTTGTGCTTTGTGTGTTTCCTTCAGGTGCTTTGGTTTACTCCCAAAGTCATGCAGGTTAGAAAAACTGGCATTTCCAAATTGGCTGTAGTGTGTTTGCTTGCAATGGATTGGTACCTTGGATTGGTGCACCTACTCATGTGCCTGTACTGGATAAGCAGTATACAGAATGGGTGATTATGGTACAGTACATGATTATAGCTTGTGTGTGTGTGTTTTTTTCCATACTCTGATAACAATCTAACTGACTATTTCTTTTTTTTTTAGCTCTATTCAAAAGAGGTGTTCTCTTTTTATATTATTTTAATTACTGAAGACTTGTTTACTTGTTACATCTGCAGAAAATTGCCATCACCTTTTATAACAGAGTATTATCCTACATACTACGTTTAATGGTGATGCCATTTATTAAGGGAACGAGTCAATGAATATAAAATTCCAGTATTCATTACATATGGCAACATCTCTATTCCCATTTTTGAATAGTACTGGAACAGTTAAAGAACATTCAGAGAAATCATGTACCAATTAAAAATCATATATCCTAAGTCTTTCCATATGTTATAATTAAAGGGAGAGATTATAGTAGGAGAAATGTGGGTAGTACAATATCTCTGACAGCCTAGCCTGCATTATCTTTTAATTAGATTCACATGGTATTGCAGTGGTGGATCATCTGGTAGGTCTTTCTCACAGACCTCTCCTTCTGGGATGCTGTTTAGAGAAAAAGCTCATTTTCGAGTTAAAATGGTTTTCATTTATATTTTAAGATAAAAAACAGAGAGGAAACACAAAAGGAAATGAGCTTGTTCTCTATACCTAGTAATTAAGAAATAATGTTTAAGATAGGAGTTTAACAGATTGTGTCTTTTAAACCTACAGTTTTAGTTAGACTATCCAGCCAAGGCAAACGCAAACACTCCAATCCTGATATACAGCCAGTATATATATATATAAAAAAAAAAAAGTTAGTACCCCCTCTTGTGTGGTTTTGTGCAAAAACATAATAAATGTCATCTGGTCGTAGCTGGTCTCGGTATTAGGCAAATACATCCTGAGGAACAACATATCATTTTGTTTTTACTGTGAAATTATTTAGTTAACAAAAATTAAGCCAAAAAGTAAAATTGTCAATACTAAGTACCCCCCTGAGTGCTTTCACAGAATTTAAGTTCTGCTAATCATCAGCCTTTGATTAATTGACCATCAGGTGTGCAAACCTCTATTCAGTAAAAGCAGAGATTTTGGCAGTTTGCTGGTCTAGAGCATTCAACACAATGTCAAGAGAAGCAATTGTTGTTTTCACATCAATCTAAAAAGGGTTATAAAACCAAACCATTTCCAAACAATTTGGAGTTTAACTTTCGACAGTGACAAAGATTATTTACAAGTGGAAAGCATTCAAGCCACTTCCCAGGAGTGGACGTCCAAGCACATTCACCCCAAGGTCAGACTATGCAATGGTCAGAGAATTACAAAACACCCAAGAGCTACACATCCAACCATCCAGTCCTTACTGTTAAATGCTAAATGTTAAACTCCATGACAGCACAATTATAAGAAGATTGAAATGTTTGAAAGGGTTGCCAGGAGAAACCTCTTCTGTCTAAAAAGAATGTGGAAGTATGACAGAGGTTCGCAAAACTGCATCTGAAAAAAACACAAGGCTTCTGAAAAAATGTCCCATGGACAGATGAGACTAAAGTAAAGTTGTTTGGCTTTAATGCCCAAGCACAACTGTCAAGCATGGTGGTGGAGGGAAGATGATTTAGGCTTGTTTTGCAGCCACAGGACCTGCGCACTATACCAGAGTATTCAAGAGTCACTTGTGAAGCCTGACAGCAAAAACTTGGTCGAAATTGGGTGATGCAACAGGACAATGATCCAAAGCACACCAATTAATCACACCAGTTAAATAATCAAGGTTTTTTTAACACCCTAGTCAAGTTTAGACCTTTACCCTACTGAAATGTTGTGGCAAGATTTTTTAGAACTGTGCATAAGCGAATGCCCAAAAAACCTCAATGAACTGAAACAATATTGTATGAAAAGATGGGCCAAAATTTCTGAACAACAACGTAAGAGACTGATAAAGTCACACAGGATTTCTGTACAGTAAGTTATTGCTGCTAAAGGTGGATCTACAAGCTAGTAAATCATGGGAAGTACTTTGAAAGTATTGCCCACAATTTTTGTTCATTTTGGCCAGAAGTAAAAAAAAAATTATATGTTGTTGTTGATCGTCTGAATTGTATTTGCCAAATACCAAGACCCACTAAAGTGAAAGATTTTAATTATGTTTTTATACAAAATTAAAAGAGGGTGTACTAACTTTTGCACATGAACGTATTAATAGTCATATTATAAAACATGCAGTACACTGAATTACTTAGCTGTCACACAAAAAATAATTGCATGTGGGAAAAGCCTTCCTTGATCATGTTAACATACAGAGACATTATTGGCAGTAAAATCATGCTACAATAAAGCATGTTAATAGACATTAAAGAAAATTCTCAGTATCTCAAGTTAAAACGGGAATATTTATTTTCATGAATCCGTTTTCTCCACTGATGATGTAAACAGAATGAAATTATTTTCAATGTTGCTGGTGTATCATTAGAGATTGTATAATCTGAGATGGAGAACAAATTCACTTACTTTCTGTTAGAGAATTTAGCCAAGAGTTCATGGAATCATATTATACAGCATGACAAATAATCTCATAAGTCATAAACAAGCTTTCTCATCAAGTGTAATGGATCTGATCTGATCTTTTTTTCTGTCTTGACATTACACATGCAACATAAACAGTTCCTCTGTAATTGTTTAAACAGACCCCATCTCTTCTGGTTCGCACGACATCTACTGGGGCTGGAATCCTATGGGATCCATAGCTTCCATGGATCCATGGATTATATCCGTGCATGCGGTCAGGTATGAGATTTATTCATTTATTCTAAGTAATGGTAATGGCAGTGATCCTTAGTAAACATATTTCCGCTCTTAGCACAAAGCTGAAAGTCTGAGCAGAGTATATAGTATGTAATAGTAAAACCATACAGTAATGATGATGTAGGTTCTGCAGCTTTTGCTTGCCATGATGAAGATCTAGCGCTGCATGTAGAGCCGCCCCTGCTTTGGTGATTGATTGCCCAGGTGGTGAGTCGAGGGGCTAAACATCACTAAAAATGCATAGGCACAACAGCCGCATTCCCGCCTCTCAGCAGACATATGCGATTACATACATCACCTTAATGAAAACGAGATGCTAATGGGCTAATTAAAGAGAGGAACGAGGGCCAAGGTGCTCTGAGGAGCTTCACTTTCCAGCTCTGTCTGAGTATCCTTTACTTCTTCAGTGTAGAATTTAGAAAACATTATGTCCATGGCTTTATTCATATGTAGATTCCTCACCAAACCCCACACAATTAGAATGTCTTTGTATTCTGTAGCATTAGAAGCCGCCCTTCACGATTGCTTCAGTGCCTGAAAGAGTAACACTCGAAAATGTAGTAAAAAGCCTCCCTAGAGGTTATTACAGTATAATAGTGAAGAGAAGACTGTATCCATAATGGTATGTTTAACAAGAACATATGGGTGTGATTAGTGTGGTGTAAATATACTTTTGGATGGCTGGATGGATGGGTAAATATTTGGTGGATGTAATAGTAATAGTGGAAGTCTGGATGTAAGGACGAATGGTTGGTTAGATGGTTGTATGTTGAGTGGTTATTAGGCATATTTCTTACCAAATAATGACTATGTATTGTATTTTTTGGCAGTTGGAATGAAGGCAATCAAAATTTTAGCCTGAATAGGCTTTTAAGTTGTATGCTCTTCTAATGGTTGGGATGTTTAGGACAATTAATCAGACTAGACTGACTGACTAAACTCCAACTGTTTTCCCCAGAGCTCAATCAAATGAGGGGAAGGGTGGTACGCTACAGTTCCTCATGAAACATTATTTTTCTCTCGTCTGGGCCTCTCAGCAGAAGGTCAATGATGTTGCTCCTCTGATTAAGATAGGGCTCGTAGATAAATCGGATGGCAGGTATGATGACTATCCTGGCCAGCATGAGCCAGTGTTACACTAATCCGATGTCTGTCTTCGTGTGCACATGCATCACAAAGCACAGGATCTTGACCTATGCAAATGAGCTTTCAGAGAGTGTTCAGATGAGATTTAATGGAGTGTAGGAGAAGAGTTCTTAATGGAAGACTTGCTGCATGACTGGAAAGCACAGTAACAGCTTGAGCATCCTCCAAGGACTAAACTGAAAGAGCTCAAGTGCTAAGGTATTGCAATAATACATCATTTGCTATTGACACATTGATGTGTTTGCATCAATTTAGTATCATTAACATATCATTATAACAAAGTCTTCATTTTTCTGGATTGTTACATGTCTTTGTAAAATTGTACTAGAGACAAGGTTGACAAAATTAGGGGTACTTGTTCATTTTTAATGTTCTAAACTTAAAAGGAGATTTTAACTTACTTGCTACAAAGATACATTTTTGGAATGCATGTTTGTTATAATTTGTAAAAACATTACAATAAATTGAGAGCCTTGGGAAAATTTCAACCAAATGCAATCGTACTGTATACATTCACATATACATGTTATTATATGTTTTCGTATTTAATTACAAGAGTAATTTGTGATGAGTAAAAAGTAAGTAAAAAGAAAGTGCTTTTCACTACTATTTCTTTCAGAAATGTAACTAAAACCATGTAATATTTTACTGAATTTATATAAATGATTTGCGTAGAATAAGAAGAGAAAAAGGAAAAAATCTAAGTTGAAAAAAGTGAAGAAATCATGTTAAGCAGCCCCTAAAGTGACAAAGAAAAAAATAATCAAAAATGCTATAAAAGTTTGTAATATTTTAAATGTGGCTCACATATTTTCACATTTTTTAGAATGACCTTCTTTACCTCACTTTCATCCTCTACCGGTAATAGATATTTTGGTAGACTATATTGATATATATAATAGATAACATAATACATAATAACGTAATAGATATCTAGATTCTCTTTGAATGCTGTAGCATTTAACTTCACTATTGCCTTTGACTATTGTTTTACTGCCTGAATGAGTAACACTCCAAAATGTAGTAGAACAACAAAGAGAAGATTACATCCATAATATGTTCAACCCATTATAACACAGAAGGCGGGATTTCTTAACTTAATACTAACTTGCTAACAGAAGCTGGCTACCAGTTTTGCAATTGTTTATTTTAATTATTAATTAACTTTAGAAAAGAAAATTTGTCTGTGATATAGTCTTGCTCTTCTTAGCAAAACAATGTAATTTTTTTTTTCCTTTTTTTTTCCCCCAGCATCATATGAAAATTAAATTAACAGGTTAAAAATGTAATTACATCCTGAAAACATCATGTGAAAATAAAATAACTGTTTAAAAAACATGTCACAAAAAACAGAGTTGTTCAAAATTGTGTGAAAATAAATGAATAATAAAATAACATGAAAATAAATTTATCATAATTGGTTTTTAAAAAATAAAGAAAGAAAACACATCCACGTGTGAAAAAGGTATGTAATGTGTAGCTGTTGGTGTGATGAAGTTTTCAATAAGATGTTTACTCACATTTTTTTGAATAAGTCACAAGTGCCAGAACTTTTTTTTTGTAATCTATGTAATTTTTTATGCATAAATTATTTATCAAGGCAGGGTTGCAGTTTCTCTGTAATTACAAAAAGATTTTTTCCTAATACATTTTAAATCAAATCTGGGGAGGGAATGACTGATCATAGCTGATAATAGTATAAAATATTGATGGCTAAATGCAAAATATCTTGTACTTTAATTTAAATTGCTGAGATATATGAAAGATAAAATTCAGCTTGTGTTGTTCAAGGAAAATAATCAGCTTTAGAGTAACACATGGTAAAGCCGCCAGTCACGTTCTATTCTTTACTTATCAGATTGTTTCGAAATGTTTCCCAAGTTGGTATTTACCACAAAATGTAGTAAACATGCAACCAGAACACCATTATAGCACCTCAGCACTTTTTTTTTCACACAGCTGTCATTTAGAGAGCACACATTCTGCAACATTAACAGATTTCTCAGCAGATGACCTTCTTGCCAGTTTTAATAACACAGCGATTCTATTCAAGCTGAACATTTGTATATATTACCATATTATGTGAAATAGTGTCATAGTTCATGTGGGAGGTTAAAAGTAAATTCAGCATGTTCTGAAGTTCTGAGAACTCTTGCTCCTGAGTTAGACAGAATAAAATTACATCTTTAAATCTGCTGCAAGCGAAGCCTTAAAATCAGTCAGAGAGGAGATGGAAAAGTGGAAAAGGCTATGTTCCCCGCCCTTGAGCATGCCCCACATGAGAGCCGGAGGAAAGAGCACTGAGCAAAAAGGTTTTCCTGTCTTCCTCTCGGGCCAGGCTCCGCTCAGAGGGCTTCGCTACATATTCATGACCGGGGAGACAGAAAGAGAGATGGAGAGAAGTGAAAAGAGCTTTGTAGCCTGCAGAGGACCTCCACTTCAGTGATCAAGTGCAATCGAAATAGGCTAAAGAATGGAGAGGGGGGAAAAAATGAAAAAGGAAAGCATCCATGCAATTCATCACCAGGCCATAAACTTACCCACTGGGCTGTGAGAGTGGGAATAAAGACACTCGCCAGTCATCCACACACACACAAACAACTCTTGGCATGTGTTGCAAACACACAGGGCCAAAACAAGATTGGATGGTGCTAAAAAGTGTCTCACCTGTCGGTTGAAAAGAGAATTTTAAGATAAAAACACAATATTTTATAATACCTCATGTTTATTTTTAAAAAAAATATAATACCCATTTAAGTTTTTATTAAATAAAAAAAACACATTTGCTAAATACAATTTCATGCTCTTTTACGTAGTGTCCGTAACTTTTATGAATTCAAATCTTTCAATGAAGTTTTTTTATTGTCATTTAGATGAAACTTTCACATGAAAAGACATAAACCTGAATTAGTAAATAAGATATTGCAACATGGATTTGAATCATATCCCAGAATCCACTTGTTAGACCGATTTAACATACATAATACACTTACTAGTATGTTTTTTGGGATCCTTTAGGAAACCCACACAGACACCATGAGAGCATGCAAAACTTAACAGACAGTAACTTGAGCTCAGGATCAACCCGGGAACCCTGAAGCTATGAGAATCCGCCACCATGCCACCACGACAACTGGTTAAAAATCAAGATCTTGACATTGCTTTGTCTTTTCCAATACAACATGCAAAACTTTACTAATTAGATTTCGTGAAATAATTATAGCAGGTAATGAAAATGACCCAGAGAACCTTGGGCGTACAGGACGGAGACGATTTTCTGATTGCGTTCATTCAGGGCATTAATTGCAGGCAGATTTGCTGATGCTTAAAAGAAGCAAGGTTTCCTCTCTCTCTCTCTCTCTCTCTCTTTGCTTTTTTTTCCCCTGCCAGATGACTGACTGATCAGCAAAGCGATTGGCAGCTTGCTTCGCCCTCTTTCCCTCTCTCTCTGTCTCCCCCTCTTTCTATTTGCATTCTGGGTAGGATGTGTGCTCTCAGATCAATCCCATGTGTGCTTATTTAGCTGAATCGATAGGCACAGGAGGTGCAGGCGTGGGCTTAGGATGCAGATGGATGTGCCAGGACTGCTGCTTCTCCCAGGCCAAGTTCTACATTACTGCACCAAAAAATGCGCTGGGAGACATCGAGTATGCTTTGTCCCTCTCCAAAAGCTGTGCTTGTGCAGCTCTGGTTATCCCCATGCTAAATGCATCAAACAGGATGTTCTGCTTTTTCCACAGCCAAAAGCTATGGGTTTGGGGAATTTTTTATGCCAAAGCATAGTTTTGGGCATCAGACTCGCTGCATGGGCTTCCCCAAAGCCAAGCAGTATAACATTTAACTTTGAGCAAAGCTTTGATATTTGTGAAAGTGTTTAGAAAACAAATATCCTTCAAATGTACAGTAGCCTCTATGTGCTAACTGCTCCTGCAAATAGCATGTACTTCAAAGGAACTTTCATCCGAATCAACTTGGTTCATGCTGTAAGTCTAGAAGACGTTATGACGCTTCTGAAAAGAGGACACAAAATAACAGTGTGCAGAGTTGTATCTTTGATCACTGTTATTAAAATGTGGAAAAAAAGTACTTCACTTGTGTGAGCACCGATCGCCGAGTGATTAAATTTGACTTTTTGTGAGTCAAATTGTAATTCATAAACAAGCTATGTAAAATGTTCCATGATGCTACTTGTACTTCAGAAAAACTCATAACCATTTTTCCCAATATGTACACCCACCTACAAGGCAACGAGGCACCCTTGGAGAGGTCACCACCAACTGTAGAACTCCTCGAGCAAGGCCAGAAGGTTGGGCTTTAGAGGGCTGATCTGTGCATATTTAGCAACTGAATAATGCATGAGTCTGTAGCATTCAAGGCTCTATGGGGATAAAGCAGCTCTCAGACGCCGATGCCAGCCCTTGTTGCTGCTCTCCGCTTGCTATCCAGGTGAGCTCAAGCTTCACCGCTCCGAAACTTTCATGCTCTGCTGGGCAAACATTTCCCAGGTCAAATTTTCAATTACTCTGAGAGCTGTGTGGACTCACATCCCTCAGGTTTCGCCAACACACAGGCACATGCACATGCACGCGCACACACACACACACACAAACATGAACAGCTATCACATCAGTCAGTTGGGGCAACACCGAGGCTAAACAAGCTAAGCTTGGTTAGAAACGTGCAAGGCCAGCATTTCAAGCAATTTGGTGTCAAATACCTCTACAAAAACGGCCGAATTTCACTGAAATGTCAGTGGGCCTCATACCTTTTGTTGTATATGATCAAATATACGCCCATTAATAAAGACAAGATTAGCAATTCTATTAAAACAAAAGAAATGCCACCCTATAGTAGAAAAAGTGTTAATGGTAGTGGCTTTTATTGGAAGATTTAGTGCACATTGCACTTAGGAGGCACCATTTTATCATTATTTTGTCTCTCCATTTTATGGAGTTTTATGTGCCTAAATAAATGTAAATGAGCTATGCCAAGAATGTTTTAGGTATCTTATGGCTGATGCCATTTATCAAAATACATCTGGTCCTGTTTTATTTTATTTGTTTTTGTAGGTCAAGCAGGAATTTTTTATATGAAAAAAATCCAAGCTACTTCACTAGAAGGATTGATGTACTGTATAAAGCCCAACTAATAGAACTACATGATCCTGACTGGTATGATGTTCTAGGGTTCACTTTTCCAATGAGAGCTCACAAGTTCAAAACTCAACAATGTGACATCCATCCATAGCCATGAGTCAGAGACAGTAAAAACCGGTCCAGGGATAACTCTTCCTATCGATTAACTGTTGTTAGCAGCCATGTGATGGTACATCTGGTGCAGTAGAAGAGAACCAGATCCAGTAGGTGGTGATGACTAAATTAAGAAAAAAAAGCAGAAAAATCGAAAAGACCAAAATGGTGACAAAGGCACATTTTCTACAAGAGTTTTTCCTTTGTATGTCCTTAACTTCTACATCATATTTTTTCCTTCCTGTCATGGCGAACAGTGTTCACTGTGCTCTCTCTCTCTCTCTCTCTCTCTCTAAGTCTGGATGAACCTGGTACATGCTTGCTTTTTCGTCCTCGGCCTGTTCAGCCTGACAGGGTTGGTGTCATGGAAGAACATGTCAGGTGTCAGAGACCCGCCAGACTACACCGCATGGCGCTAACACACACTCTTTAATTAAGCCCAACAGATCCCAGTTTCTCTCTGACACATCCTCATCCACATTCACATTGTCAAACCCACCTACCCTCACACACAAGCTCGTTTCGAGATCCCACACTTGCCGAGGCACCACAGGCAATGCTCTGACTGACACAGCCCTTCAGTACAAGCTACGAAACATGCACTACCACTTTTATCTCCTCATACAATCGCCAGGTTCATCACAGCGTCTTCTTACTGTAGGTGTCACTTCGCCTTGACATTAGTTAGCTCCGGCTTTGTTAGTTCCGCCTTTGGTTGACTTTTTCGGGAAAGTTTCCTCAGTCTTGTCGGACTGCTCTGGTAGTCTGGAGCATTCTTGATCGAGAGAGATGAGTACATTGTGTCTCCTGGTTATGTGCCTAATGCCGCTTGTGTAGAACAGTGTAGAAGTGTTGTGCTCCTGAAATGATGCTCTAAATTATTCATCCCACATGATGCTATGGCCGCTAAACCTTGCTAAACCTTCTATCGGAGACAATAGCAGGCTTAGAGCTGCCATGCTGACTCCACATGAGCTAGGGGAAAAGGAGCAGAGGAGGATTTGAGTTGCTAAGGCTTAGACCATTTCGAGGACAGAATGAGGACAGGCATCTAGAAGCATCATGAGCAATATAGACAGGTAGGGAATTAAGGGAAACAAACCAGGCACAGCTAACTTGAGTCATGTATACTCCTTTATTTATGCTTGAATTTAATCCTGTCAAAGGATCAGAAAAGAAAATGACAAACAAGAGGGTCATTTATTCCAGAACAACATATAGGGATGTTGGACAGGGTATGTTCAATAGTGGCAATGGTTAGGTCCCGTCATGGATAATATCAAACATGTATTTAGTCATTTTCTGATACTGTTAAATGAATCAGATTTTTCAGTCAACAAAAACGAGTTAAATGGAATCTGCTAACTAGACCTAAGTATAATTATATTGTAAGCTGATACTTGTAACACGAACTGTAACATGGGTTTGAACCTGCGACCTTCCCATGAGCATTTCAACACCTTAACGACTGATCTAGCCCGGCCCACCCATGAGCTTCAGATTTAATCGAATTTGCTGATTGCTTCTAGTTCGGTGCATCTACTAGGAGTCAAAGACTATATTTACAAAGAGTGACTCATGGTGGGGGTGGTAATATGTTGTGAGGATGATTTTAACTCACAGGCATGGGGGAACTGGTCAAGGTGGAGTGCAAGATAAACAAGGACTACAGGAAAATAATAGATAAACAATATTTTAAACTGGAAAACTCAGGAAAAGCTTGACTTTTCAAAATGACAACAAACCCAATCATACTTCAAAGGCTACACCAGAGAATCAGAAGCAGAATCTGAAAAAGCCTGTTCACCATCGACTCCATCCAATCTGACAACGACAGAAGATTGTCAAAAAAGAAGATTAGCATGACTAAAAGTCTTGTAGAGAGCGCTACAACAGGGATCCATCCATCGCCGTATAATGATATTTGTTCTGGGGTCTTTGTGAGAATGTTAAAGTGACCATTGTTCTCACATCTGTCATTCGGGTGAGATACGGCGTAAAGCTTCTCGTGCTTCGTCTCGTCATCCATGCGCTAAAAATAAAGGCCTGCAGACCAAAAGATAGAGGCCGAGAGTATGCTAATGAGCTATCAGAGACGCTCTTTCTCTCTCAGACGGTGCCAAGTCAAATTAGAGAGAAGTATGGGGGTAGCTGGAAATATATTTCCATATGAATTCAATTACCAGGGATAAAAATAGAGCTTTTAAATGGTGATAATGGTAAATAAATGGCAAATAAGAAAAGTTGCAGTGGCAGCAGCACTAGCTTCTCCTGGCTCTGACTCACTAGGGAGATGGAATCCACCAGAGAGTAATTGGAGCATGAGTGCGCTCATTTACTTTGACTTAACGAAGCAGGGCCATGTAAAGCAGCACAGCGGCGAGCCTCTGATAATAAATAATGACCTGTCAATTATTCACAAGACTTTCAGTGGGATCTGCGGTGCATTACCAAAGCCCTGTCTCACACGGAGACTCATAGGCACTCGTTCTTTATCTCCCTCGAACACTCATATCTCGACTTCACTCATAAACACTCCTCGCGCACATCCTAAAATAAGCCTCTGACAACGGCGCGCACAATCATCCACATGCTCGTCAAATCGGCGTGTGCAGATGGAGCTCCAGTTACTAATTGAAGGTGTTAAGTGGACGGCTGCTTGCTAGAGGACATGTTTAATTAGACAGCGGATGCCAGGGGAGACAGTGGAGCAGGCAGAGACAATAATGTGCAGAAGCACGGGGATGTTTTTCGACAGTCATGTCTTCCCTTGACCGAACGCATACTGTTTAAATGTCGTGTACGCAATTACCTGTGGCCTCTTTTAAAGGCAAATTTTTTCTTGGGGAAATCCGGTGACTGAGCCGCACTACCTGCTGTTCCCGCTCATGTAATGTTACACACCTAGACTGCTCATCTTGTGAGGAGATCTACTGTAGACATCACTTCATAGGAATACACCAGAACAGGAGATAGAAAGACAGAAAAAGATGACGATAGAGATGTAAGAGACAGAGAGAGTTTTTACAGCTGGGGTCATGCATCTGTTGTTTTTTTGTTTTTTTTTAATTGAACCTTGAATAAAAGAGTTAAAGCACTGAATTAAACTTATTGATAATAATCCCTGTTAATTGCAAATCTATGCAGCTCTAACATAAATACTGAAACCAGTGCACATATACAATTATTCCTTATTAACGAAAAATATAGATTCTAATATGAGGAATGTTCAAGTCAAACCGGCACTTTTGATTGCCCAGAATAACAGAACACAGTAATGAGAGTTACTGTACTTTCTGAACTTTCTTTATTTCTTAATATAATCTCCTGCTACACTAATGCAACTTATCATACTATTTCACTAGTCCTTAAAACCAAGTTTTCTTATCAGACTACCTGCTGAAACGCTGGCCTTCCAGGAACTCCTTTAATGGCCAAAGCAAAAGCAAGGTCAGGACTATTCAGGAAATGTGGCAATAACTCCTAACTAAATTTCTGTAATGTGCAAGTGGTGTTTGTAAACTATTGTGTGCACAGTTCCTGCAGACAGATGTGTCTCTTCCTCCACTTGGTGGCATGTTTTCCATCTATTTTTAACACTCAGGTGTTCAACACAGGAATGACTGCAATGAGTTTGCACTATTTAAATGTTTTACTGCGGCTACTTTACTTTACTCACAGTACTGTGCTTGAAGTCTTCTGTATATGTCAATCGGTTTTATGCCTTTCATTTATGAGAAATTTCATCACAAGTCTTGGTTTTACTTGAATGCCCCTTATATAATTATAATCATAACATTTAATATAACATGCATGTACAAAGAAACTGAATTATATATCATTAATTCTTATATAAGGTCACATAATAGGGATTGTTTATGAAAATACAAAAAAGTAATCATTTTAAAAAGGACAAAAAGAAAAGGATGCTTTTTTAATCATATTTTTTGTTTGTTTGTACACTTAAAATAGAGACCTGAATGTGTGAAAAGTGAATTTTGCATAATAGGTCTCCTTTAACATGTAATAATGTGTTCCTAGGATTATTTCAGGCACTAATGATGTTTTTGAACCACATAACATGTTCTAATGTTTCATAACGTACACCCCTGGCTTAAGTACAGTATAACAAACCAAAATTAAGTACAGTATAACAAACCAAAAATAAAGCAGGTTTTTGTCTTAAGCATGCAGCCATGTACTGTATGTATGGTTATTATTAAAGCGTAGGCCAAGTATTATAAAGTATTATTGTCCTTAAACCCAAACTCTAATGTTGTGTCCTTTGTAATGTCTCTTTAATGCCTCTGTTTATTAGCACCTGAAAACTATTGAACTTAATTAATGCCTTGAAACTGGAAGACATTTGGCTAAAGAGCAATACCCAATGGTCATTACATGAGGATTTAACAAGGATATAAACACAAAAATGTAATGTGAGGGCAGGACAGTCTCATGAGGTCAAGCAGACTCCATATTGCTTCAATGCATTATGAACAAGGGATGCATCAAGCGTGTTACTGAAAACCCCATTATCGTTAATTATGAATACAAACAAAACTGTAAACAAAATGCCGGATTCACAGAGCTCTTGTCTGGACGATAATCCCCTGTGTCATGTACTGTATCTAATGTGTGAACTTTAGTAACATTTATGCACAGAGATACATATCATTCTCCGTTTCTGTGTGCGTGTGTGTGTAATGTATGTTTCCAATTTTTATTTCTTCCCACAATTTTTTGCTGATTCGAATCAGAGATGGGGAGACGGGTGTTTGCCGTGATCTGCCGAGCACCATAATGAATTTTCACATTGCTCTTAACCATAACAATTTAAGTTATCACGGCATTACCACCTTATGCTTCACCCTTCCTTGAGAATTATCTTTCTCCAGCATCTCCTTCCAGCCAAGTGTTGGGGTATGTCCATCGTCTTGCTGTGTACGTCCCATCGTCTTGCTGTGTAAGTCTTATTCAGGACAGCAATACATAGAGTTTTATAAATATCATAAAACTTTGCTTACTTGGTCAAACTGTAGGGGCCGTGAGAGCCACATCACTTATAATAACACAGGGTGTTTTTTTACTGACTCAAATGCTAAGTAGGTAACACTGTATAAGGATTACATGTGATATGATATAATAATGAAATATCACAGCATGTAAATATTGAGATAGTGTTCTACTACTGTTCAGCAAAATATGTAAGAGCTAATCTATCTATAGCTATTGTCAATGTAGGATGAAGCATCTAGCAATCAATCAGAAAATTAGCGTCTAGCATTTCTCCAAGGTCGTCAAATGCATTATTTTTCATTAACATCATTAGCACAAGTGATTTATATACTGTATGCACTGCCTGGTCAATATATACAAGTCACATACAGCGGCACCTCAGCATACAATTTTAATCCGTTCCAGAGGTGAGTGTACAAAATTTTGTATTGTGAAACACATTTTCCCATAGGAAATAACATACATGCAGGTAATCCGTCCCCGCTACTTAAAAATATTACCAATATTACCTATTTCCAAAACAATATATATTATTATTATTATTTTTTTTTTTAAATTAATTATTATTATTATTATTATTATTATTATTATTATTATTATTAGTTATTTAAACATTTAGGAAAGGCATATAAATAAAGTAAAATATGAAAAAGAAAAAAAGACATTAAACCACTACTTACCATTAACCATTAATTCCTCATGGCACCAGCTGCTTTCAAAACAAAACTGAAAGGGGGTCAATTTTATTCTTTCTGCTATTCTTGCTATCCATCTTGGGACCCATGGTAATATGTCTTCACTAAATATTGTACAATATGCAAAAAAAAAAAAAAAAAAACTTCACAAAAAAATAGAAACTTACTTTGCTTGGCTTTCCACTAACGCAAACAAGTTTTGATCGACTACTGGAAGTACCCACAACAGGATGTAGGCACACCTGGAAGTACAGTACATGTGACCAGCTCATTGGGTCATATGCTGAAAAAAGTCCTGCTGTACTTTAATCTTTCGTTACAGCGCCTTTAACTTTGATCATGATGCACAATGTGGTAGCCAATGTGTGAAAATGATTTCTTATACTCCCAGAATCATTCTTTCACAATTTCAGTCCTGGAATATGACTGTGCCATCAGGAAAGAAAAAAATCCATTATGTGCATTTAGGTCATCGTTGCCATCTCTATCTGTTATCACCCAAATGAGGATGGGTTCCCTGTTGAGTCTGGTTCCTCTCAAGGTTTCTTCCTATTGCCATCTCAGGGAGTTTTTCCTTGCCACTGTCGCCATCACCCTTGGCTTGCTCATCAGAGACATTTCATTCATTCATGTCATTATTATCTAGACACATTTTTCTCACACATACACAATTTATTATTATTATTATTATTATTATTATTATTATTATTATTGTTATTATTATTATATTATTTTATTTATTTATTTATAATTTATTTATTATATTATTTTTTTTTTTTATGAATTTCTTTCATTTTTGTGAAGATGCTTCAAGACAATGACCATTGTTAAAAGCGCTATATAAATAAAATTGAATTGAATTGAATAAGGAGTCTAGACCTGAGCAACTGTAGCAACCCCAGATCATAACACTCACTCCAGAGGCTTGTACAGTGGATGCTTCATGTGCTTCCCTTCTTACCCTGACACACCTATCTCTCTGGATTAGGTTCAATCTGGACCCATCAGACCACATGACCTTTTTCCGTCACACCAATCAAGTCCAATCTGTATGCTCCCTAGCAAAATGAAGCCTTTTTCTGATTAATCTCGCTGACAAGCAGTTTTCTTATGGCCACACAGCTATTTAGTCCCAGTGTTGTGAGGTGCGGAAATTAACTTTCACTATAAATCATATTGTGATTTCTAATGTTGATATTTTTTACTATGCAACTTCACCAAGAGTTTAAGTGATCATTAGGGTTTTATTATTATTTTTGACTACATTTCTTTAGACTGCCTTTTTTGCTTGATGCAGATCTAAAATTTTACCCTTAATTTTTATCTTAATTACAAAATGTAAAATTAAAAACTATGTTATAAGCAGTGTTGGGAGGTGTTACTTTTTAAAGTAACTACGGTACAAAATTACTGTCTTCAAAAAGTAATCAGTTACATTACAGCATTACTATCTGATAAAAGTAACTAGTTAGAGTACTTTTGCATTGCAGAAATGAAAACTCCTTTGGGATTACTCATGCATGTTGTTTTAGTCAAGACCTTTATTATTATTCTACCGTACCGTAAATCATAAAATCAACCCAAGTGCGGTTCATCATGATTCACCGCGATTTTTGGCGCTGCAATAATGTTTCCATCTTTGGTCCTCGCCATAGTTAAACCACATAGGTGAGATAGGGGTATAACAGCAAGATTATAAATGATAATCTAACTACAGTACCCTTAAAGCCGGCACTTTTGGAAGGGCATCAATCAACACCTTCAGACAAACCATATGCAAGAATTTATATAAAATGCATAATAGTGAAATCTAATCCCACTAAACTTTTCCATGTATTTCAATATAACTCACACAATTGAGCATTGCTACAGCACCTGAAGGAAAATGTTACTGCTAAGTTAGGGAAGTTAGACCCAAGATGTCAACACAGTTCCCCCATATGCTGTTCATCTGGAGAAAATGTCAGATCTGATGGTGGCTCATTATGGAGCTGCAGAGGCGAGCCAATGGCTGCTGCTTCACGCTTACTTTCCGAGGTGCAGAAGATCAATGAATGCAATACTTGATGTTTTCCGCTGTCTCTCTGCTCAACATTGCTTCATGAAAATCATCCTGGATTCCCTTATCTCCACAAGGGAATTTTAATGACATCCGTGAGCGGAGCACAAAATGCCAAGGGTAAAGACGAATCATATAAAGACAGCAAATAAATGTAATTAGAGAAAAATATGCGAGGAAGCCTGTAGGTTGAGGATTAGCCAGATGTTGTTATGCAATCTATACTCCTCAAAAATTACAATCTGACTCCTGTTGCTGAGGATATTGGAATGTGTATTAAACCTCGGGGCCTTATCTTATGAAAGATGGCAATCTGTTCCTTGCACTCTTGTACTCTTTCTCTCTCTCTCTCTCTCTCTCTCTCTCTCTTTTGCACTCTCTCTCTCTCTTTCTCCTCTGTTCTTTTTTCATTCCCCTCACTTTTTTCTGTGCATATTTCAGGTTACTGGCATTCCTCTGGGATGGTCAAGTGTATGCTAGTTATAAATCTGTCATTCAAAAAAAACTTTTCAATCTGAGGGAGTAAAAGGAGGAGAAATTTGCATCATGGCATGCCCTTTAAAATATTTGTATGTGCTAATATTGCAACCCATGAAATATAAAGGAATAAAAATGACCCAAATAAGCCCCCAAAAGCAAAACTCTGAATAATTCAGTAACCACTGCATGACCTGACAACATTTATTACCTTTGAAAGTAATGCTATTATTCTATATCCTAAGGGAAATCATTACATCAAATGAAACACCTTAATTTTTCTTCCCTGTCTCCTGAGGCATTTTTGAACTTCAGGGGCTCTAAGCCAAAATTTTCCACTCGTGCCCTGCCACCATTAAACCATTACTTTCTTTCTTTTGACATTTTATTGTATATGTAATAAAATAGTACAAATCTAAATATTGACAGATACAGTAGAAAACTGGAAGACCCAGAAGACCTTGGTATAATAATAATCATAATAACAATAATGATAATAATAATAATAATAAGAGGAAGAAGAAGAAGAATAGTAACAACTGTTATTATTATTATTATTATTATAATAATAATTATTATTATTATTGGTAGCTTAGTGGTAGGTTTCTTGCCTGCCATGCAGAAGGCTCAAAGCCCAAACTCTAACCACTGGATGCAGTGCCAGTCTCATGCCCGTTTAAAATGTGTGGGTTGCCTCAGGAAAGGCACACGGCGCCAAAACCTGTGCCAAGTTTTTGTGCAGATCGTATGGTCCATTGTGGCAACCCCTTGATAGAAACAGCCAAAACAAAATTAACATTTTTTATTGCTGTTATTATTATTATTATTATTATTATTATTATTATTATTATCATTTACGTTCTATATTGCTTATTCTCTACATGGTCGCAGAAGCCTAGAGCCTACCCAATGGGAACTTAGCGTATGATGCGGTCTACACCCTGGGCATGATGCCATGGTGGCCAATTTGCAATTGCCGGAGTACCCGGATGAAACCCACAAAGAACATGGAATCTGGAGGTGCAAGGACTTACAGGGATAAGCACTTCACCACTGTGCTGTCTTATTATTATTATTATTATTATTATTATTTTATTAATTTGTTGATAATGATGATAATTATTGTTGTTTCTGTTGTTTAACTTTAATTTTTGGGGAATATTTTGTTGTTTAATTAGTTTTTTTTTTTTTGTACTTTATTGACGTCTAATTGAAATTTAGTTTTTGCCTTATAAGTTGCAATTATGTTTAAAAAATTTAACTACACAGATAGATTACTAAATAGGGGTAAATTTTCATATTACTTAAATAAATAAACAAACACATATTTCTTTTATGTACAGAACAATGTCATTGCTATAAAACCAGAAAGCACTGAAAATGTTAATTTTAACATAAAATTATAGATCCTACCTTAACACTGACTAGCCCTCCATTGTTAATATTTCTGGAAAGAATGATTTTCATTCACAGGCAATACTTTCACATCGGTGTCTGTTGCCTGGGGGGACTTCAGGCATTTGCTTGATTTGCTTGCCCTCTAGCTTCACCACTGCCTGTCTCTCACAGATTGTTTGAAATATTTAACTGCTGCAGATCTGTATGTGTACCCGGATCAGCACGAGGTCCTTTAAACCTACCTGGAGTTCAGTGAAATACAATGAAACGTGACTCTAACAAACAATGCTTTTACTTGCCACAGTTTTTTTTTTCCCTCAGGAGATTTGGAGGTGAGATAATACCTGTTACCTCCTCGTTCCTGCAAATTCATTCATCTATACTCATGTATTTTGCATGAAGCAGTGCATGTCCTCAGAAGTGACCTCAGATTAGAAAAACACAAGAGCAAAACAAGTAAGGATTGTACTACATTTTTCAAAAATTAAGGGTGAATAAAGGTGAAATAAAAGCTTTGATTTCTATATAATATTTCTATCTAAAATATTCTCTATATAATTGTTTCAACAGTGTTATCTGTAATAGATTCAGCCTTTCTTTATTTTATATGTTAAATCAGTAGTCCTATGAATGCCAATGCTTTGTTATTTAAACTTTCAGGAAATACTTTACTTAAATGATTTTGTGCAAATGATATGTACTGTACATTAAAACTTAGATATCCAAAGGAGTTTTGTATAAAAGCCTTGGACTCTTTTCTAATTTAAGCAAGACAACAGCATGCTATCTATGATATAAAACAATGTCCTGTCATATGATTTTTGTTCAGCAATTTCATAACTTGGGTTATGCAGCAGAACAGTGATCTGAAAAACACTCTAAATGGCCGGACTTATGGTTCTGATTAAAATAATAATCCATCCAATGTGTCTGAATTAAAACAATTCTACAAGGAAAAGTAAGCCAAAATTCCTCCAAAGTGATGTAAAAGATTTGCCAGTTATCGCAAACTCTTGATTGGGTGGCACAACCAGTCATTAGGTTTAGGGAGCAAATACTTTTTCACATAGGGCCAGGTAGGTTTGTACAGCTTTTCCTCTTTAACAAATATAATCATCATTTAAAAACAGCATTTAGTATTTACTCAGATGCCAGGGCAGCCTTAAATTCCTGCTGAGAGGATTGCAGCCTGATGTGGTCTTTTGATGAAGTAGTTTATCCAGCTTTCATGTACATTCTCAGAAACTCTTTTGCTCACTGTGGTTATAAAAAGTTGTTATTAAAGTTATCATAGTTGTTAAGCTAGCGTTATGGTCCTTTATAGCTTTGCCTAAGTTTTATTTCCACTTCTTTCCACAGTTCTGCTATTTCTTTTTGATTTCTTTTTTGTTTTTTTCTTTGTTTTTTATTCTGCTGTAGCTCCCAGACATCACATCTTCAAAATGTAAAAAGCATGCCAAGTCCAAATTAATCTATAGAGTTTTATGCTAACCATTGTAGGATTTGGGGAAGGTTTGCACTTTATGTTTTATGCATATTCATGAATGCTTAGAAAATAGAAAAAGGTCTCCTTGACCCCAAGTCCAGCAAGTGACAACCAATCAACATGGCTGCTCACGGTAAACTAATTAGCAGGTCTTAACTTTTTGGATTATTATTTTTTTTTTATTCCCCCATCCAGGATCCTCTGTAGTCAGCTAGTGTCCATGGAGGCCAATGGCGATTACCATTGTATTTATTCACATTTTATGTCAGCGGTGGGACCACCGGTCAACATTCACACGCGCATTCACACAATACGGGGAATTTGTGAGTGCCAATGAATGCCTAATCTGCATGTTCCTGGACTGTGAGAGGAAACCAGAGTACCCAGAGGAAACCCACCAAACACGGAGAGAGCATGCACACAGATCCCAAGGCAGGAATTGAACCTGCACCCTGGAGGTGCAAGCGGACAGTGCTAATCACTAAGCCACCATGCTTTTATATATGGTTGTTATTCTTTTGGCCGCTCTCGTTGAGGGGTCGCCACAGCGGACCAACTGATTCACGCAAAGATTTGGCACAGGTTTTATACCGGGTGCCCTTCCTTACACAACCCTCCCATTTTATCTGGACTTGGGTCCAGCACAGGATCCAGTTGCTGGGGTTTGGGCTGGAAATTGAATCAATATCCTACCATGCTTTTATACTGTAAACTGTATTATATCATAATTACTCACTGAACAGTCATTATCATTAAAGCACAATAAATTACTCTGTGTTCCATTTTCTAAATTTTGGTGACAATTGCTTAATATTTGGTAAATATTCCTATTAATAAAAATAGTATTACCGAGACCTCATGACCAGTGCACTAGCACTTATTACAACTTTGTATAGAGTCGTGTCTCTATCTGTAGTACTATCTTGCTATCCCACATTTTTTTAGTTATTGAACAGAAACCTATTTAGTGCTCCACTTGACATTTAAATTGTATGCAAATTCATTTCTACAATAAAAATGAAAGCGTCTGACACGCAGGGGCCGAGAGCCTGTCTGAACTGAATGACGTGTGAGATAAAACAAAGAGGCAAGGGCTGTTTTTCATTTATATATCTGTGAGGAAGCTAGTGGTCAACTGCTGCAGTGCACTCTCTCTCTCTCTCTCTCTCTCTCTCTCTCTCTCACACACACACACACACACACACACATACACGCAATAAAGGTGTCGTCCATTTTATTTAAATTCAAATATGTTTAGCTGAAATAAGACCCTCAGGAGACACCTAGACAGGCAGAATGAAAAAGTTTTCATCTTAACACATCTTCTCCTCCCAATCTATTTCTATCTGCCTCCTACACCATTTCCTACTCACATGCATTTTTTTTTCTTTCTCTCTTGAGCAGACACAATAGTAGTATACGCAGTACTTGTATTTAGTCATTCCGTTTCTCTCTGCCTGTCCCATCTGTGATATATTAAAAGCAGAACCTTTACAGGCATCACCAACATTCTCACCATACAGGCACAGAAGGGAATGGCATGATATTTACTTTTGTTTCTATCATCAGACTGTTTTCAGACACCATCTTTAATTGCTGTCATGTTAAAATCAATAATTCACACCGATCAGGATCCGGTGAGTGCAGTGTTTCTGTTTGCTTAGGCTTTTTTTTTTCTTCAGGGTGTGTGTGTGTGTGTGTGTGTGTGTGGTGATCTGCTGTGCCTCTGAGGGATGGACATGTGGGTTTATCACACAGACCTGAAGCCCAGCCTTGGCTCTGGCTTATCAATTCCTAAAGCAATTAACGGCTCAGCCAGGTGCTCGCCAGCCTGGATCTGCTCAGATAAGGTCTGATGTGGACGCTGTCTCATTACGATGGAAAATGTCACACTGTTCTATGTATGTGTGTGTGCATATGCATATAAATATACACACCAGCATGCGCCCTTAAAAAAAAGAGGACTAATTACAACAAGTGTTGTGGATCCAGATTAACAAATTTGAGTCTATCTTTACGCTCCATGATCCCTGGAATAGGCTACAGGTCAAAATGATAAAAAAATTAAATAATGAAAATATAAAGCTTATTGTACTCGATGTAGCATTTATATTACGCAATCGCTCAGGAACGCAATTAAACAGATGAATCATTTTCATCTCAGTATATATACATAGTTTCTCCAGTGATATTTGATGCTAATGAAGGGAACAAATGGCAGTTTTGTACTTTTTAAAACTTGCACTTTTTTCAGTATGTAGTTTTGTAAACAGACAAAAAATGTAAAATGTAAAATATGCATAATATACTGTATTAAAATGTAAATGAGAAAATTTCCATGTCATTTTTGGTTGAAGCGTCAGCATAAATTCACACGAAAAACTAAATATACTGGGCCGCTGAAAATTGAAAAAAATAAAAAATATCAGCTCATCTGCTGAAAGGTTTATTGCATTTTGAGATGCTTTTCCTCGCACCACGTTTTTTTTTTTTTGTTTTTACACTGCTCAGCAGTGGAGATTAAAGGTCTTCTAAAACATATCATCTCACTCAATCCTTGTCTTTACCACTTATACTGTACGGAGTTGCAGGCAGTGCTGGGTGTAACACGTTACAAAGTAACAAAGTACAAAGTAACAAAGTACAAAGTAATCCGTTAGAGTACTTGGATTACTTTTTTGATGTAACGAGTAATCTAACACGTTAGGTCCGTTATTTAAGTACTCAGTTATTTATCTACGTATAAAATGTAATCCGTTATTCAGACAATTTATGTAATCCCTGAACCAGACAGCAGTCATTCACAATCCGTTAGTGTGTGTGTGAAATTCGTCCTAAAAGCCCCACCATGGCATTATATTCCTGCCACAATTCTGAGCGCGTGGTTTGACATTTTGAGAGCAGACAAAGCACTCTATGCACGTGCAATGTCTCCACTGCGCGCTCAACAACTCGATTCTGCGCGTGCAATGTCTCTCCTGCTCGCTCAACATGTTCTCCGCGCACGTGCGACTTCTCGATTCTGTGCGCGCTCGACTCTGCCTGCACGCGCGTGCAACGTTTTTCTGTGTGCGCTCGACTCTACCTGTACACTCACTCAACTTTGACTAGTGTTACAAAACTGCCACAAAACCAGCCAATCACAGACTTCCACACACTACTTCTGATTAACTGTTCCTTCTCTATCAGCTGCCAATATCGACCTCATAACGCATACTATAATTTGTATAGCACTTTTAAAATGGTCATTGTCTCAAAGCAGCTTTACAAAATCAAAAGGAAATGATAAGAAATTAAGATTACATACAATTATATACAAATGAAAAGAAAGTATATAAGATAAGCAATGTTAAGCGTTAAGCGGTCGATAGTAGTGCCACTTGATTGAAGGAAAAACAACCAATCAGAAGTAGTGTGTGGATGTCTGTGATTGGCTGGTTTTGTGGCAGTTTTGTAACACTGGACAATGTTGAGCGAGCATACAGGCAGAGTCAAGCGCGCACAGAATCGAGAAGTCGTGCGTGCGCGGAGAAAATGTTAAGCGAGCAGGGAAGACTTTGCACGCGCAGAATCGAGCTGTTGAGCGCGCAGTGAAGACATTGCACGCGCAAAGAGTGCTTTGTCTGCTCTCAAAATGTCAAAACACGCGCTCAGAATTGTGGCAGGAATATAACGCCATAGCCCCACCCCGATAACTAAACAAAACAAACCCTTTCTGTTTGTCTCCTTTTCATTCTTTTTTTTTATTGGATAGAGCCAATTAGATTATTTTCTCCCTAATGTGACCTCATATAAGAAGAGATCATCCCCTGACTTGGTCCTCAGTTTTGCTGTTCTGTTGCATGACTTAGCAGTAACTCATTTATATAGACACTAAAACTGCGAGTTCAGAAATGGGTGAGACAGACAGAGGGTAAGGTCATAAAAATGCATTAAAGGTGTATTTAGGCTGAAACATTAACAGAAACACTTTGCGGGAGCTCTGGGACCTGTTTGAACTTGTAAAAAAAAATATAAAATAGGGGACCTTTAAAAAATAAAACAAATTTTGTGCATAGATATATATTTTTTTATTTTGTAAAGTACAACTTTATCCCATGGTATACCATCACGACTTTGTCACATAGTATCTAATCTAGTTTAATTTTGCTATCTATCTATCTATCTATCTATCTATCTATCTATCTATCTATCTATCCTGTATATTCATAATGGTAAAGTAGAAGCATATATGAGCATATAAGACTATTGTCTATTATTAATTATTAATGTATATATTCATTCTTTCCAGGAAGAGTGCTGGAGGTAAA